>NC_052514.1:23959395-24559395 GCF_014356525.2 Nilaparvata lugens | reverse complement strand
ATTATTGAGATTTGTGAATTTGATCGCAAATGAACCTTTTCCAAAGTAGGATATTTATTCATTCATTTATTCAAAAATTAATATGACACACAAAAGTATCCACATTTTAACAATTTTAAAATTTGTTTTTAAGGAATACTCATTTAATTAATATATTCTACTGATTTATTCATTCATTTTCATGCATCAATTTAGCCAACGATACGCAAAATCATAATCAATGACGAGGTTGCTCGTGACTAAACACTCTTTTGATAGAGTCGAAAAGTTCGAGGATGGGCTAATTAAATTATTTGAGGATAATTTATTAGATGATAATTTGTAACTGTTTTGATAACATTTTTCATTATTCTATCAATGTATCAAAACTGCTATTATGTATCTATAACTTCTATTTTTTCATCCAACATGTATGATTTAAAATAATATTTGTAAGCATTCTAAAACAAACACGATGCATCAAAGATAATCGCAGATTGGCGGCAAACTGACGTTAAAAATAAACAACAGTCAAGAACCGTCAATCATTTACGGTGCTATTTCGAAAATACAGTAGAAGAATCGGACAAAAGAAAATAATAAAGTCGGTCATATGCTATACTAGCCTCAACATATGGCTGCCAGCTAATCTATTATTATTGAATCCACATTACTCACAGCAAACTATCAAGAAATAATTGAGAAAACGATTATGCATTATTGGACTATAGAATTTTGTTCCAATTCAAACCACAAGGTTTTCGTAGGGTGATAGAAATACAGAAACCTAATGCCATCCACAGTAATGTACATGGATCGTTCGCATTATCATCCCTGATTCACATTTAATCAAATTTTATGAATCACTCCGCCTAATTCATTCAAATTCTATTCTTATAAGTATCCATTCGTATGAAATCACATGAATTTAAAATCCAGGTCAAGTTTGAATTCCGATCAAAATTCACAGTGATTTAATAAAGCTCTTATCAGCTTATCAATGAAACTGGATTATATTCAATAAGGAAATATACCGTTAATAACAAACCACAGCATGATAACAAGCAAAACAACACTTTATAAACAACTGCTAGGTGGATTGAGTCTGGAGTTAATGATTATTTTATAGAAATAAGACATTGATATGTGAAGACTTGTGAAACAAAGACGCAACTTGTAAGAAGCAACACGATACACAACACTATAACAAATCACCCATAAAAATTCATAAATTATAAATAATGAGGAGTACAATAAACTTGTAGGCTAGTACACAAATCAACACTCAAGCTACAGAACCGCACCGAAAACTGACCGATATTCGTACTACTAAAATTACTGGTTGAAATTCACAAACGCGAATTCTTAATTGCACTATGACCATATTTACTCATGATAACAGTGACAGAACACAAAGATAAGTTCACAAACATAGTTTGAATGATAATGTGGAAGAGCCTTCAGATTTAGAGAGTAGTTCAACCCATTAACAGCTATTTCTAAATTTCAGTGTATTTTGTTGTAGTTCCTACAGCAGTTGAAATTCGTGGAGGGTCAACAACAATTATAATATTATCTATTAGAAAACAAAATGTTTGTAATTCAGAAGCGCTATCACATACATTGTATGACTGGATTGAAATTATTCATATCAATTGTGTGAGTTGTCACAATTTTTTAATGTTTTACATGAATGTCAACGTTATTGGCTAATTTCTGGCTATATTCCATTGATTTGAGAATAAAGGGTTTGTTTGAAAAATATTTCTTGTAATACACATATACTAGCATAATTTATTGACATCAGTAAAATTTTTGACAAAAGATGTTATTTGGCAAAATGTTATTCAGTTCAGTTTATTCCAGTTCAATTTTCTGTATTATCTAATTCCAAATTATTTTAACACCTATCTCTAGCAATCTAAATGCCAGCTGCTATTCTACAGAAAGTACTTTCCTTGTGATGTGTCATCAGGGTTTCGAATTGTTGAGGAGTGAGAGAGTGAGGAAGAGTGAGTGTGTGAGAGTTGTTTGTTAAGTTGGCAATGTCATAGGTCATTATAATTAGAGGTGCTCTAAACGCTGCTCTTCGTAACTCTAGCCTAGCCGTGCCGAATTAAAACTTGATGACTTGTAACACAGCTTGTGAACTCAAGAAAATTCACATGAGAGACTACTTAGCTCATCTATAACACATCATCTCTTTGCTTGTTACCAGATCATTAATAATAATAATATTTTTAGGAATATTATTTGAGCTTTGGACGTTTGCTCAAGTTTTGGCTTGTATCTGTTGTTTCTTTTTCAATCATTTCTACAATTACAAGATTAGATTTCATGATCAAGTGCTTGTGGTTTTGAATCGACTCGAATGAGTAGCTTCACTTCCACCTCGCAATAGTTCTCCCTTTCTCATTACCATAGCAAAACCCTGAGGCTTTTCCTTATAATAAGGGAGTATCAACAACATAAAAATAGCAGATCAGCAGATTTATATAAAATCATATAAATCACTATTCAATCCAAGAAGTATTCCTTGTCGAATAAGTTATGATTTATTTGCCTAATTGACTTGTATATTCTTGAAGTATGTACAATAATTCGAATTCTGTCTTGTAGACGGAGAATAATGGTAGAGATAAATTCAACCAGTAACTGATTCACGGCTTTATAAAAACAATCTTACAAAACATACAAAAGTTAATAGTTCATCAGCTCAACGAAGAAAATGAAGTTCTTGATAGGTTTAATTGATTTGAAAATTTTATGAATTGATGAATTATAGTTCTGGTTATTGCTTCTTCTGGATTCTCTATCAATAAGTGATGATTTGGAATTTATCCATACGAGATCATAGATAACAAAGTAAGTCTACCTCTTATCATGAAATGAGTAGGGCGAAGTTATTACATTACACCAGCCTACAATGCAACAATGCATGAAGATCAAGAGTGTAAATTACATCGTAACAACCCAACTATATCAAAGTATAGTGTTACAGTATTAACAGGCTATTTTGTATTTAAGTAGTAAGTACTGAAGTGGTTTCAAGCGTTCCGAATTATACAATGATTGCATAGCCTAGATTCTTACAATCAAAAAACTCAATCATCACAGATTTTGGCGTATAAAAATATTAATCTTGAACTAGAAACAATAAACAACAAATTTATTATCACAAATGTATAATACGATTAAGTTCGTATAAACATCTCAGTCGACGATTTCCAAATCATGATGTAACAAATCCACGTCAACGTTCGTTTTCAAATTTGTGAGCTCTTACAAAATTATCTAGTCAAATTTTTCAGAATAAATAAAAATTCATCAATGAGAGCAAAAATATCAGCCAATCAGTGAATGGAAACTTATTACTAGAAGTATTTCCAACGACAATTTGAATATAAATTCATAAAAATATATTTAGAAGGTATAGAAAAAATTATACAAAAATTCGAATTTGGAGGATGATGAAAGATCATCTCATTTTATATGTGAACAAGCATCTAACATTTAGTTGGCATTTAACGTCTTCCTCGCCCATTCATTCTACTGTTGACTATCTCTTTCACTACTCTCCCACATCCCTTTCGTTCTGCCACCTTTCATACACTTCCTTCTTCTCTTTTCATCATTTCTCGTCTTTTCCTAGTCCTCTCCTTTTCTTTCTCATGATTATACTTGCTCTCTAGACTGCACTACGCAATAAGTAATTTTCCCTTGCCAACACCCTCTTTCTCACCACAGTTTCCTTATCCTCCTCCATATCCTCTTGCTCTTCCCTCTCATCATCCTCCTCCTACTCCTATTCGCCACTACTCCACGGCTTCCTCTCATCCTCCTTCCTCTCATATCTTCATGTACCTCTTCGTCATCCTCCTTTCACCCCTATTGTCGCAAATCTTTTTCTTCTTCTTCCAACACACTCCACCTCTTTTTCTCTCCACCACAAGTCATAAATCATTTGCAAATCAAGGTAGTCCACGACAGTCAGAAAAGACAATGAATCACTATTAACACCCGACACCTAAATTTCGTTGGCATTATCATCTCATTCTTTTTCACATTTTCTCTCTCCATATTCGTCCTTCTCTAACATTTCCCAACCCCAATCTCTATTCTCTATGTTCTGAAAGCACTATGTTCTCTTCCTATTGTACTCCTTCTCCTCTTCTCAATTTTTCTGTTATTTTTTCTCATCACTATCTTCCTCTCAGTCGACATCTAATATACCACGGTTTTATACCATTTTAATCTTCCTAGATTTTCCTTCATTCCACCAAATCCCATCTTCTCTTACTTCTTCTCCTCCCATCTTTTGTTCCTATTAATCTTTTCTCCTGCCTCTTCTTCTTTCCCTCTCTTCTTTCACTTGTCTTCTCATTGTTGTCTCTCTTATTTTTCTTCTCATTTTTGTTCATCATGATAAATAATCTTCTTCTTCTTTTCCTCTTTTTCTTCCTCTTCTTTTTCTTCTTCATCTCCATCCTTTTCTTCTCCTTTTCCTCCTCCTTCTCCTCCTCCCCCTCCTTCACCTCCTCCTCCGCCTCCTCCTCCTTCTTCTCATTCTTCTCCTTCCTCTTCCTCTTCACTTCCTCAATCTCCATTTTTCTCTTGATTATTATTCTCCTTTCCCCATTTATCATCATCAAATCTAGAACTCTGTGCATCAGCATAAACAGCAGTGAAAACCGCGCGCGTGAAAATTTTCCGTTTTCCGCCAACAGCTCTGGTTAACCTTTCGCTTCGTTCCGGGAGCTGAAACAGAAAGGCAGAAGCCTCCCAGCCAATGGGAAGCAAAGAAGCGTGGAAAAGTCGGCGTGAAAAGGTCAATGGGTCATGAATTTTCGATGGTGTCGAAAATTCCACCAATTAGGGACAACTATGTAGCAGACCACCCCTAACTGAAAATTCAGTATTGTTTCAGATGCTAACATTTACCACCTTTCCTCAATGGTTATAATCAGTTTAGAAGTTGAAAGTGGCTGTCGCAATACCTATTTCTACTAGAAGTAATAGTAGGTATTGGATATAGTCATAGGAAGAAACAAGAGTCTTTATAATCATATAAGTTGTCTATGCTATGGTGAACAGCAATGGGAAACGGCTTCAAAGAGTGAGAATGAGGATGTTTTGATAAAAGGTATACACTGAAGATGTCCTACAGATATTTCTCAATAATTTAAAAAATTGATATTTCTATCGGTTGAAACTGCGAGCAATGGGAGATTTGTTGTCTACTCTTCAAACGCAGACAATTTTCTAGTTCAGTTCTAAAGTAAGACTTTTTGGGCTAGAGGTATCAAGGAATTGAATGAAAAAGACTAAGAAATTGTCAAAAGAGATTGACAATGGTGTAATAACCAAAACCGGTTTTTCTCAGTATCAATAAATCTGTGGTTTTTGACAATTTCTTAGTCTTTTTCATTCAATATGAATAATTACCACAATATCAACTTCTCAACTACACAAAAAGTATCAAGGAATTCTTAAACACTCGAACTAGCTCAAAATCACCTATACACCTATAGATTGTGTTTGAAAAAATTTTAAGAATCTGAATATTTATCGAATAAAACTTCTTATGAAGGCATTTAAGAGCTTACAAACTTACAATTGGACATTTTAATCAATGATGCACAGGAAATTGGGCAAAATTGCAATCAATAACAACTGGAAATCCAATGGTATATGAATAATTAGAAGGAAAACGTTGAATATGAATCACCAGAAGTCGAACACATGAAATAATTTTCTACATGAAGAATTTGAGTTCTGAGTTTTCTCTCAGAATGAATCTCAGAGTAGCCAGCAAGACAATGATTTGAGAAGCTGTTCCAAAGCAATGTAATAACAATCGGAATATTTCGCATTTCTAGGAATTACTGTACTCATACTATTACAATAGATTCCAAAACACGTTGTGCGAAACAGGCCTCAAGATAAGCCACAGAAAATACTCGAACCAAAACCCACGTAAAACCATAAAATTTGAATTCTGAACAAAATATCTGCGATTCTTTCTCACCTACACACAAAAACAAACCAGACATAACAATTTTGAAAGTTAAATGAAATAACTCATCAACATTCATTGAGAACGACGTTTAGAATCGGTTTTAGAGCGATCTCTGTCGAAACTAACTGCCTACTGAAGAGGAGGAGCAACTTCAAAGAGATTTACTAACGTTAAACGTAAAGTAAACTATGCTCACACCTACACCAGCACGAACAGGGAATTCCTTTGAGACGTTTATTGTATTTACATGTTCAATAGCCACTTCAACGCTGAATAGCTCCATTTAGATGGAGATGGCTCTTATTCAGATGAACCTATTGACTGGTGTTTTAGAAGTTTTCTGTGAATGAATGGCATCTTTTAGAGATCGGAATCACTAAAATTTGTGAAGTCATATTTGTTTCTATTTAATATATGGATTGACAGGAAAAAAATAGCCATCAAATTTATTGAATCGATAGAGTAATGGAGGAGTTAATTAATGAGTAATGTCAATATTTATCTGTGTCATTGAAGTTTGCACTAATAATATAATATTATTACATGTGGGTAATGATGATATAGTCTACAGTATTTATTGAGTCTATACCTCGAATCGAGTAGCCGATATAGAGTTGTATGTAAATAGATATAGGTATTAATAGGTAGTAATTAATAGATGGATGATCTGAAAATAAATTATCAATATAGCTATTGCTTTTGAAAATAGTTCACTTATGAATCAATAGATTTCAATAACTGTGAAGAGGATTTTAGACTTCAATAAAGATAAAATTGAAGGGTCTTCTCAACAAAATATAAGTGCTGTTGAACAAAAATCAGGTTATGCCAATGAATATGCGATATAGAACCCACACTGAAAATTTGAGAATTGTGAGATATGTATGAATAATCTATTGAATTTCTACAAACTTCTATTCAAATTTATCATAATTTAAGAGTTATATCATTCCAGTCAGCTATGAGTTGTTATCAAGATATTGATGACAATGAACTTAACAGTTTTCACACTATTAAACCACATAGATTTTGAGAATAGTCATCTATTGATTGGAGCAATAATTGAATACAAAATGATCTATAATATAATATTCGAGCTTAAACTCTACCTACACAACTGATAAGCACTACAATACAAAATTATCTTTAAGATAATTCTCTCTGATTAACCCTGGTATTGTATTATATGACACTCTGTACTCAAATATTGTAAGACGTTTTAGAATGTTATAGAAAGAAGTGTTTTATATCGTGACATAAGAATTTCTGTGTAGTGAAAGATTATTTTTGGTTTTTATTATATAATCAAGATTTTTATAGCTAAATGAAGCAAAAATCATTAAAAAAAGAAACGCATTCCGCATGCTATATCCTCTGCACTCGTTGATGTTTTTCTAGTGCTTATACAAGTTCAATGTTTACGGAAATAAGTCGCACAGACATAATTTGAAACAGGTGTCACATTGTTAAGTCACGCGCGCGCACATTGCTAAGCACAGGCGAAGCACGCACAAAAATCAAGTTGAACTTGACTGAGAAGTTTTCAGACTGAGAAATGTCGGCCGGTAAAAGCTCCGGCACCTAGCGCCCCTAGCGATCACTGAACAAACTACTAGGACCCGTGAAACTCCGAACTGGTCAATAGAGACGAAAACTGACTTTTCACCGAAGATTTCCTTGGAATATTTTGTTCAGATAAGAGGTATAAAAACGTGATTTCTCATTCATTTTGCGAATGTAGGTTTTTCCAATATTTTGTGGAAGTGATTACTTAGCTTCACCTTATTTTGGATCAATTAATTTTGTCTGAATTCGGAGAATTCAGCTGAGAAAAACAGATAAGTGTTCACCTGTATTTTTTCTCAATCTAATGATTTATAATTTATAAGTACAATATTTCAATTGTACAGTATGGGAATACATGAATATAAAGTTTCAAGTTTTTGTGGTTATTCCACACATGAAGCTGAAGTAATCAAAACGAGACGAGAGGCAACTTCACAAGCCATTTTACTTCAAGAGTGAAACATTTTGTCAAATATTATTTACAATTGATAATATAAATCGAACAAGACAATCATGGATTCATTTGCAGGATCGAATAACAGCTTATTCATAAAAACATAATTTAAATATTCAAATCCTCCCGTTGATGGTAAAGTACTCACTACTCAGTGCAGAAAGTAACAAATTGAACAGAAACCACGACTTGAACATCTAAAACCACCTATTAACCAAAAAAGTTTTCTCGACCACCTCAAACTCTTTCTCAGCGCTTCTAATCAGCGCCAGTCAGTGAACCGAGGAGACCTCTCATCAACCAGCGTCCGCCATAACTTTGGTTTTATAGCCACAGATTGCAAAGACAGCTGACGCCTCAAGATAAACCCCAAACTCGGTTGATAAACCCATTATCACACCACAGACAGAGACAACCCTCATTAAACGTTCTAGGTTGAGGGTTCTACATTGAATACTAAACGAGATCTGGTTAATTCCTTAACTCACTAATGTTCTGCAATAATTTTATCTTGAATAATTACTCAGATTTAATGTCCTGAGCCAGCAGAGACGGAACGGCACAGGAATGAACTGGATCAGTATAGGTGCAGAAAGGTCGAGTTTCAATTTGTGAGTTCGAGAAGTTACTGTAAAGTAATGTAGTAGTAACTGCAGTAGAAGTACACTGTAGTAGTGATGCTCTTTCTTAGTTTTTATCATCAAAGTATAGGAATTATAAGTCATAGTCAGTTTAAAAATATTTTTACGGTAGTTCAGAACTCACTGATCTCCCAGTAAAATATTAATGATAAAATGATAAATTCCAGGATCTCAAGAGTTTTTACATACTCAGTACAAATTATTTTCAACTACTGAATTAATCATGATAATTTAATTCAATTTAGAAGTATTTTTTTTTAATTTAAAAGTTATTTTTGTATGTTTGAATTGTAAACTGAGTGTGTAATTAAAGAATTTTGAAATGACACATAACCTAGCTACATTTGGACTGTTGTATAAATTAGAATTGGAATAGGGCGTTTTAGTCTGTGGTACTCTTCTGTAAGTTGTGTAATTCTGAATGATTGAATAAACAAATAAATAACACGAAGTATTATTATAATACACTAATCTTTCCAGTTGTTTTCAAGATATTTCTGAACGAATGAATGGAATACTCTCCTTCTCGACTAAAATGAGGATAATGAAACATTGGTGAAGTGAGTTAGTTTACTGTTGAACAAAAGTTACTTTAAAATGTCAGCATTGCACGAATAGGAACATTAGTGATATCTACAGGGAATTCTTGCAGGAATTTACAGGGAAGCTTTGAAGTGAATATAACTATAGATCTTTATTGATGGATTCTCAATCCATCTTCTGTCATTCATAGGAATCCTTACGATCAAACAAAATAGAAAAATGATAAAGCCATTAAATATCGTATATTAACTTGTTGGTAGTCAAGGCTAGAATGCAATAACCATAAACCCTCGCAGGGTGTCAATACAGTAGTTATAGAGCCCCTGGGATGATTAATGGGCCATTAGAAAGAATAACATTCAATCAATAACATTTAATGTTCTACAGGCTTATTGACTTGAGAGAATAATGCTGTTTCTACATGTTTTTCAAATGTGTGTTTGTCAGAAGGGTCTTTCGGCGACAAGAATTAAGTAAAGATGGTAAGTATTTTACTTTGAACAATGGGAACGTGCTATTTGAAAAATTAATTTCAGGATAACAAAAACTCAATCGTCGAGAATAATTCCCTACTCAGCAGAATTGAGGTGCGATCTACACAGAAACGCATTAAATTCATGTGGTTCATTCAACAAAATTTTATTCTAATCAACAAAACAGTTATTCTTTGCAGTTTTTTTTTAAATTGAACGAGAACAAAAATACGAAATAGTATTATTCAAACATTATGCATTCAATAGAGATCCAACTACCCCTATTCATTATATCATGAATCCTTGTAAAAATTTAAAAACTTCAACATCAGGGAATAAACAGCGAACAATCGAACATTCACGAACAAGAGCAAGATTAGTTTCAAGCTCCGCCTCCTTTCTCTTGATTGGCCAACAATACAATCTCTGAACTCTCCTACTAGATAGAAGGAATTACTAGGTTAAGTTGTCAAGTGCAGAGTCTCTTCATTCTTATCATAGTCAGAAATGATGGGTTATGATTGATGAGCAATATGAAATTCCAACAAATACGAGAGGTTTATTCTGTTAGCATTGCTAAATAAACAACATATTCTTGCAGATTATATATTTTCCTACCCTACAGTACAACGCCACCAACAAAGCCTTTGTACTTCCTGAAGAGAGATCAGGGATGTTTTTCCACAAAAACCGAGGTCCTTCTTGTCGAAGTATGAGTCAAATGTTGGTTCTCTCGACCTTCTAATTAAAATTCAATTCATTATTTCTACTGCTGTAGCCTTCGATTCATTTCATACTGTTTGCAAATGGTATCTTCCAAGCAATAAATTCTAATTTTATTCGATTCAAAATTGAACCATATTCAAAAGAAGAAAACCATAAATATCAAGTTTTTTAAGCCTTCTTCATTCAATCATCTTATAGGAAAATGCTTCCTGAGCTTAAACTACAAAACCAACTCACCAAATAATTCAATCGTTGGATCTGAGCCGATAATATTGATAGTTCAATTAACTTTTAGACCAGGATGTGGTGTGGTGGTATTGAGGTAGGGCAGTTGGCTTAGACTCGGTAGACACGAATACTGATAAGAACTGCCAATACAGTGACGTGTAAGGGGTGGCGAGGAAAATACTGTTCGCTCCATAAATAATCATTGTCTAGTTGGGCGGTGGCGGAGGAAAGTGGAATGGAGAAGGTGATGTGGAGAGAGAGAGAAAGAGAGAGAGTGTGATGAGATGGTGGATGAGGAAGTGGAAATGGTGAATGAGGAAGTGGAAATGGTGGATGAGGAAGTGGAAATGGTGGAGGAGAAGAAGTAGGTGATGAAAGATGAGAAGGAGATATAGAAGATAGGGGGGTAAAAAAGTAGATGGAAGAGAATAAGGGAGAGATTGCAGAAAAATGTCAGTTGGAAGAGGAATGCAGATAAGAATTATAATGGGAATGGATGATGATGATGGATTGATGGAGTAGGATGGGAGTTGGAAATAGTATGGTTAGAGTAGGAAGAGAAATGAAAGGGTGGGGAAAATGAGGATGTAAGGAGGAGACCATAGAAGGATTCAGAACTGCCAGAGAATATGGAAGATGGAGAGAAAGAGAATGAAAAAGCTATTGTGGAGAAGTATTGAGAGTTGACGAAAAATAATATCAGGCGGATGGAAATGGAAATATATCAGAAAATAAGAAAAGAGAAACATACATGGAAAAGGATATTGAGAAATTAGAAAAAATGTTAAAATAATAATATGGATTGACAGCAGAAAATTGGGAGGTCATGCAAGAGAATGGGTAGGTGTTCTGGGAGGAATAAAGTTGAACAAATTGTACGTTATTGGGGGATAGTCATGAAGATGAAATGAGAGAGGAGAATGAGGTAGGTTATGGAAAAAAATTAGTGTGGATGAAGAGGAGGAAGAAACACTAGTAGAAAAAGAGGGGAATGAGAGGAGAATAAGCAGTAGTGATGAAAGTCATGACTCTAATAAGGACGAGTGGAAGAAAAAATAAGGAACAGAAAAAAAGGAAAAGAAGTAGAAGAAAAAGTAATTGAAACAGCAGGAAGACATTGATAGCAAAATTCCAGAAGCTAGAAGGAAAGAGAGACATAAGAGAGTAAGAGAGAGAGTCATGATGAGGAAGTGAAACAGACGATGGACGTTAATCTACATGAAGCAATAACATCACGTCAACTGAAGGGTGAATATCGGAAGGGCGGAGCCCTTGAGGTAGACCTCAAGGTCAAAGGTCAAGGGAGGAGCCAAATGACCGTATTATTTCAATCGAGGAGTCATTCTCTTGCTTCCTGGTGATGGATAAATTTAGATCAAAATAGTTCCAATTATAATTCTTGTCAATAAATATGGAACCAATCATCTGAAAATGAAATCAATATTTTATCGGGACATCGGATAGGAAATAGATGATCATAGTAAACTAACACGAATCTAAGACCGAAAAAATATGACCGGAATTCAAATTTAATTGATTGAATGAAAATATCTCTCGAAACAAGCTACTAATCTATAGAATTAGCCTTATCTTACATTTAAAAACTCCAATTGATAACATATCTTTATAGAGATTCTTCTATATGGTTCCATTTGGAAATATGGAGAGCAAACTTTTTACATTGATATCTTCTGAGATATGATATGAGAGAGAATTATAATTTTCTAAAAAAAATGTATTTGTTTGTTCCTTAAAGATGATAGATATCCCACATTATAAGAAACGTGTTTAGTTCAGGATTAGGAAGATATTCAATAATATGAAGATAAATATCAAGAGAGAGGAAAAAACTCATAGTAATCAATTTCAACCATTCACTAGCAGTAGTGTATCTCTCAGTAAAAAACAGTTTATAAGTGAAAATTAGTGAAATAATTTGATGAATAATAACCTCAGTTTGCTTTTTATAGAAATCTACCTCATATTTATAATGATTTCATCTGAAGATCAGAAATAAGCAAGTACATACTGAGAGATGCCAAAAACACTTATCTTTAATTTTGGAGACGACACGAGAAACAAGAAACAAGAAAAATATCAATTATATAGCAGTGCTCTATAATATATATAATTATAATATAATATGGATCTGATATATGATAATGCTATAATAATTCTATTATATAGCATTCAAGAGTAAAATCAATAAGCACAATGTTATTGAACGAGTTATCAAAAATAGACGAGAATATGGAGTGAACCTTAAAATCTTGAGAAAATGAACACATTTTAATATAATAGTTTAAAGTTTAAATAAGTCAATGCCAGACATTTTCATACATAGTTGATATCAAGAACTTAGAGCAAAAAACATAATAATAATGACAGAAATTTGTCCATATTTTAAAAAAACTTGAATATGGATTGAATATTTTGATCATTATGATGATAATATACATCATCGTATCAATCGTATCAGTCTGGTATTATGAAATGTTTGTTATTAATGTTTTCAGATTATTAACGTTTAATTATTATCTAATGTTTTCAAAATAAAAATACGTACAAATGATGAAGCTGATGAATATCCAAATTGAAAAAATACTGAGACGGTGCAAATCGAGTTCGTTTTTTCACCGCATAATGCCGCTGTCTACTGGGAAACGATTCTAAACGAACAGCTGATCGGTCCTCTCTGTCACTCTCATTGTTCACGTCCTCAGCAACCACATTCAGATAATCTTGAGAATTTCGAAAATCCATGCAATCCAAGGTAACTTGGCACTCAATGAGACCTTGAGAGCCCATGAGATCCTGAGGAGCTGAACTGTCTTCAGAAATCATGATATATGATTTGATGAAACTTTCAAAGTTGATTAGATCCTGATCCTGCTTTTAATGAGACAGTGAACCCTGATTCAGATGACTTCAAATTATTCTGCTAAAATATGTTGTGAGAATTCTCTATTTTTCCAGAACTCTGCGTGAATTTCTCACAGTTCCAAGCTCTGGAGTTTAGCCTTAGTTAAATTTGGAGTATTTGAAACCTTGAAAGGAAATTTTAGTCTACTAAACCTGGATGAGTCTTGTACATCTCCGAAATCTCTCAAGGCTTGGCTCTCGTTCGATTTTTAAAGTTTGCTAGACCTTGCTAAGACTTTCCTGGACTTCCATTAAATTCACTAGATCTCATGGAATTTTCTAAAATTCACTAGACCCTTTGTGAAAAAAATCCTAGAAATAAATATGAATATGGACGTCATAGTTAAACTATATTACACTAGACACACACAATCACTAAAAACTTTGTCAGTTTCGTCTCCACAGCAACTGACTAATCTCTGTTTTTCTTATCATAGATAACTCTTCCCCTTCCTATTCGCCATCTTAAAATCTTCTTTTTCTGCTAATTCAGTGATGCAATGAAATTCTCAACAATATATTTACCGGCAACAGTGAGTTTGTCATCTCAAATAAGCGGATTAGGTCATGTACACCTTGATAACAGATTCATTCTCATTCCGGTTATATTTGCTGTGAGTAGAGATAAGAATATCAAGGTAGTCGTAGGTATAGTGATAAGAGGAGCTTCAACAATAAAGTTCATTTTGACAATATGTAGCTGAACAAAATTTCAATGAAAATCTTGTTGAGCTAGATTCTTGTTCATCAGGTTGAATAACCTTCCTTTATCTCATTTGCATGATAAGAAGATTATATTATTATTTTCTTTGGAAGTTATTGAATTTCTTTTGTAGTGATCATTGAATAATCTTTCACCAACTTATTTCCAGTTTACTCCCATTAACATTCTACATTGTATAGTGATAGAAGATACCGGTATCTCTTTCAATTTTTTTGGAGTAAAATACAATATTTGGAACAAATATACAAGCTCAAATTATGGACCAAAAATAAATGGAACCCACTCCCAACTCCTAAATCTTGCCTCCTCAATAACCCACGTCTTTCCTTCATACACAATTGATATCAATCAGACTAAAGTGATTGAAGCAACTTCCAGATGGATCAATAGGTACTATATATAGCCCTATGGCTTCTATTAATGGGCACTAAAGACTATGGGATATACCAATGTACCTATAATACCATCGTTATTACTTCTATTCTATACATTGTATTCCAGGGACATTGGGTTACTGAGGTACTGTCGGCAATATTGAGTATACTATGATGAAGACTGATTCAGTTGAACTGTACAAATACAATGTTTGATCACCTGCTATATCAAACCAATCAAAAACACGTTCATCCTCCAATCACTAGCTATATAGAAAAACTTGACCGTTCAATGATTCAATATTATGAATACCATGTGACTTTATGACAATGATGACATCACAAGTCACTTAGTTATTATAATCAACAACGGAGCCTTCTTAAACTATTGCCATCTAATGTTATCATCCCAATTCCTTTTGTTGAAGCTCCAACAAATAACTCGTTCAGACTACACAACATATTATCTCAATTCATAGATAACTGAATACAGAAATCATAATGATCCATTTTCACAACCAAAACCATTCCTAGACTCTTCCATTATTTTAAATGGCGACATTTTTTCCAACATTGCGAAGTTATGTAAGAAAACAACAGCCGACAATATATGCTGTTATAGCGTACATTTTATACGGTATATACAAATATAAAGACTAGTATATAATATTACATTTTCATCTCCACCTAGTATTCTCATTTTTTCCTTCTCTCTATCTCTTTGTAATTCAGAAGCTCGCTTTACTCCCATTGTTACAATATTTCTCAACAGCCATAAAACTCGAGCAGAAGGAATCCCGAGAATTAATTTAATTTGCCTCTTCAGCTCGTTCTGTTTGCATTTTGATGTCAATTTAAAAATTCACCGGTTTTTAAAGATGGGTAATTCGAGTCTATTATGTTTCCTTTTTTACAACACTCTGCAATCACTTATTCCATTGACTGGGACTTGAGTAGAGTAATAGGCTTAAGAAAGTAACCGAACAAGACTGAACAATTCAGAAGTACTAATTTCAGTAGTTCTGTTGGCATTTTTTCTTTAGCACTAATTTCAGAAGTACTAATTTCAGTAGTTCTGTTGGCATATTTTCTTTGCCTAGGCCTACTTTATATTTCAAATGAAGAATGAACATAATTGAAAACTTTTTTAAACATGTGCATGAATTACCAATGTGTAAATTTTTGTAGATAAGATTAAACAACCTGCAATTATTAATCATCTCGTTGAAGCCTACATGAATATTAATATAAAAGACGTGATTCGTAGCTGGTACAGATTTGACAATAATTATTAACTAATTTCATGATATGACGGTGTGATTAATTCATTAGTTTATTATACTTAATTACGAACTATAACTATTTGAGTCATCAAAGTTTTACTGTGATTTTATGATTTTTCCTCTTTTGACGATGATGCAAACATGAATCTTAGACTAGTGCGCAGAATTTGGAGGATGATAGTAGATGAAGAGAAATTTTCTTACAAGACAGGGTGGTTTTCGAAGCACTAGAAAGTGATACGGTAGCCCATAACTGTTATCTAAGGATAACTGTTATCGAGGAGGAAATATGGTGGAGCAGCGAAGATAGCTTTAAGATTATGAGTGTTGAATATAATGCATGCTTTTGAATAGTGAAGCAGTATGTTTCGACTCTCTCACATTCTCACTCTCATCTTGAAGCTACCATAATAATCTTGAAGCATACCAGTTGCGTTTCTTTTCTGACTCAAAAGTTTTCAAAATAACACAAAAATTTCGAATTTGTAGAGATTTGAGTCAAATATTTTTGTGTTTAATCAGTTTTTGAATATCAAAATTTTTAAAATTTTTAGTCTAGTCATTAGTTTTGAAGTGTAAATTGGACTTTTATTTGTAAAAATTTGGGACAAGACAGTTTTGGGCTATGCCTGTTGTCTTCTCCCAATCATATTATATATTATAATTATGATTTGTGATTGTCAATGAGATGAATAATAATAATAATATGTTTCCACCCTGAGCTGGTTTCATGCAAGCAGTCACTCTTCCAACAAGAGTGGGCAACTAAGAGAATGACATGAATGTCATCTCAGCGATTAAAATATGACTGACTCCAGTTCATTCAATTATTAGAGTTTGCTAAAGCATAAGATAAAAGGATCCTACTTTACCTTCTTGTTCTATCCATATAGGTGGAATCAAATGCCCCTATCCAAAGCATGACACCAGGTTATTTTCTAACATACACGGGTAATTGTAAGTGGAATTTCTCGAGTCACTCAAACTAACTCATTCGAACTAACATAATAATTTATTGTAAAAACATAATCTAACTGACGATTAACCATAAATTCATTGAACTGGGTAATTTTTAAACTTCACCTGTTGACAGCTAAAATTCCAAATACTGACTAGATAGTTCAATGACTGGCAATATTTGATGACTTTGTAGTAACGATCAAATTTCAAGCAAAAATGCATTATTATACGATAAATGCATAATCATACACATTCTTGAACATCGTGAACAGGTCTAAAACTACAATATAGTACAGCTAAAACACTATATAATGACTCAAAAGTTTTACAAAATTGTTATCTTATCTAGGTATTTCCAATTTACTTATGTTTCATTGCAACTGAATAAAAAGAGTTAAAGAGTTGAGATTTGTTATACAGTTATAAATTGGAGCTATATAATCTAGTCAGATATTCATCAACAATTTGAGGGCCGGTTTCTATGACACTTATCAGATCTACTGGACCATTAAACCTATAGATTTAATGATCCATTATTTTTAATAAGTGTCCTAGGAGCCAGCCTCTAATGTATAAGAATATTGGATTGATTCATGATGAACATTATATGAGAGATATACGAATTTTTCAATTCCTTGACAAATTTATCATCTACGACATTCACCTAGCTCTGAGAGGAAACAATAACGATTCTTTCCAGAATGGGATCTCACTTAAATTTTAACTTTGTGTGGAAAAATTTCAAACAGAAAAGTGATAACCAATTGCAGAACATTTCTTAGATCTTTCTATACATGAGCCTCTATGTATCCATATCGATTACGTTTGAATGGATGTGTTATGTTTTTATTCATGTGTATGTTAAGTATGAGCTAAGAGTTTACCTAAACTGACACTATAGGAGTGAAAGTGAAGAGTGTTGATGGTATATTACATGCATGTATATTATGACAAATAACTAGCAGATACAGTAGTATTACAGCATTTCATATGAATACGAGTTAGAGATGATTTATTATAGTGAGATTCAACTGTCAGCATCCGTTGTACAAGTAGCATAAATGCATGTCATTCAATACATGATGACAGCTCAATCTGAATCTCACTATACTATATTCCGCTCAATCGTATTACAGTGAATTATCGTTGGAGGAAACGTGTAACAATATTGTTCACTTGTCAATTACAATGACAGCTGAGCCAATTTTCTGCTGAATATATGAATCAGATTAGAATTGATGTAAGATGAAATGGTGAATTGAAGACTGTCAACGTAATGAGTAAGAGCGAATGTTATAAAACTGGTATATCAGATAAATATTTTAGAAAATTACTGGAACTGACTTCAGAAGTTAGGAATTTAAGAAGTCAAACTTACTCACATATTTAGAAAAAACTAATTGCAATGTACAATGAAGGCAGATTTCTACTTGTGAGTATCAGAATCCAATATCGGGGCACCGAGCTTCGCTCGTTATTTTTATTTATTGATAAACAGAACACTATACTCTAAAATGATCGTGTTTATATTTTACAGCTTATTATACGTCAGCTTATGAATTTCGAGGATGCGATATTTTGATTTTCCACTGAATCACTCGCTCACTTTTTACTATCCACAGACGACGAAAGTCTCACCTGTTTCAGCCAAGGATGAATTATCATCTGGGGAAAAATCCCCAGTATAGTTTAAATGACCAGATTCATTTCAACCAGTACAACACTACGAATTTAGTTTTATCATAAACATGTAAGCATACATTAGTCAATAGTTTTTCCATTTACATATTTATTTTATTATCTTTTACATTTGTTTTCTTGGTTCTTATTTTGTACTGAAAGTAAATTTTATTATCATGGCGATTCTGTTGCTTAAGCCGCCATTTTGTCACACCGTGTAGGGGGAGGAGACTGTCTAGCTAGGCCAATGGCAGGCGTTCATGCCCTCGACCAATGAAAACGAACTCGCCTACTAGTATAAATTCTGCTGCTCTTGTATTTAGTTTTAGTTTATCAGAGATTGACAATGGTGTAATAACCGAAACCGGTCTTTCTAATTATCAATAAATCAGTGGTTTTTTGACAATTTCTTAGTCTTTTTCATTCAATATGAATAATTACCACAATATCAACTTCTCAACTACACAAAAAGATGAATTATCATTTTAATGTCGTTCAGCGAGTTTTCCCAAGGATGAGACCTAGTGCAATCAAATTTTTATATCATAAACCTACTATGTTCCAAATTTCGTGGAAATCGATAGAGCCGTTTTCGAGATCCGTTGAACATAAATAACCAAATATGAAAATAAAAAATACCCATATAACCAGATATAGAGAAATTGCTCGCTTAATATAACAGGATGTCCGGTTCAGTGAAAATATTCTCAACATGAGTGCTAATGGTCACACTAACTCATAGGAAAAATATTCTTACTGAATCGGTCTCGGACACTGAAAATGATACGTGGGAATCCGACTCACAAATCATCAATGAGCAATGGTATTATAATAAACATTGTTGATGTTCAGAGGTTTCCGAGCTCGGGATTCAGCTAAGTTCTGGACTTTAAACAGCTGGAGTCAGAAAATTGGCTTTCCGAAACGGGGCTTATAGTCGTAGTTTTTATGATAATCTTTATTTTCTCATTTAATAATTGGAAACGTTTCCCCTTGACGAAATGAAACATTAACAAACATAATTCAAACTGAAAAGCTGAAACTTTTAACTTTTCTCTCTTTATTTTATTTTGTGTTCAATCTTCTAGTTTTTCGAAATTTACTTTAAACGTTGACTACGACTACGCCGCGTTTCGGAAAGCCAATTTTCTGACTCCAGCTGTTCAAAGTCTAGAACTTAGTAAAATCCCGAGTTCAGTAACCGGCCCTTATTGAGAGAACTGGAGAAATACTTTTTAAATTATATTAATAATAAAAGATATTAATTTGAATGATATTAATACTTTTTACATTTTAATGATATTTAGCAGAGACAGCTACTCAAATGTTGACCCGTCGGGAATAGCAAGGGCGAACCTCTAAGCTTATCTGAGAGATAAGATGGGAATGTAATCACGAAGTTGAACACTATTCAATTTAAGTTAATATATTCTGATATTCTATGTGACAGTAACTAGATTCTAACAGTACGTTGGATGAAGTTCTTGGATTAAATATGGAAAAAAACTCACCCATACTGGTTTGAGAATATAAACTTCAATTTTCAACTCACCTGGAACACATCGAATATATCAGGAATTAATATGAATCATACATTGAATCGATTGATAAATTAAAGCCCACAATAATGAAATACAGAGAATAAAATTTCACTTGTAATACGATCGACCCTGCTCATTCCTCTCCGGGGTGGCTTTCTTTATTTTTACAAATTGTAATATATTCAATATTACGGGAATCATTATTGCTGGTTTGGAAATTTCTTTTATCCTTTCTTTCTATCTTTACTTACAAAGATGAAAAAATGGCTATGGGAGACCAGAATAATTCAAGGAACGGCCATTTGAAATGATGAAATGTTACCAATTATTTTAATAAATGTGGCTCACTACGCTTTTGTAGATCAGCAATGAAACACTTCTGGTAAACATTAAAATTATTTGAAAATATTCTTCCCTTATTGTTTCAGATCCAATTCAATTATGAAGAACTCCATTCTCCACGTTTATGTGAACAATCAATAAGGAAGGATGACAGATTTCAACATCCTAGAATGGAAGCAGTGAGTATAAAATGTATTACATTCTATATAATATAATACTCAATTCTTTACTCACTGAATGGGAGCAGAATATTATGCAAAGTATTGAAAAAATTTCAACTATTTCAAAGAAAAATTCCACCAATATCAACAGCAAACAAGATCATCACCAGAACGTTCTCAACTTTTACTATCGGTAGCACTGACTCACTTAATAAATCACTCATTCTACCAGTAAAATATCGGCCAGGTATTACAAAATTTTTGTACAACATTACAGTAGAGAGTAGACAAAGAAACTTTCTGTAATGTCACAAATGAGGTGCAACAGCCATCACCCGACAGTCAATTCTTACTTTTTCTACATTTACGATTTTAAAATTGCTCTAAACTTGCTACCGTTATGCAAGCTAATAAATTGTTGTCTAATCAATGTTCCACTGAAAACACTAGAGTCAATATTGTAACAGTTCATCACAAATGATACGTTTAAACGTGGAAGATGAGAAAGTCAGTAATCATGTAACCAACGTATGTGTGTTAAGAAGATGGAAGACAAGTCAAGTAAAGTTGGAGGTGAAAGCTTTTCTGTACATAGAAAAAATTGTCATTATATAATTAAATAAATCTATCAATGAAATTTGAAATCGAATTCACACTTTTTCAGCGACTTTATATGGACATTATTACAAAAAACCTTCATATGAACAGATACTTCATCAATAATTATTATTGTTATATTTGGAGAATTTAATTAAGTACGAAAAAGAATTTCAGGCTTTTAACTTATTTTTTCTATATTGTAATGTTCTTGAACCAATAAATGTATATTATTACAAGAGATACTTGAAATCTTGTCAAACAAGGAATATTGACTTCATAATATTCATTTAAATTTTCATTTACTTCTTATTGTGCGAGTTTTTTTTTTTTTTTGCTTGAGTGTGGATAATGGAGTGTGACAGGGTGATTTGATGAGATGATCAAACAAACGTTCGAGTTTGTTGCTTGAACGTGGATAATGGAGAGTAAGAGGGTGATTTGATGAAATTATCATGTCTACCACAGGATTAGAATCTGCGACCAGATAACACTAGCAGATTGAAGGGTGTAACGACTTAGTCGTCTTGGCTATCCTAGTCGAAATTTTATTATTCATTGGATGCCAATATTCAATGATAATGAAATTCTCATGTAATATCTGTGTGTGTAGTGATCTTAGCTCCTATGAAAATTATGAAATTCCTTACATATGCTGAAGGACGGTGTCAGAGGCTTCCACACTCGCCAATGCTGATGTTTTAGTCGATCAGATAATAAATAAAAAATTATTATTAAAATTATATGGGAGGATAAAAAAAGAGCCTGTAATGGGTTTGGAGCAAAATCAAGTTTTGGATTGAGCTTATCAAGGATAAGGCTATGTTAAGTGAGTATTTAAGTACTGTTTCTACTTATCGTTAACATACATTTAAATCAAATCATTTGACGTATCCGATTCATTCAACTACACAGAACGATTAATAATTAATTTTTACAATCAATGCATCAAGAGTGATATAATTTCTTGAATAATTTACGTGTTTGATCCATAGATGAAATTGATAAGCAAGGTACAGGAATATTGAGTAACTGTCACATGTGATTATGAATTAACTAAGTGGTAAGACAGTAACGGTTTTAAAAAGTTCAGTACTTTCAATAATGATGAAAGATATTTGTATGTAATTACAGTATCTGCAAAGAAATAGGATAAATAATTTTTAACAATATTAGAAGGTTTTAAAACTGGACCTCGATGAAACTAAAAACAGACCTTATAATAACGATTAACACAATATAGCTACAAATATGAAATATCTATCAACGCAGAATTAAAACAACGCAAATTATTTATAAACAAAGATAACAACACAGGCTTCCGTATCAGCGGGGGCTGAACTCGTGTTAGGAAGTCGTGAACGTTTTGAGGTTAGAAAACAAGTTACAACCCCGTGGAAAAGTGGGTCGGTGACTGGTGAGCGTCACTTTCCACCCTCTTAGCCACCCTGGGGTGGAAGGGGGGCGTCTCTGTCCCACCCACCAACCAGCCCCCAAGGTAAATGTCACATGGCGACCCTCGATTTCAATCTTGTGCCAAGCTAGGCTTGTTGGTTACTCCCACTAATAACATCATATAGTGGAAAAATATGTCGGCCCAGAATTGAGAAAAACTGTCACACATTAACACTGGGTTTGCATGTGATGCCACTCATTCATTTCTTACCCATTCTCTCTCTTACTCTCAGTCTCTCTCAATCTACTTATCAATTTCAATCACTGTCTTTCTATCACTCGTCGCTCGGCCTCTCTCACTCGGTCCCTCTCTCTCTCTATTACACATGCACTTTATATGGACATTATTACAAAAAACCTTCATATGAACAGATACTTCATCAATAATTATTATTGTTATATTTGGAGAATTTAATTAAGTACGAAAAAGAATTTCAGGCTTTTAACTTATTTTTTTCTATATTGTAATGTTCTTGAACCAATAAATGTATATTATTACAAGAGATACTTGAAATCTTGCCAAACAAGGAATATTGACTTCATAATATTCATTTCAATTTTCATTTACTTCTTATTGTGCGAGTTTTTTTTTTTTTTGCTTGAGTGTGGATAATGGAGTGTGACAGGGTGATTTGATGAGATGATCAAACAAACGTTCGAGTTTGTTGCTTGAACGTGGATAATGGAGAGTAAGAGGGTGATTTGATGAAATTATCATGTCTACCACAGGATTAGAATCTGCGTCCAGATAACACTAGCAGATTGAAGGGTGTAACGACTTAGTCGTCTTGGCTATCCTAGTCGAAATTTTTATTATTCATTGGATGCCAATATTCAATGATAATGAAATTCTCATGTAATATCTGTGTGTGTAGTGATCTTAGCTCCTATGAAAATTATGAAATTCCTTACATATGCTGAAGGACGGTGTCAGAGGCTTCCACACTCGCCAATGCTGATGTTTTAGTCGATCAGATAATAAATAAAAAATTATTATTAAAATTATATGGGAGGATAAAAAAAGAGCCTGTAATGGGTTTGGAGCAAAATCAAGTTTTGGATTGAGCTTATCAAGGATAAGGCTATGTTAAGTGAGTATTTAAGTACTGTTTCTACTTATCGTTAACATACATTTAAATCAAATCATTTGACGTATCCGAATCATTCAACTACACAGAACGATTAATAATTAATTTTTACAATCAATGCATCAAGAGTGATATAATTTCTTGAATAATTTACGTGTTTGATCCATGGATGAAATTGATAAGCAAGGTACAGGAATATTGAGTAACTGTCACATGTAATTATGAATTAACTAAGTGGTAAGACAGTAACGGTTTTAAAAAGTTCAGTACTTTCAATTAATGATGAAAGATATTTGTATGTAATTACAGTATCTGCAAAGAAATAAGATAAATAATTTTTAACAATATTAGAAGGTTTTAAAACTGGACTTCGATGGAACTAAAAACAGACCTTTTAATAACGATTAACACAATATAGCTACAAATATGAAATAACTATCAACGCAGAATTAAAACAACGCAAATTATTTATAAACAAAGATAACAACACAGGCTTCCGTATCAGCGGGGGCTGAACTCGTGTTAGGAAGTCGTGAACGTTTTGAGGTTAGAAAACAAGTTACAACCCCGTGGAAAAGTGGGTCGGTGACTGGTGAGCGTCACTTTCCACCCTCTTAGCCACCCTGGGGTGGAAGGGGGGCTTCTCTGTCCCACCCTCCAACCAGCCCCCAAGGTAAATGTCACATGGCGACCCTCGATTTCAATCTTGTGCCAAGCTAGGCTTGTTGGTTACTCCCACTAATAACATCATATAGTGGAAAAATATGTCGGCCCAGAATTGAGAAAAAACTGTCACACATTAACACTGGGTTTGCATGTGATGCCACTCATTCATTTCTTACCCATTCTCTCTCTTACTCTCAGTCTCTCTCAATCTACATTGGTCAATCACTGTCTTTCTATCACTCGTCGCTCGGCCTCTCTCACTCGGTCCCTCTCTCTCTCTATTACACATGCACTCCGTCTCTTTTCTTTCCCTACCTCTGTGTGTCACTCATTCTTTGGAAATAAAAAATGTAATTCTCCCTTCTCTCTGGCTTTATCTCTTCCTCTCCTTGTTTCTCAATTTTTTTGTATTCCTGTCTTTCTAACCTCTCTCTCGATCACTCTCTGTCTCTCTGTTTCCTCTGTATCTCTCGTCATGCCTTCTTTCAACTGTTTTTTCTCTAGATCTCTTATTTTAACTCTGTGTTTTCACCTCTTAATTTTTCGCTCTATTTTTCTGTCTCTCTTCCCTCTCTTTTCCTGTTCCTGAATCCTCTCTCTATCTGTTTCTGACTCTTTGGTTCTATCTTCGTCTTGTTCTCCCTCTCCTTCATTTATTCTCTCTACTTTTTCACACCATCATCCACACCATCATCCACACTACGTTACTCTGTTTCTCTTTCTCTCCCTATACCTTACTCACTTTCCCTCTCTCTCTCTCTTTTGCTGTTCCTGTTTCTTTTATCAATATCATTCTCCAACTCTCAACTCTTGCTCATGCACATACATAAAAATGAGCTCACAGGTCAACACAGGTGATTAGCATTGAAGCCCTTCAACCAGATTCTTCAACACTAATTACTGGGGGCACGCTATATCCGTATAGCCTGCTGTATATATTACACTTTTTTTCTCATTTTGATAAAATTATTCTTGCTGATTTCATCAACAATCTTCTAATCGACTGTGCTCATAGTGAATATGTGTTCTGGCTGTTTCAATTCGATTATTTCAAAGTTATTCATCTACTATAGAATATGTATGCAATGATGAATCATATTTTAATAACGAGAATAGAACAAGCTCAACCAAAACTTATCCAAAATAAATTAAATCTTTACTTGCAACAATTCAAGTCAAGTGTTCAGTGTCATCAATATCTATCTTCTATCTATATATAAAAGCGAAATGGCACTCACTCACTGACTGACTGACTGACTCACTCGCAGAACTAAAAATCTACCAGATCAAAAACGTTAAAATTTGGAAGGTATGTTCAGTTGGCCCTTTAGAGGCGCACTAAGAAATCTTTTGGCAATATTTCAACTCTAAGGGTGGTTTTTGAGGGTTTAAAGTTCGTCTTTTAGCATGTATATTCTTCTTGTTCCAATCTCTTAATTATAATTTGAAAATGTCCATACCATATGTTAATATAGAACTATAATCTAGAGAGAGTACCTCTTCGAAACAGTTGTTAACACTGGTAACTAAATTAATAATTTTGTCAGGTTGGCATTAAGTTGAGTTGACTTTGTTAGGTTGGCACCAAGTTGAAGATTGAAATGCATTTATCGCGGAAAAATTGATTGGGCACTGCTACTTCAATCAGAGCTATTCTTGGGAATATTATATTACTGGCCGTCAGGCTTGCTTCGCTCGCCATATCCGTTTATCCAGATGTTTAGTCTGGACTGGATCGTCATAACATATTTATGATAAAAATGCTCAAACGAAAAATGCATGCTGATCTTATTCTTGGACGATCCAGTCGGGGGTTCAGGGGGCAGAGCTCCCTGGCTAGACGGATATGGCGAGCGAAGCGAGCCTGACGGCTAGTCCATCTATAAATCCATCAATGAATGAACAGTAAATAAGAAACGAAGGCTCATGTGATATTATTACTAAAAATAGCGGTATTTCAGCTCAAGAGTTGAAAAAAATTAATTTCAATTTAATTTAGGCATTTAATTATATACCACCTGACACGCACGAACGAAGCTCAAGAGCTGGATGAACAAGAAATAAACTAAATGGTTACCAAGCTGACATCTGACAACGCAGAGTTGTGAAGTGAAAATCTCATGTGATTGGCGGAGACCATAATCTTTTTGACCAATGACAAGTCGGGGGCGTACCTATGGACGGTTTGGCTCGAGCAACCCTGTCTCTTTTAATCAACAACTTAAATTCATCAATAACATAACTGGTAAGAGATTTTCAAAGATCTCTTACATTCACAAAACATAAAGTTATGGCATGACAATAAGTGAGATATTAACAAAATATTGAACACAAATCCCAATATTCTTTTTATTTATTCTGTTGGATGTTATTGAATGTGAATTAAACTTGATGTGAAATTCAACTGTTTCGAATGTAATTTATCCTGTTGGTGATAAAAACAATGTATAATCTCGTTATCTCCAATCTAACAAAAACTATACGTTAAAAATTGAAATTAGTTTCGTCTTGTTACAGAATTAGATCTCCATTGTTAGCTCATACGCACATTGTGTTTGTGTATGTGATTTTTTTAGTCATTTTACAGGAATCTAGATAAAAAATTGGTCACTGGAATGTGGGTTTTCGTGCATAATACTTATGATTGGATATTATGAAGGTTATCATTGAATACGTGCTAAAGTGGTCTACAGTGAGTTCCACATCGAACTATCAGCATTGGTTAAATGGGAAGAAATCATGTTACCTATAAGGAACGGTGACAGTCCGAAGTGAATTAAGCATACAGGCCACCAGAGTGGATATGGAGTAGGAGTAGGTCTGTGATATTCGACTAGAAAATTGATAATATGGAAGCAATTTTGTCGTGCATGTAACGGAAAACATAGTGCAACGTGCGAAATTACATGATTTTATGAATAAACTTCTATGTATGAAACAGTAACCTTAATACATTCATTGCATTCATTGATGACAATATTATCAGTAATCAATCAAGAATAGAGTTACAATCATTGATTGACTTTATTTTTCTTTTCAATCTGAACAGTAAAATACAACACCGACTATGACTCTATATACTATACTATTATTATTTTACACTATTATGTTTGTTAAGTTTTAGTATCAAGTGGGAATCGGCATGTAAATATTGTGTTGAATATCTCATGTTAGTACATAACTTTATTTGGACTATTTTTATCATAATAAATTAGGGAGAGAAACAGTTTTGGGTTTATCCTGTTGATTCTCTCCCAATCATTAATTTGATATTGTGATTGTGGAATGGATTGAATAAATAAATAGACTAAGTTGTTTGAGCTCAGCAAGAAATTAACTTGTCAATATATTATAAATTTCGGTATTTTTTTAGAAAGGTCAATGAAATACCCTCTGAGTACTCTCCCGAAATCTCTTCGACAAACTCGAATTGAAAAGCCTAGTGTTTGAATCAAACTGGATCCAATCATGGCAAAGAACGATTACCCTGCCAAAAATGAGCGTGACCTCAGGCCCATAAATAGTCCCCGGAGATTGTGCATGATAGTCTGGGCGTTTTCATGAGAGATAGCATTCCAATCAATTAGACGCATTGAAAAATAGCTCAAGACACTGAAAACCGGTGAAGCTCACTTTGCGATTACTAAAATTGATTGGCCAGGGCAAGGAGAAGTCAACTTTTTAGAATTTTCCCAAGCGAGTCGTTCTAAAATTGACTTGGGAAGGAACATAACACTTAACCAATCTAATTTTAAAAGATCTAACCATGACTCTACTATTATATTCAAATTACGTATAAATTGAATTTTTCAGTACAATAGAATAGATTTTGTAATATTGAGGTTTACTTATGACTTGATCTAATTGAAGTCTTACTGCTAGAAAATGTCTTATGCAGGATATTTCGGAAGTGAGATCTACTTGTCATGAGTATTTAATATTATGTCATTTGCTAACCTTATAAGACTGAAGTTTTCAAAGGTAATACTCGTAAAAATAAATGGAATGTGATACACATTATATTATAGCATGTTTTTGAATATCTCAGAAACAATAATCAATGTTAAGTGCGATTCTTTAAACTCAATTCATCCTGTTCAGTTTTATGTTGAATGAGAATTTGTCTATCAGATTTCATGGTACTCAATCTTCCCCATTCAGTGGTCCATCAAGCAAGAATTGAAATAATCCTTTCGAATCATTCATTCTTTCATGATCATTCAATTTTCTTTTTCACTTCAGTTTTTTATGCTTTTGCTTTCATCAGCCTTCATGGCTAGGAGTGTTATGTGGAAAACTAACTTCTGAAGAGTTCTCTACCAGAATATGTGAACCTTGAACTCAATCTATTCGATTTGGTTTCTCATACCACTACATTATGTTAAGTTTATCAAACACTTGCAGGTAACCCGTGCTCCGCGAGGGCCTAACTGATTAGAAGCTTGAAAAACTGAAAACTTGACCTACTGAAATCTTGAAGAATTCAAAATAGGCCTATAACTATCCTCGATGAATTAAGAATCTATATGCAAAATTTCAATTTAATCAGTCCAGAAGTTCAGATGTGTTGATGCGTCATTCGTGAATTACCTATATTTTACTTGTATAAGCCAATTCCTTCCTTTATTATATTATATAGATTAGATTATGACTACAAGATGTTCAAACTGAACTAGGAGGATTAACCAACAAACATTATAACAAACTTCCGAACTGAATTTATTTAATTCATTGAAGTTTCCCATTGAGCAAGAATTTTCTAGTTTATTTACTATTTACCACTTTCCATTTCATTGCGTGTAAGAACGAAACTAGAATACATCCACCAGGCTACTCTTACAACTATGATGATGCAATATCCTATGCTGGACAGTGGTCTCTCCTCTAGCATGTTCAACATAAGAAGCGACACACTTCTGCCTAACAAGTCAGCTAAAATACTGGGATTTGTGTGGCTTGTGGAGTATGAGTCACCTGGGATGACTGGGGATGCTGTGTGGAGTCCCCACAAGGAGACGCCAGGCAGACGAGGGGACACTATAAAAGGGGCCTCAGCCCTCTCCGCATCTGTCATTCCATCTTCAGCTGATCTCTGAGCATCATGACGTCAATACGGGTGAGTACAAGTGTCAACAGGCATTGGATACATTCTGCATTTGTGAAATATACAATCATGGTATACATTACTCTCATTATTGATACTCCAATATTGGAATTGCTGATTACTTTATATATTTCTTGAAGTTTGTGACTGTGTGTAACTGAATATGTTTATTTGAAGCTTTGTATATGTTTATTTAAAATGCAGAAATTCTTTACATGCTTTAAATATATGAAAATGAATGAAGATGCAAGTGAAAAATTTAATTTGATTTTACCATCCCTTGAGAAGGGATAGATTTCCTTCCATTTTCTTCAAAGACTGATAGCAAGATGAGAATAATAAAATAATGAAGACTTTTCCTTGAAAATGAAGAGTAATAATTTTTTAAGGACGTTGAGTAGGTTCTAAGGATTTGCCTTCTCTAAAGATGCTCATATCGATATCCATCGTTAATTTCTCAGATCTTGTATCTGCTACCTATTATTTTAGTCACGTTTCTTGTTTATACTGTGCGTGAATTAATTTTATTCTGATTTCAATGTCAACGGGCAATGCATTCTCATGTGCATTTTGTTTCAATTTTAAAAATTTATGAAGGATACTCAGAAATATTTATTCCATCCATACATGTCGTTGATCGATATTTAATGAACACTGTATCTTGAATTATTTACATTGCTTACAATTATTTACATATGCATCCTTGTTAATTCAATATTCGTCAGTTCTTATTCTTTGATCATCTCACATTACAATCATGTCGTTATTTTATAAATTTCTATCGTGATGGTGAGAATTGTGCTTCATGTTCTCATTCTCTTTATGAAAGAGGAGAGTCAAAATTATTTTCATTTTCTCTATTCAATATTCCAGAAAGTAGAGGCAATATTTAATATTAGAGGAAAATATATAATGTTTTATCATTGTTTGATAACTGACAAGTGTTTTAGATCATTTTTTTCTCCAAAGAGTGAGAAGTTTCCTGTGTGGAAATGCGAGCCTATGCATTTCAATAGTTCATGATTATCCAACTAGTCTTAATTTTATCGAAATTCGTATTTTCCTAGAAAACGATCAGCAAGATTTTTCATATCTCCCTTCAAACTCGAGTAGTGGAATAAAATCCTCTATAACCGTATCTCGGGCAATGGCATCTTGATTCATTGGCCATTTTTCTCCAATACATTCTATTATCAACGCTCTTTTATCTACTCATTCTGTTCTACTCTTCACCATCTTTGATGAATAAAATTTGAATTTGAATCTTCATCTTTGTGAATCTATTCAATTGTTCTCATTCTTTGTTCTTACCATCTTCTCCACTCCTCACATTGTGATAATTCTTCCTAAATCCCTCATCACCTCGTTAACCACTATTTTTATTTCTCTGCTTTTCTGCTTCTACACATTGAATCCTCGTATCTTCTTCCCCATATCCTCTATAAAATCATGAACGATCAACTTACGATGATAAAAATACAAGTCTCTTCTCTAATTATTAAACTTTGTATAATCTCCATTAGTTATCCCTTCCAACGTTCTATTCTCAACACTTCAATGTTTGATTCTTCACCTTTTTTCCTTTTCATTCCATCCCATTCGTACTCATTCCATAACCATTTTTCACTAATACATTCTATTATCAACGCTCTTTTATCTACTCATTCTGTTCTACTCTTCACCATCGTCTTCTCCTCATTTCCCAATTCTGACTCTCAACAATGCCACAACAAACTCATGTAACCTATCATTCGGACAACAGTTTTTCCATCTCTATTCAAACAGCACACACAAAGTCACTCGCATTCGCCACTCTAATATCTCCCATATCTATGTAACAGCACACACTGAATGGAAAATTGCATCGAACCACCAATAGATAGCACCACTTTCTAGGCTTGCAAAATTGCACAATGAAAAGGTGAAACGCATACTACTGTATTGTACTGCAACTACACTATTACTATATATCCCTCAAACCCATAACTCTAATTGTATGAAAGTATATCTGTATGATGGTGAGCAGTCGGAAATATAAATATATTGTACTATGATCCATAAATACAATTGTATAACTGTATTGAGGTGCGCTTTAAGAAATGTATACCTCTATAATCCATATAACTATAATAATGTTCAACATTATAACTATAGACGTCGTAATGGTGGAATCATTGGTCTTTGTAGCGTATAAACATCTTGCGTACTCGATTATGGTGATGACGTCACACAATTTTCACCAGTTTTCAATAGTTAATGCGAGTTGGATTCTGAATGGAAAGCTGAGCTTTATTGGACGCTGTGTACAAGCGATACCGTTTTGGTGGGAGTTTCCTGAATCACAAATATATTAATATCATGAATTATATCTCATAACATTATAATGTTTCCTTCTATCTTATTTTGAACACTATTTAACTGTTTCCTGACCGGCGTTTGTTTCACAATCATAAAATAAGATTGGGATGTTGATTCTCATGTATTGGTTTTTCATGTTTGGTTTGAAATTGATCTGTGAACTCTTGAAAGTTTTTAAAAAAGTTTCATCAAATTGAGATATTATACTTTGATATTGAATTAACATATAAATATTCTACCAATTCGATTAATTTAAAATTTGAATATTAAAACAATTAAAATTAATGCAACATGATTGCATTATAATGATTATTCCATTCACTTCTTCTGAAGACATAATATAATGTTCTTTGAAATTCCAATAAATATTCACAATTCTCAAGATGAGAAGAAATATATGGCAAGCTTAAAAAAAGAGAATGAATATGAAGATGTTCACAATATTTGACTGTTGATTGAAGATGGAGTCTTGAAATGGAAGTGTTTAATTAGAGAATGTTACTTTTGAAACTATTCTCAAGCATCAAGTATTTGGATGTAAAAGTTAATGTAAATTTGAAATCTAAAAAATCTTTATAGGTCTACCAGACTAGCAGACTACAATTTGAGTGAGCATGTTTAAAAAGATACAGGAAAAATATTTCAGGGTTTGAGAACCATCTATATAAGTATTGGGCTTTGAGAATTCAAGCAATGAAAAAGAAAAACATTCATTCGAATGATTCCTCATTTTTGGAAGAGTATCCTTCTCTCAAATTTCCTACTCACAGTCATAATCTAAGGTATTGTTTCATCAATTTCTCTTCCTTTAAAGATTACGCTTCGCTCCTTTTTCTATTCAATTCTCCAGAGTTTTCTTCTTTAAAATTTCCACATAGAGCGACAATATATTGTCATAGATGAACTTTTTTAATTGGAATATGAGTTTTTACTTCCTAAAATCACATTCCACTGCTGATTCTCTTTTTCAACACTGCTTGTAAAGTGAGAATTTTCTTCTATCTTCTAACTAATCTCGATTTCAATTTTCAGAATTTTTTAATCGCCTTCCTAGTGACGGGGAACGCCTTCTGTTCGCCCACCTACCAGGGTAGCAGCAGTGGAGCAGGGGCTCATGGGGGTCTAGGAGGTCACGCCCTAACCAATCACGCATCACTGTCCAACCATGCTTTATCCAATCACGGGGTTGGAAACGGTCATACGGCAGGCTACGCAGGATTGGCTGGTTTCAGTCACGCTGGCCCCTCATTCACGGCAGGTCACGGTGCCCTGCTAAGTCAAGGTCACTCTCTGCTAGGTCAAGGTCACGGTGCTTTACTAGGTCAGGGTCACGGAGGCTCAATAGTTGTAGGTCACGGAAATCTGTTTAGTGGAGCCGGGGATCACGGAAGTTCCTTCTCCAGCGGTCACGGAGCAGCTTACGGAGGAGATGCCGGAAGTCACGGAGGAGGAGCCTCCTACACTGGAGGTCACGGAGGTGGCGGAGGAGGAGGAGGAGGTCATGGTGCCGGCGAAGGTCACGGTCACGCAGTTCATGTTGATTATTATGTGAGTTCAGTAGGTTATTATTTTCTTTCAGTTTTGTGATTTGTCTTGCTGAAAATGATGCTCACATGCCCAGTTCATATTGTGAGTGCTCTGAAATGTTTCAGATGAACATTGGCTGAATAAATCTTACGCTATCCTTCCTCAATGCTATTAGTCACTGAATGATTGATTAAGAGTAGTAATTTGTTGTTGAGGGATGAGTAGAAGAACCACAGTTCAAGAGTCAGTTACAGCTCGAGAGTCAGTTTCAGGACTATTTGTCTAGTTTGGAGGGAACATCTTACAGTAAAATGAGCTTGGTTGAAGGATCCACAGGATATGAGGAGAAATTCTCCATTGAAATTGGCCAGGGATGCCCACCCTTTCTATATCAATCTGCGTCAACCACACATCCCTCCGTGGAAGCACCCCTGTATTAGCTGATATCGAATAACCTATCGCAGTAAATTGTATATTTACAATAATTGACGATTCAGTCATTATTAATTTCTAAATCACACTAATATGAAACCGTACTGATTCTGATTATCAATTTTCAATTATTTAAAACAACCACTGTTTTCTTTTGAAAATGACGGAAAATGATAAATATATAATCACAAATATTGCATTCCTGTTAAATGGTGGTAAAAAATAGGAACATTATTCACTGATACTTAACTTACTTGATAGTCAAAAATGATAGGCCAATTGACCATTTAATTCCATGTGATTCAATGTAATAGTTTAACACATTGATAATTTAATTTTCATTTAATAATTTCTATGTGATTGCAGGCCGAGCCTCACTACGCCTTCGAGTACGAGGTGCACGACCCCCACACTCACGACGTGAAGTCGCAGCACGAGACCAGGAAGGGAGACACGGTCAAGGGATTCTACAAACTGGTGGAGCCGGACGGCAGCATCAGGGAGGTCCACTACACAGCTGACAAGCACAACGGATTCAACGCCGTTGTCAAGAAGCACGGCAAGAGTGTGCATCCTGCCCATTATGGAGGTCACCAAGGCGGTCAAGGTCACGGAGGTCACAGTCAAGGTCATGCCACAAGTGGAGGGGGTGGTTATCACCAGGAAAGCTACTGAGAGGGTTTGGAGAATGATGTGAAACGTGTTGAAGCTGATATGGAAAATGTTTCTCTATCAACATTGTATGTGAGGACTGAGATGTGGTGTAGATTAAGTTAGGTTAAGCTGTATATTATTAAAGTTGTATTTTCATAGAACTTGTTTGAGTTTAATTTTTGGTACATTGATCGTACTATACAAAACACCTCACTTTCATCTCCATGTAAAATCTACCTGTTCACTAGTACCTGTTCTCTGTGTTGAAGAACTTGCTCATGATCTCTGAGATCCGCAACTTGTAATAATACAGAGTTGTTGGGAATCATCATGGAAACTAAATATTTCTTTTACAAGTATGATATGACAGTAGGTTCCATGGGAATCCCATTCTAATTGAAAAAAAAACTACTTTCTGTCGCTTCAAAATTTTTGTCTGCCATCTAGGTCCTTGGATCCATCATATGGGTCCAAATTCATTTCGAATCCAGCTTAATTTTGAATCCAACTTGATAAATGATTTCTATACAGAATTATTTGAAAAGAGAATTAATGACGAAACCAGCACATCGACAACTCAAACCGTTTCAATGATCTCAACATTTAGGGCCGGTTTCCTAGCTCGGGATTTAGCTAAGTTCTAGACTTTAACTGGCTTTAAACTCTGGAGTCAGAAAATTGGCTTTCTGAGTCAGAGCGTTAACGTAGTCGAGGACTTGAATAGACTCTGGAGTTTAGAGATCTCGTTAGACCCTGGAGTTATAATTTCGCTTTCTGAGTGAAGGACTTATAAGTTCAGGACTTGAATTAGATTCTCGCCTCTTTCCGAGTCGAGGATTTATCAAAAATCGTCAAGTCCAGAACTTAAAAAAGCGTAATTTTAAACCCTCGACTGGGGTAGTGTTTAAATTTAAGTTCTAGACTTAACTGAGAAAAACACAATTTAGTTATTGTTTTGGAGTAGATAAAAAGCCAAATAGATGTCATGGAATACCTAAATTATTTGGATTAGTTCATCTAAAATGGTTTATATAGTTTGCAAGTTCATTTTGGAATATAATTGTATCAGAATTATGCGTAAATACTAACCACATTTTACGACTGTGACATAACCTAAAAATGTTCAAACAAAATAATACAAGGATTGCCTTGGATTTTATATTCCAATCTGAATGTTATTAATTAAATGTCATATTCAACATATTAATAAAAATAATAAATTATTATTCCAGTTTTTTTCAAAACAAATACGTTTTCAAACTCAATAGCCTAATGAAATTTTTATTCCAAAATCACTGGTTAGGATCAATGATCAATAACAGCATAACGAAAATGAAATGTTTATTCATTCACCTTTCAAAGGTTTTGCTTTGAATAGGCCTATAAAGAAATCGAAACGTATTTTTACAAAATAGTTTGGAGGGCATGCTCATTTGAATTGTCCCGCTGCAATCAGCTGTTTTCGTTTTGATATAATGCCAACAATACAACAGCAAAATATTGTGAATCTCCCTTATGTTTACTGGCTTAAAGTCCTGGACCCAAATAAGTCGAGAACTTGATAGACTCCGGAGTTTAGAAAAAATCGTGACTCGGAAAGTCAATTTAGACCCGAGAGCTTATTTTAGTCCTGGACTCTGTAAGTCCAGAACTTATAGATCCCGAGCTCGGAAACCAGCCCTTAAAGATACTAATAAATTATAAAAAAATGAAATTAATGAGTACCTAATTGAATAATCACGTGTTAGTGAACACTTATAGTGTTCACTATAGTAGCTTATACTCACAAATTAAAACTTTGAACAAAAATATTTGTCATAGCAACTGCTATGACAAGTGGTATTATTGATAACGCGTATGTTACAGACAGATAATAGACAGGCAGATATACTTTAATGGAAGTGAGTTAATATAGAACTTATAAATTAAATATATATTGTGTATTATTCAGCTGGAATCATGTGTCGGTACATATCCTTTATGTCCTACAGTCTGTGTGATAACTCCCAAATAGCATAGACGTTTTCGAATGTATAGAAAAATAACAGAAATAGCATGTAATTGATTCCAGCTGACTAAACGATTTACAAAAATTTTTTCTTATGCATTTTCAATATTATTTCTATATCCTGAAAAGATACGAAAATGTGAGTCAATTTCGATGTCCAACGATCTTGAATTGTAAAAAGGTTCGAAGAATACGTGTTCAAAATTTGAATAAGATTGATCGATTATTTCTGAAGTTATTGTAGAACATACAAACAGAAAGGCAACGACTTTGGACAGCGATTGAGAACTCGCTAACGCTCAATAATGCAAATTATAATAATCTAAAAAAATTATAATTTCATAATCCCCATTCAGAATGAAAAGCCCTAACTGCCTTAGAAAAGTCCTTAATCATGAATTCATTATGTATGATAAGGCAAAGCTGAATGAACAGGAAGAACAAACAGGCTTCTACATTACCTGAAAAAAATACTTGAATGAATTGCCCAAAGTTAGGGAAATATTCTCCAAAGTAAGAGGCTGTGTGATTATGAGTGGAATTGAGACAGAAAACAGAAGGCACAGAAAAGCAAAAAATATTCAGTGAGATTAATTTTACTGTCAACATTTCGCATAATATACGGTAAATGACATCAATGCTTTACATTTAATCAATGTCGACACTAGAAGTGAATCCCACTTCAGAAAAATTCCACCTCTGTAATGTATCAATAATGAAGATACGGTACCCGAAATGTGAACGTTATGAATGAAATCGAGAACACATAATCAGGAATAAGGCGAACATTATTTTGTTTCAAGTGGAAGATACATTATCAGAAAAGCGCTCGTTATGTATCAGCTCCTTGACCTACCTGACAACAACAAAGCAATAACTCACTCGATCAGCTGATTGAAAGCTGACACAGTTTTCATGGATTTCTAGTGTCTGTTTCCGCCACTAGAGCACAGCACCTATCAGCTCGATCTTCATTCTTATTATTGCTACCATCTTCAAAATATTTTTGAACTGTGAATAAGTAACAGTGCAGTATACAACTGGGATTTCCGATTTCCTATGAATTACAGGAAAATATTGCAGGAGACAAGATTTAGGAGGACTTCCCCAGTACCCTCGTTGAAAAAGTAAATCCATTTGTAAATAATTCACAAGGATGAGTGTCGTAAGTAGTTACATGAGCATAATATAAAGCTGCGTACACATATTCGTGCTTCCAACCCGCACCGAGCACGCTCCTCCCTCGTACCGCCCTCGTACCACCATCGAACCACAGTCGGACCGCCCACGCACCCATCATGAACGTTACGGAAGATGTTAGATCTTCTCGCGTTCCCCGGTCGAACCACTGTTGCTCGCCGGTCGATCATCAATCGCTCTGCTGGAGTGACGTTCGGTTGCGGAGCAGAGCGATAGTCTGTACGCACCTTTATGTACAGTACGCATCACATAGCTTTGCCTCCATCACAGAATAGGTACAGAATGGAACTTGTAATCAAACGCCTATCCAACCAATGCTTTTTACATGACGCAAATATTAAACACTAAACACGTCATGTGACCTTGGGAAGTTCCAATCCTGGTCTTCTGATTGGCTCGTGGCAGTGAACGAGATCAATTGATCCGGATCATTAAAGTGATCCGAATCAACCATCAATACTATTACAATGCGGCGCTTCCTAACAAGATGGCGGATTTTAGCGTCAGGGTACTAGCCAAGTTTCCACACTGTATGTATACTGTGCCTCCATGACTTTGAAACAGCATATTGGCAAGGTATGGTTCGCGGGGTAATATTCCTACTTTTTCAAAAAGATACTCTTCAGAGTACCTAGATCCCTAGATGGAGAAAGCTCCCTATAGAGAACATCCTTGTGAAAGCTCCCTACACACAGAGATACTTCATGTTATAATCTGATACGATGTTGTAAAGATGCAACAGATCAGTTGGCAGTCTATTGTTGGCTAGCAAGCGCATATGCAACTGTTTAGCTTTACTGTGTATCTTTTCGGATGCAACAAGTTGCTTTCAAGAAAAAACAAAAGAACACCTGTTGCTTATGGAAAGATACATTTTAAAAAATTTTCCATGTTTTTGAACGGGTAGTATTGCAGTCTAGTGGCCCTCCGCCGATAGGCAAAGCTACAGGCCCGGACTGTAAGTTATTATAAAAATAGGACAGAATAAAAGTTTGTAGGTGAAAGAAATTCACCTGGAGACTGTTACTTGAAAGTTTTATTTAGAATTTATGAAATTATCATAAAATGAGAAAAATTATCATCTTTTCGAGATTACTGGAACAGTAAAGTAGAGACAACTCAAATGGTCTCCTTTAAAAGAAAAAAACATGATTATTGATTGTATCAAAAGAAAGATTCGAATTAAAATTATTCATAAAATTATCTCCCATTCAAATAGAAAGATTTCAACTTTGCATAATCCTTCAATTTGATCTGATCCTGGTTTGCTGGATTGTTGATTGTAATAGAACAGAAAAATGAATAATAATCCTATAATGAATAATATTCTAATCCTAATGAATAATAATGTTTTCACTTATTGATACATAATATGGCTATGGTGAATACGCTGCATTCTAATCTGAATATCACAATTTCAATGACCCGCAATCAAAATACTTGAATCTCATAATTTGGAAAACGTTGTAACTTTATCTCACAACAAACTTGGATTCGAATCTGAAACACATTCAAACCTCAATCTACAATAAATTTGAATTCTCTGAAACACCATGAAATGTTACTCCGACATGAGGAAATTCACTTGACAACCTAGGAAATTCACTTGTCAATTATAAGCTGGGCTACCATAAATCAGTGCCAGTGAGCGTGTCCTGTACAGTGAAAATATAATTTTGAGTTGTAATGAGACTATTGAAACTTGTAGGTGAAAGAAGTTCACCTGGAGACTCTTACTTGAAAGTTTTATTTAGAATTTATGAAATTATCATAAAATGAGAAAAATTATCATCTTTTTGAGATTACTGGAACAGTAAAGTAGAGACAACTCAAATGGTCTCCTTTAAAAGAAAAAAAACATGATTATTGATTGTATCAAAAGAAAGATTCGAATTAAAATTATTCATAAAATTATCTCCCATTCAAATAGAAAGATTTCAACTTTGCATAATCCTTCAATTTGATCTGATCCTGGTTTGCTGGATTGCTGGAACAGACACTGGTTTAGGAACACAGTAATACAGAAGCCAATCAACTTCTATTGAAGACTAGCTTCTTATACCAAATAAATTGCTCGTAGTATTTCATTCCTTCTACAATAAAAACCCTAGAACGGCACCATTGCCAGCTCCTATTTGGGTACAGCATTCAACTAGTGTTGATTGTAACAGAACAGAGAAATGAATAATAATCCTATAACGAATAATATCCTAATCCTAATGAATAATAATGTTTTCACTTATTGATACATAATATGGCTATGGTGAATACGCTGCATTCTAATAGCTTCTTATTCCTGTAAGTTTGATCAGCTTGATTCGATTTAGAATGGCTCATGTCTCATAGGCTGTTGTCAGTGTGGAAAATTTTTTACTCTCTTATTGGGTAGACCTAGTTTATGATAGAATTCTCTGAGACCTGAACCTCATCGGTTATATCCACGTTATCACAAAGCTGGTGATATAGTCGATTAAACTATTGCTTCATCAACTTTAAATGTCTGTTGCCATTGTCATATAAGCTATGCGATATAAAATCGGTCTACAGGAAAAAATTATGGAATTTGAAATATTGAAGATGTAAACATGAGTTTAGTACAGTAGATTGCTCTTCCACTAATAAAGGAGCATGGAAAATTTCAAAGTCCTGCCTCTATTCGTTTTTGTACCTAAAATTTGGTTACTTAACAAGTAACAAACAACTGAGAATAGTTTGATTGGACAATATTGATATGATTGAACTGTGAATTCATATTACAAAATTTATCCGATCTATATTCGTTCGGAAAATTATTTTGCAAGCGTTTTCAGATTCAATATTAAACGAGAAATTTATATACCCCTTTGAATTGGGATGGGTGACAAGAATATTCAATATTGTGATTGATTTGAAATTTATTCTTAAAATAATTATTATTAAACGAAAATCCGAACTAAATGCTGCAAATCACCCCCGAAGACTTCTGCCACTGCAAATATTGACAACAGGGTAAACAGCTAGATGGGTTTCCGATGAGCGCTACTATACAAAATTATTTGTCAGCCCGGGAATCGAACCCAGTACCTTCTAATTGTCCAGGAATGCTTATCATTACACCAAACTGACAATCTCTGGATAGCAGCGCTCATTTCATACAAAGCCAGAGCGGCCAGCCAGTCTACAGAAGGAAATAAATTGGAAGTTGCATTTGTTCAAATGCTAATTTATGAATAATCGAATAAACGAAAATAAAAAAAACTAAATGCTGCAAATCATTATTTTTAAAACCTTAAGATGATGTGAAGCATTGAGACTAGTTGTTTTAATTTGTGTTTTTAATCTGTTATTAAACACTTTTTAAGAAAAGAGTACCATGATGTTTTTTATGAATGAAAATAAGTAGCCCTGAATACATACATTTAAGAAAAATATTTAATAAGTTCATCCTGTCAATGATTCTTCATCTAAGAGTTTCCACTTCCATCCTCCAATTCAAACCAGGATCCTGCAATCAACTGCCGAATTCCTTTCCACATCCACATTCAATTTTCCCAGTTGCAACTGTTTCTACACTAAAATGAGCGTCGAATTCAAAACCTATCAACCGGATAGGAATGCGAAGGTAAAACACATTGACAAACAGCTGCATTGTTAAGAAATGTGTAGAGAAAATGTTAAAAACTGATAAGAAAGTGCAGCATAGAATAGATAGATAAGTAGAATAAAAAGAACGCGAGATTAGTGGAAGACAAGCATAAGAACTGAAGTGTATGGTTATGGTGATAAAATGTTGGAGGAACAGAGGAGGCAGTGGAAGATAAAGCGGGAGATGGAAAGCATACTACGACTAGTTGAGGAAATTGAAAGAAAAACTGGGGAAACAGAGACAGAAATGGCGGGAGGTAGCAAAGACTGGTTGAGGAGATTGAAAGGAAAGACAGAATTCAGGAGAAGGAGGTGGAACACATAATATTGATGAGGGAAATCAGAAGAAAAGCTGGGAAACTGACCAAGAAAATGCAGGACAAAGCTAGGTGGGAAAACGCCTGCTATTACGTACTTGGAATGGCCTCAACCTTTTTCCTTGCTATATAAATTGTTAACTAATAGTAGGGACTCAGTCACAATCAGTTCTCTAGTCGCCAAAGTCGCTCGCCATACCTAACACGCTGGCGACATGATCATCAAGCTATTTGTGAGTAAATATTTTGTCAAAATTATCATTTTGAAGCGTTTTGTGATAATTACACTGTACTTGAACTTCTTGTTGATAATTTTATTGCTTCCTGAGCTTCAAAATTAGAATAATTTTCTTTCAATTACAATAATTGACATTCTTATTATATTGAAAGCATATTATGTAAGTTACATGTAGCTACTAAAGCTTTCAAATATAATCAGGTACTTCCCCATATTCTAAGGAATTTATAATGTGATCGATAAAATTTAATTCATTTTAGTGTAGAGAGCAACCATTAGAGGTTGTTGAACAAACGGAAAATTTACGGAGCATTATTATCAATAAAAGTTTGTATTGCCTACCATATGAATGTGATTTCCATCAATTATTGAATTTACTGAGATTGAAGATTTTGAAGCCTCGGTATCAACATCATTGTTTGGTACCGGTATAGATATTACTTTGTAGTATCTTCAGGAAAATTGATTGGTATATTGAAAGCAAGATATAGCAAACATTGAAGGTATATGCTATCAATATGGATACCAAACCATTTGAAGAATACTTTGAATATCCAAGTAGATGATTTGGTTTGAACTAATTACTCGACTAAAATGCTAGTTACATTTCGACAGTTTAATTAATATTCTTTGGAATTCCAGCATTCAATATTTTCTGTGGAAGTTAATCACAAATGAAAATGGAATAATTTGAAACTGAAATGGAGCACTGTAACACCCGAAGACCTTCAATCTTATTCGAATGGAAATAGCTTAAAACCATTGTTGTATTATATAAGACATTCCATCACTTAACAACTAAATGATAAGTAAAATAAGAATTTTGTCCTTTCATGAGTTCCATCTACAATAATCCAATAATTGAATAGAACTAACAAAACACTAAGCACAGTGATGAACGAATGATTAACGGCTATAAAACAATCAACAATCATTGAATACAGAAGAACAGTGAGGCTAGAGCAACATGTTTAGTAATTGAAATTTATTTAGCATCTCATGTAGATGTACCCTCTCACATTTCATCTAGAATTCCTATAAGGCCAAAGTAATCAAATATAGTTATCAGTTCTCAATGCAGTTGATGTCAGTGCAAACTTGAGAATAATTTATTACAAGTGGTTATCTCATGAATAGTATGTATTTCAAAGCAATGTTTTGGATTTCGGATTCACGCTTTTAATTGAAAACCCATGGTTACCAAATCCATTCTTATCAGCAAACCCTCAAGTACAATCTACCCCACCACACAAGTTCTATTATTTCTTGATAATACATTCACATGTCTCCACATTCCGCGTAGCACAATGTTGCAAAGCGTGTCGAATGACACGTGTAGAACGTGACAGGCTCTCTAACGTGGCGTGATGCATAACGGCTGGCTGTCACGTCACGCTGTCATGCTCTGTCACGAGTCACGGTCTAACGTGAGTGGCTAGTAGGCCTTTAGCTATATTAGTACAGCTACAATAGTATAGCTATAGTTAATGGGCAACAGAAGTAGCCACTCGACCGAATGACCAACATTGGCACATTCATTACGTCATCATTCGCTCCACCAATCACAAAGCGTCTCAATTTATGGAGGCAGACCGTTCAACAGCCAATCCCTTTCCTTTTCCCTTCCACTTGCATTCCATAATGCATTCTAACTGTAGAGAATATGAATAATTCTGACTGGTCAACAGCCAGTCAACTTAGTGTGGAAACTCCCATTCTACTAGCCTTCTTCAATTTTCCTTTCTCTTCACACATTTATCACGATGCTTTACATTCCGAGTTTACACCACCAGAAGATCTATCTCCATTCAAACTGAAATGTCTCCAAGTTAAATGGTAAATTCTCAAATCTTGGGAACTGACATTATCAATAACGCTCCTCTCTTAATGTGCAGTTTTTGGCATTATGGCTTATGACTTATTTTTAATCCATATTGATAATTTTATTGATTTCAGACATGCTTGGTGACAACATCAATATTCATATCGACGGTTTGCTGTTTTCCACAACAAGCGGATCACCATCACCATCATCATGTCGACTATCATGTAAGCTCAATTCACATGCTTTTTCAGAACTGATTCAACAATGTTCCAAAATTTTATTCCAAACAAATTCTATCGGAGAGTATTTTTGGAACAGAATTCGTATGACATTGAATGATCATCAGTGATTATGAATAAATATAGGGGCACCGAGCTTCGCTCCGGAGTACAAAAGCACAGAAGCATAAAAGCATAGTTTATATTTATTTATTGATAATCAGAACACAATTCTTTAAAATGATTGGGGAAGGACTAATATGCACATCAGCCCAAAACTGTTTCTTCCCCGAATTTTGATTTATACACTATAAATAGTCCAAAAAGTAGTTTATGTTCCATACACTTGAATTCAGGTCGAATTTCAAGTCCGAACATTTGAAAACAGAAAATTTATATTGTTCACAAACCAAATAGAATAACAAAATAACACTCACTAATCACTTAAAACTGTAGAATAATGATTAAATTTGCAATAATGATATACCATGTCATGTCCACAAATCAGATTATTTTGATCAAGTCGATTAAAATTTCTAGATAATATTTCTCGTGAGTTAAGCTGATTGATTGCAAATAGTTCAACAGCTGAAGATAATAATAAATTCTGTCTCACTCCCATACATGCACTCGCATCTTCCGTTATCAACAGACGACGAAATTATCATCTGTTTTTCCAAGGATGAATGATTATTATCCTTCTCATGTCCTTCAGCGAGTATTCCCAGGAATGAGAGTATGGTGCAATCGAGTTTTATATCAAGAACCTCCTATATTTCATTAAAATCGTTAGAGCCGTTTTCGAGATCCGTTGGACATAAATAACCATATATACCCATATAACAATAAATTCACCCATCTACCCTAATAAATAAATATTGCTTGCTTTAATAAATAAATATATAGAGAAATTGCTCGCTTAATATGATAGGATAATAATATTGTAGATTATGTTTCATGAAATGTATTATTCATTCAATGATTCAAGCCAAGCGTTTCAATTGGTGCCTGCGTTAATTTTTAGGGAATATCATTAGAAACTAACTGATATCTAAGAACAAATCAGTGATTTGAGACATTCTCGAAAAAATATACTGTGAGGTATTGTCAAATTTTGATATTGTTGAATTTTCAAAATAAAGCAGGAATGAGAAATGCACTTGAAAAGTAAAAATTGGCCTAAGTCAGTTACAACTTTCATACTTCAGCTGGGACCGACAAAAGGTGTTCATTCAATAACACGGGGGTAACTTGGTTGAAAGCGTTTCGTGTTAACTGGATTTGAACCCGGGAACTTGCTAAGTAAGCACTCAATCCACTAGATCACATGATAGAAAATCTATCTGCATTATTTTGTAGGAATACTCTCTGAACAATATTCGATGGACACACGTATTCGAATGTTTTGGAATTTGTAAAGAATTAAATGCAGTGATTTTGTTTTCACTTTCCAGGCTGAGCCACACTACAAATTCGAATACGGAGTACACGATCCACATACTAAAGATGTCAAATCACAGCACGAAATGAGGAAGGGGGATGCACTCAAGGGATACTACAAGGTAATTTACTAAGACTTATTTTTTATTTCTTCTTATTGCGGATGATGTCCATGTGAGTTTCAAGCTTGTGCGAGGGTAACCTATTCAGATGCTCTTCTGGTCATTTTTTTTTTAACATGATGCTGAAATAAACATTGTTAATTCATCATGGAATTCAGGGTAATGAGTTATGAAAGGTCTTGCATTTCTGACTCAAACCATCATGACACCCCCTATTAGTTCTATTAGAGGAGCTGGCCTCTAGCAGCCTCAATTCCAACGGAAGAACAGAAAATACAGGACTTTCATTCTGTTTGATTACATTTACGCTACTTTCTGCCAATGCAACGATTTCTCGAATCTGAATATCACAATTTCAATGACCCGCAATCAAAATACTTGAATCTCGTAATTTGGAAAACCTTGTAACTTTATCTCACAACAAACTTGGATTCGAATCTGAAACATATTCAAACCTCAACTACAATAAATTTGAATTCTCTGATCCTCTGAAACACCTTGAAATGTTACTCCGACATTAGGAAATTCACTCGACAACCTAGGAAATTCACTTGTCAATTATAAGCTGGACTCCCACAAATCAGTGCCAGTGAGCGTGCCCTGTACAGTGAAAATATAATTTTGACTTATAATGAGACTATTGAAACTTGCTCGGCCGGGCTGAGTGGGAAAAGTCTTATTTGAACTCATGACAATAATATCTTCACTGTACCGGACGCGGCCACTGATACTGATGTATGTGGTAGACTGCTAGTTCAGCTCAACCTAAAAGAAGATTCCTACCTACTAGGTTCAGCTCAACCTACCCCTCATTTCTACAAGAAGAATATCAACCAGATTCTAGATTTCAGATTCATACTCTAGAAGTGAGATTCTACTACCAGTCGGCTTGCTCAGCAAAATGCACTTTTACAAACTTGGAAATACACATGACCAGAAACCATCACCTCCTAACGCACCTAGACATAATTGGTTTATTGGTTGATTATACATGTCATGGATAGTGACGAGCACCATATCGACGGAATTTAATTCCTATACAATTAATTTAAGTTTCATTAAATTTCTTAAAGCTCCTATTCAATTTAAGATTAATTTGAATTCCTAATTTTCGCAGGTTTTAGAACCAGATGGTGTTGTCCGCGAAGTGCACTACACATCGGACAAGAAGAACGGCTTCAATGCAGTGGTGAAGAAGCACGGTCACAGTGTTCATCCCATTCACTACAAGAAGCACAAGCATGATGAAGCCCCTGGTAACGGAGGAGGTGGTGGAGGAGGTAGCGCAGCTGCTAGTCCAACAGCTGGAGCAGCCTCTCCTTACGCACAGGATGCTCCTCCCGCCCACTACGACGAGGAACACCACGACGAGGAGGACTACTGAGCGGTGATACTGTTGCAAAAATGTTGATGATACGATTGCAATAGTATTTGATACTGTTGCAAATGATTTTGAAACAATTGCATAGCATTTTATACAGTTGTAATAGTATTAGATACCGTTGCAATAGTATTTGATACAACCAGGAGCAACGGAAAATACCACCAGGAGTAACGACCATGAACAGCCATCAATATTACTGATACGATTCAGGGGACCACAACTAGGGGAATATGATGAAGGTGAACACAATCAGGGGATATACTATTCTAGGAGGATCAAGGAGCAAACCAGAACCATCAGGGAACATATCATACCAGGAGGATTTAGGTGCTAACTAAAAATTCCATGATATGTAACATACCAGGAGCAGCAAAACTACTTCAATAATTAGTCAAATGATCAATATTTATTATGAATAACATTATTGGAGGGAAAAATAACTGAGTAAATGAAAGAATGATGGCCTTGAGAATATAATATAGTATGGTATATAATATATTATCTCAAGATAGAGGTGATGTCTATTCAGGAGGATTCAAAAGAAGAAGCTGATAGAATACAATTATTGTCAGAGCTATACAACAGATATCTAAAGAAGAATTTAGCTACTTTATCATTAATGTACATTATTAATACAATTCAGGAGACCAGAACTATTGTAATAATAAAAATAAAGAAACTAAATCAGGGGATATAGTTAAACGAAGAAGATTCAGTAGCAGAAGCGTTCAGAGTTTTAAGAAATGTTCAAGAAATTAAATTGAGAAAAGAGTAGTTATTTTGTCAGAATGATATATTTGATTACTATGATCGAAATGGATTGGTTCATTGATTAAGATATTGACTAAAAAATAACTGTGGATTTTCAGCAAAGAAAGGTAAATATAGTGAAGTTTTTAGGTACCGTATTGGATAAAAGTAAATGAAGGATTATAATCTGAATATGGATACTTGTAAACTCGAACTTCCTTTGTTGGAATTTTGAATGAGAATAGTTATTTGATGGTTTTTTTAATGATTTGATAAGTTATAGGAATTACTCAATCACAAAAGATCTCAATGGAATATTAGTTTAGTGACAATAATCTCATAGAAGAAAGATTCACGTGAATTGGACTGTATACAATTTTCACTTGTTAAACAAAATTGAATTCTACACTGTTCCAATTTTCGTTCACCTACATTCATTGTGAATCATTCTTTCGAATAATAAATTCGATCCTTCATGGTCTTGGTTGGTTTTTGTTCCAGCCCAAGTGAAATAGTATATTGCTCTTATTGTTCGGAATACCTCTAGCGATATTAATTGTTGAATATGCTATATTATGCCAATCGAATTTTGTATCAATAAAATTATTTATTATTTTTTATTCAGAGTGTTCATTGAATATTTATCAGAGTGTTTTATTCAATATCGCTTGATATTGTGACATTCAGTTGATCTATAGGAGATTCTCAGTTCCTCGAAATTTCAGTTTGTCTAGTTCCCGTTGCTTTGTGGTCCAGTGGATACAGTATATTAATTTAATTCGAAGTATATTCATAATACTAGCAGATTGCCAAATAAAAGCAAAAACCCAAACCACAACCTACCCTTTTACAATTTAGGTTGGGCTATGCCATGATGCCCTTATATTCGGCAAACTGAACTGATCAAGTTCCCACTTGCTTCAGTTTCTCACGAAATTTTCAAAATTTTTACAAGATGAACTGATATCGAGAGGAACTAAGACCCTCTCCTTCATAATAGTGTTTCAATGATGGACAACTGAAATTGGAAGTGAATTAATCCAATAGACAAATACAGTCATGCTTACATTGAACTACTCAATAAAACAAACCTGACCATTCCCTCATCCACGAGTCGAATAAAAATATCGATATCGATGATTTTATGATAACATAGTTGTAATGTATTATTACGTTCTACTCTCTTTTCATCTTCTCTGTTACACTTAATGTAAATCGGATAATTTTGAAATGTGTTCTATCTTGAACTCAAAGATAATATACAGGGTGTTTCAGAAGTAGTGTCGAGAATTTTAGGGTATTGTACCTGGATGCTAGGAGACTACAAATGTCATATTTGAAGTGTCCAAAACTCAGCGGTTATCCTTATAGCTGCCATTTTGTTTTTTTCACTTAAAAATTTTTATCTCAAGAACGAAATGTTGTATTGATCTGAAATTTGGCATGAATATTTATGCTATAAAGACTCAACTATAAAGAATAAAAAAAAATTGTTCGTTGAAATTTTTCAAAATGGCGGCCATTTTAAATTTTTGATGGCGAATATCTCGAAAACCGTCCATTTTACAGAAAATTTACAAGAGACAAAAAAGTTAGCAAATTTTTTCACGATTCCAATGATACCTAATTTATTAAGATTGGTCGAAGAATGACAGAGAAATTAATTTTTTTCGTACTGCATGCATGACCACTTTTCACCATTTAAAGATCAATATTAATTTTTTAATTCCAGATGTATTTAAGATGAAGCTTTGAAACTCGGTATGGCTCCATATGGGCAAACAGATGATTTTACAATGGTTTTCAGATGATAATGTTTGTCTTGTAAAAGTATTATTGTTTCATTAAAAGTAAAGAACCAGATGTAGTGCTTCCTATTTCTTAGTCTCACGTTTCCTAGGTCTTATTTCTATCTTAAATTTCCAGTTTCAATATTTTCTTACGTTGCTTCTACACAAATATTTAATTATTGTAATGGAATTTAGTTCGCTGGAGTACACCGATATTCACTTCATGTATGGAGCAGCTCTTGGCAATGCGACCGAAGCAAGAAGAATGTATGCAGCTGCATTTCCAAACCGCCGTCTCCCTTCCGACAAGGTGTTCGCAACAACTCACAATCGGCTGAGAGAAGTTGGTTCATTTGAACGGAACAGGGTAATTGCTGGTAGGCCTCGAGCAGTTCGAAATGTTGCTTTTGAAGAGGAAGTATTGCAGAAATTCGATTTCAATCCTAGAACAAGTACGAGAGCAGTTGCAAAGCAAATCAATTCAAGTGATTCTTCTGTGTGGCGTGTACTAAACAAGGAAAGACTTCACCCCTTCCGCTTTCAAAAAGTTCACTCATTGGTTGAACGCGACTATGAGCCAAGAGTAAACTGTGCCCGTTGGTTTCTTCAGCAAGACATTATCCAACCAAATTTTCTAGAAAATGTGTTATTTACCGATGAGTCCAGCTTTACAAGAGAAGGAATCTTCAACTCTCGCAACAGTCACGTCTGGGCCTTAGACAATCCTCATGAGGTCAAAGTGCGTGGTTATCAGCATAGATTTTCGCTGAATGTTTGGACGGGTATCTTAGGTAATCGCGTGATTGGACCATACATTCTTCCTAATCGTCTGAATTCTCCCACGTACATTACTTTTTTAAGAGACATACTACCAGAACTTTTGGAAGATGTGCCTCTTGCAAACAGATATAATATTTGGTTTCAACATGATGGTGCCCCTGCTCATTTCGGAAATGTTGTTACGGACTTTCTGAACATGACCTATCGTCAGCGGTGGATTGGGCGGGGTGGACCAGTACCGTGGCCCGCACGTTCACCTGACCTCAACCCTTTAGATTTTTTTTCTGGGGCCATATGAAAGACCTTGTTTACAGCACGCCAGTAGAAAACGAAGAAGACCTTGTGGCAAGAGTGGTTGCTGCAGCAGGTGCCATTCAAGATGATGAAAATGCTTTTATAGCAGTTCGACGGTCCATGATTGAAAGGTGCAGACTGTGTAATCAAGTTGAAGGACGGCATTTTGAGCAATTGCTGCATTAGTATCAGTGAACCGATTTGAGTGGAATTATTATTTTTCAATGTAAAATAAAATTTGGAGGAAAGTTATTCTTGTATATTTCTGTAATAAGAACGGTTTTCATGAAATTATAAAAAAATACCAATCTTAATAAATTAGGTATCATTGGAATCGTGAAAAAATTTGCTAACTTTTTTGTCTCTTGTAAATTTTCTGTAAAATGGACGGTTTTCGAGATATTCGCCATCAAAAATTTAAAATGGCCGCCATTTTGAAAAATTTCAACGAAAAAATTTTTTTTTATTTTTTATAGTTGAGTCTTTATAGCATAAATATTCATGCCAAATTTCAGATTAATACAACATTTCGTTCTTGAGATAAAAATTTTTAAGTGAAAAAAACAAAATGGCAGCTATAAGGATAACCGCTGAGTTTTGGACACTTCAAATATGACATTTGTAGTCTCCTAGCATCCAGGTACAATACCCTAAAATTCTCGACACTACTTCTGAAACACCCTGTATAGGTAACAATATAGGGTATACATCTCGGTAAGTAGAAAATTATTTCCTACATCATTGAAGGAGTCCAAGTATTAGGGAAGAGAAGATGAGCCAATTTCAGTCACATTAATAAGTGAGCTTGAGCTGATAATTTATTGGAATATTCTCTTCCTTTTTTGAAATGATCTATAATTATAATTTTATGAGATGATTTAGTATATCATCAAGAATTGGGAAAATAAATCAAGAAAATCATCGAACAATTTAGCAAATTTATCCATCTGAATTATCCAATTCAGTGCTGCATATTTCTTCATGTCCAACTTATATTATAGATTGAAACACTGATTCTCAAGTTCACAGGAATAATAATTATGAGAATAATTATAAGCCTATGAATTGGGAAAGAAAAGATGAGCCTATTATTATTACACTAAAGAGTGAGATCAGTGATGAATCATTGGAAAATTGGAAAAATTTCTTGTTTTTTTTTTTTAAATTATCACTTCATTCATCAAGGATTGAGAGAACAAATTAACTAGATATTGTACAACCACAGATTAATTTGAAAATCGAGATACCGGATTCGGTTGTTATTTACCAGAGATACGGTAAAGTTCACCAGAGATTGATAATGATTTAACAACCGAAAACGGTATCTCGATTTTTAATAGATCTATGACAGGACGATATCTAGTATTTTAATCCACCATGACTACTATCTACTACTACTACTCAAAAAAAATTGATAAAGAAAATCATCAAAAGATTATTATTAAAAAAACTCAGAAATCTGAATTATTACATTAGTACTAATATTATGATTATGGAGATGAGAACAACTGATTCTGAAGTTCATTACTCAGAACAGGAGACTACTAGAATCATTGAGCCTGAACATCTACATATTGTTTCTCAGCAATTGGTTTATGGACTTTAAAATCACCTATGATGCACACTTTTGAAGCCAATCTAATTTTATAACCAATCATTAAAAATTTTGTAAATGGATTCTTAATTGACCGAGGATGGTTATAGGCCTATTTTTTATTCTTCTAAATTTCATTACGTCAAGTTTCCAGTTTGTTAAGTTTCAAAAGAGATCCTTCCGGAGACCTGCTAGTCAATAATGGAACTGAGAATAAAATTTTATGATTCATTTGAATTGCCAGTGTTATTTATGCAGGGTACAATTATTTTATACAACACACCTCTTTGTTATATTAGATTAGAAAGAAGTGACTTGAGTATGGAGTTATCAGAGTTACTAGTTATAAGAGTCTGAAGTGAATCTATAGAATTTAAATCTTATATGTGATCTTATTCTTTCCATGAATATGATGCGCTGAATAGAAAGCTTTGAACTTCATGATGTTCAGTACAAGGTAATAGATTTTATACTGTATATGAATTTGGCTTATGAAACCCATACAGGCCTAGGCAGGCCAGGCTTAGGCACACTCATATTTTATATTCATATAATCGATCAGAAATTACAAGTAGAGAAGATAAAACAGGCCAGCCTCAACAACTGATAGGCAACAAAAGGCGTAGAATGATGAACTGCACAGAACATTATTGGAGAATACAATTCACGAATGTAGCACAGGTTTAGAACAAACAGCAACAAAATCACAAAAGAGATTCAAAATGAAACCACGACTTCAAGCTCCTACTTCACTCTCGTGATTGATCATTATTTTTCAGCTGCTCCTACTCGCTCCTGATTGTTCAAAGATTGATCAAGAGGTATTTTCAATTCCTGTCACTAGATAATAACTGTTAGTGAATGATGTTACAGGACAACAAGCTCCTCCTGATTCCTCCTGATTGGTCAAGAATTGATCGAGACTTAGTTCCAAAGACTTTTTTTGCAGAGGGTGATGCCCACATGAGCTCTAGGCTAGTGCGTGGGTAATAAGGCTGATGCTAATGAGAGATGTATGGACCTACAGTTTTAGGTGGATTCCGAACCACCGGGAAGCAATTTTACATCTCATGAATCATATTCAGAGGAGGTGGTTCAAGCGGTCGGAAATTACGGAAAAACGAAAATTACAGGCAGAAGATGTCAATCTAGCAATTTTAAATTAAATTTCAAATTTTTGTTTGTATATTTCTGGACTCGAAATTTGATTCAAAGTGAAGCAAAATAACCTACTTTTTGGACATATATTTATTTGTATAAAAATTTGGAAAGGAAACAGTTTTGGGCTAGGCCTGTTGGTCTTTTTCTGATCAAGTATCTGATTTGTGTATTTTGAAATGTAAATATCTCAAATGACACAATTTAAGACTTCTATTTCCTGATTATTCATAAAACAGAGACGTTTTTCCAAATTCTGTCACTAGAAGATATAGTAACTAGGTGAACAATTATTATAGAGCTGGGTGAGACAGTACTCCAAACTAAATACTGGAAATTGTCAATTTTCATACATCTATGAACTAGACTTGACTGAATAAAATGAAAATTTTCATATTCTGATTGTTCTCCAAAAAGATTGGAGAAACGTTGAGAATAGTAAATTTCTGTCGTAGGTTTTTGAATATCCTCATTTTGGATAACCAACCTAAACCTAATCCCAACCTAAACCACAATAAACTGGATGCAATAGACAGGATATTATTACGATTTTTGACTGTTATCCTGGGCAAGTCTAGATGAACACATTGAAAATGCTGTATGATTATGGAGTAATATGGGAGATTTCAAAAACATTTTGCGTATTAATAAGAAGTTTTCCAAATAAATTCATAAAGTGCGTCTACATGTAGCTTCAATCGAATATGCCCACGGAATTTCAATATTTTTGGTTTTCAACATTTTTGGATCTGGTGGTTCACTGATGTTTTAACTTTCCTGATGTATAATAGATTCGTATCACATCTATCAGAAATACACCTGAATATGATATGGAATTGAAATCAGGGAGAATACTGACTGTATAGAGCAAATTCCCTCTAAAATCTGTTGGCGATTCACTAGTGGATCCGACCCACACTCCGATTGAGATATGCTGATTGCTGACCCAAATGTGAAACATAAAATAAATGAAGATTTGAAAATCTCAAAAATGCCACAACTCTCTAAAGTCTACATTAAGAAATTTATGGATTTCTCAATATTAATGCAATTAAATTTTGCAGTCATAATTTCCATTAAACTAAAGTAGAATGTCATTATAATCATAGCTCCAATTACAAATTACAGGTACTTACAGAATAATTAAACTTTAATGATTTGATCATCAGACAGACTGGGATAATTAATTATTATAATATCGGGGCACCAAGCTTCGCTCGTTATTTTTATTTATCGATAAACAGAAAACAATTCTCTAAAATGATCGTGTTTATATTTCACAGCTGGCTATACGTCATCTTATGAATTTCGGGGATGCGATATTTTGATTTTCCACATACTCACTTTTTTATTATTCACAGCTGTTTCAGCCAAGGATGAATTATCCTTTTAATGTCGTTCAGCGAGTTTTCTCAAGGATGAGATCTAGTGCAATCGAATCTTTATATCATGAACCTACTATGTTCCAAACTTCGTGAAAATCGTTAGAGCCGTTATCGAGATCCGTTAAACATAAATAACCAGATATAAAAATAGCCAGATATAAAAATAACCAGATATAAAAATAGCCAGATATATAAATACAGAAATTGCTCGCTTAATAGAATAGGATAATTCTGTCAGATTGAAGAATTTGAACATGTCTGAAGAATGAATAAATGGTACAGCACCTTCGTTAATCGATTACTCACCTACGATTTTGTGGAATCCGTGAAAGGTCGAGTAGGTGAGAAAATTGACAACCATGCAAGTCACTTGTCAATCAACTTCTCAAATATTAAGTGTGGCTCAAAATTGACCATGAAAAAATTGTGAATTGTGCAATGTATCTGGTTCTTAGAATAACAGTAGGCACACCCATTGATTCTTCCACAATATAAATATATACGATATACAATATCGTTCGAATGGAGAGACAAAAAATTCAAGAGAAATTCATCATTGTGAATAATACCAAAGAGAATAAATATTAAGATAATATAAGGCAGTAGAAGGTGAACTTGGAGAACTTTTTTGGAACATTTCTCTTTCAAAATTTAGAGGAAAAACTAGTTTTGTACGGCGGCTGTTATCCCTCCCACAACCTTTCCTATGTTTTATGTATGAATGAATGAATAATCATTTAACCATTAATGATCGAATATAAAATAAATCTGTATTTGATATAATATAAATCGAATTGAATATTGACGATTATCAGATTGAAAACATTGTCATTAATTATTGCCATTTCAAATTCGATCCAATTAACTGTTTCTCAACTTGTACAGCCAGCTCCACCCAACTGTGACATAAGTCAAAAGTAAAACCCATCAAATAACCTGCAACCTGCAACAGCAGGGTGATTTTAAACAGATAAAACTCAAGAAGTGATAAAAATACAGAGAGTAAAAGTAAGCCAAAACAATTTGCACTAAACGTAGGTTAACTTTCAGTTACCAGTTTACCAACATACTTTTTTCTCGTGTAGTTTAGTAATATACTGCATTGAGCTTACTTCAAGTACCAGTTTTGTAATATAAGTGTTTGGAGCGAAGATTCCTAATTTTATCCTCCCATGAAAATTGTCCATTTTCTTCTAACAATTTTTCAATTTTGCAACAATTGCGTATGCTCCTTTCTGCTCTTTTTCCATAAGCATTATTCTTTTTCCTTCTCTCCTTCTTTTCCTAAGATCATTTTCTTCTCCCTCCTTCATCAATCTAATTACTGCGTAGTCTTCTGCTGCTTCGTATTTTCTTCTTCTCCTTACAAGTAACATTTATCGATTTTCGTTCTTCGTTTTATGTGAACGCTCACAAACCCTCAGAGATCCTAAGGTTTTTTTTTTAAAAAGGACAGATATATTTTTGAAAAATAAACTTTGATATGTTCAAAATTCTCCCTTCATGTAGAACAACGGAATACAAATAGGCTACATCATCACCAAATTGAATCCATATCCAATTAAATCTCCATAATATATTACATTTCAATAAATTTTTATTTTCAACCCATAATTAAAATCTATTCATCAATTCATACGTCCATTGAATAGTTAGTAAATTGCTAAATATTATAAAGTGAAAAAACAATTTTGAATACAAGGGAATGAAAAAGTATAATTTAATCCTATCTCTTTTCAGTATAACCTCTCCACCATACTCGCTTCGCGCTCGGCAGGGGGCTTCGCAATACATCGAAATATAACTATTGGTATTTAAATTGCATTCAATATTTATTTTGATCAATAAATTTTCCATACTTTGTAGAATTCGTAGAATAATTAGCAATACTGTCATTTGATGTGAATTGGTGTATAAGTTAATATATATTGTAACATACATGAATAGAGAACTCAAATCCAATCTCCATTTTGGGAATGTTGAAAGATATCCTTAGATATCATTTTTTGAGAATTGCAGGTTTTCTGTTAAAGCATTGCCGATGTGGTTGAGAGACAATATTATATACTTTCGTAATTCAAATTGCATTACATCTTCAAATTTTTCAATAACTCTAAAATAATATTCTCTCAAATTCTTTAAATAGTTTTTGTTATAAAATATAATCTATAAAATAGTAATTTTATAGAAATGCCTGCGTTTCAAAGTGATCCAGATGGATGGATAATAATAACCCAAGAATCATTTCTATTCAATCTAATTCAATGTTTCTTTTAGTATAATATTGACATCTCCACATTCTGCTCTCTCATATTCTTCCTCTCGATAGATCTTCTTATATTTATTTTCTCTTCCAATAAAGAATCGTAAGAAATAAAAGTTTTTGATATTCCTTCCCTACAATAGACGTTCAACAAATGAACCCTCGTCAATTTGAAAAGATGAAAAACTATATGATACAAAATACTAAGCACTTTCTATTGAATTTTTCTCCTTATATTTTTCAATTATTCCTCAGTTCATACTTTGTGAAATTAATTATTGGATTGTTGATACATTGCTAGTTTGTTATAATGAATGGAGTGATCCGTGGTCTAGTGGATAGAGTGCCTGCGTAGCAGCATAGAGATCCCGGGCTCAAACCCTCTCATTACTAAAAGTTTTTTAACCAGATCACTCCCGTGTTATCGGACGGGCATGTTAAACTGTCGGTCCTGGCTGAAGTATGACAGTCGTAAGGCCCATTGACGGCTTAAATTATATATTCAGGCGGTGGGACCTTCCCGCAAGGGACTCCCCACCAACAAAAGCCATACGAATTTACTTTTAGTTATAATGAATTAATGTGAAATACTTACATCATGAACATTCACGTACATGAAGAAAAGTTCTAAAATCCAATTGAATGTTACCTCCTATAACCTCTCAATCATATTCTTCCCTCACCTCGATAAATGTTCAATATTATTCTTCTACCTATTCATCCTTAATCCTGATTCTACAACTTTGCCAACATAACCTACTCATCACCTTCTCTCTCGTCTTCTTCTTCTTAATAAATTTCTCCATATTTCTTCCCTCTCCATCTCCATATTCTTCTCTTTCTCCCACTCATTTTTTTTTCTTCTACACCTTCATATCACCTTCTTTCACCTTTAATCCCCTTTCACTCCACCATACTTTCTTTCCCACCCAACAAATATCCAAATAGAGTGAATGTCGCACTATATAGGACCAAGGCCGCTGCACTGTTTCCACACCTATTTATAGGTATAGTTGCCAGGCTATAGAGTCCATAGTAAAGTGAAGTGCCGTGGATTATAATACGGTGTCCACTGCAGACCGATCTCATACCTCCGCCAACCTTCCACCACACAGTTTTGCATCAAAGGACGCTCTGTGCAGTTGTTTGGATCGACTCTGAAATCTCACAACATGATCTCTTTACAGGTAAAATATAAATTCTTCTCACTTTTACATGCATGTTATCTGCTATAATGCAGTCACAAAGAACTTAATTCTTCAATTAGGACTGAAATTGCAATTCGAAGGTTTTTCAGTGCAGTTAGTACTTGGATAATCAGCCAACTCTAGAGTTCAACAAAATGATCTCTCCACAAGTGAATATCAATCTTTTTTACTTTTATATTAACACATAAACTTCACTTACATATCCATAGATTATCTGCTATAAAGTGGTAAGAAACTCAATAATTCTTTGACTCTATGATTCTATGAATTGCATTTCTAAGGGTTTTCAGGTCAGTTAGTAAGGACCTCAGATAACCTACCGTTAATAAAGTCTTTCAAAATGATCTCTTTTCGAGTAAAAATCAGGAATAGTTCATATACAATAGTTATCATTCTTCACATTATCTGCTTTCATCATAGGAACTGAATGAAAACTACAAATCCAGGTTTGAGGTTATTCACTGAAGCTGTTCATTATATCACATTATAATTTGACATCTTTTGAGAGCGAACTCTTCAAATTTTTCCGGTCTTCCTTGATTTTCTGTGCAATAAGTGTAGATCTTAGATAACCTGATATCTCTCCAATTCTCTACAGAGATCTGAAATCTAATACAGGTGAACATCATCAACTTCTAAAACATTCTTAAAGATAATTCTCCATTCGTATGAATTCCAAAATAAATTACTCAAAGTTGTTTCGTCGACTATTTTGGTACCTCGACATGATCTCCACGAAAATAAATAATCTCAGTCTATTCCAAATACATTTTCAAATATAGAAAAGCACAATTATTCATTGATTCATTGCATCTTGAATCATGCTCGTGACTTCGTGTAAATCTCAGATTATTTATTGTCATGATTTCTTTGTATTCCTGATCTGAAGTATCTGTTATAATTAAAAAATCTCGCTTAATAGATTTGCGTCACCAAAGATTTTTGTTCATATTATGTAAATCTCAGAACCGTGGATATCGACATCATGTTCTCTCGAGACATTCTCTAAGAAGATTCACTTTGTGAATGAATACATTGTTAAAACATTATCTATTGTCTCAAAATTTCTTGCAACTTTTTATGGCTCAATCTCATCTGAACTGCAGCAATATACCATTACCGTTGTCAACAAATTCCTGTTAAGAAAATTAGAGGTAATTCTCCTGTATTTCTACAAATAATGTCACTTACATTTGTATTTATAATTTGGAAAGCGATGATTGTTTTTATTATAATATTCAAATGATTGAATCTATTTGCATGCAGTTGTATGGACAATAATTTTAAAAGGACTTCAGTAAACATCATGGGTTTAGGAAGACATGAACATAAACAATCGAATGTATTTTTGTGAAGATCATGAATAATGGATAGGAACCGGTGATTCATGGAATGATTAGCGAGTGGAGAGAATAATGTAGTTATACAAACCCAAGAGATTCGATAAAAATTTAAAACAGATAACAAACTTTTAAAAACTGAAGCTATCGAAGAGTAAAGACTAGAGAGCTTTCTGTTGTCTACAAGTATATCATAAAGTCTTGAGTTTCAGGTTCGTATCGAACCACACGGATTTCAAATAAATGAAAATGATCCATAATTGTATATTATCAACGTTGCTTTTCAACAGACCCTCTACACCAAGCAAGAGAACGAAAGGAAATAAGAAGCCAATACCACTGATACCATTATAAATGAACAAAATCATGAAGTCTGTGCAATCTCCAGTTAGCTTTTTGCAGCTTCATAAAATCATCACCCATACAGGTTTAATCTGTTAATTCTCTTCATTGGAGAGGAGGATATGTAGTACCTGATACCTGAGTTACAGGTCTGAGAAAACTAAGAGATTGGATTATCTGTCAATACTGTCTTCCTTATTGGCGTATTGAAACAATCGCATCTCATTTTAGTAGGCCCACTCATTTTTGATGATTTTTCCCAAATTTGAGAGAATCATATGTAGGGGAAATTTGGGGCAAGAATTGCTGCTTTCCGCAAACAATACGTTTTTAGGAGTGCGTTTCAATTCTCCAGAACGTTTGAATTTCATCTAGTAACTATTCAATACTCTCGATTTCCTTCTCCGACACAGTTATTCACAATCACAGTTAGTAAAAAACAAAGACTGCTTTCTCCAAAACAAAACTTCGAACTGGAAACAAATATCGTGCGATACCAATATGATATTATCATATTGAAAACGGTTTTATTATAATAAGCTATTCCAGAGTTTATTGAATTCATGCGTACGGTTCCCGTTGCGTATCTAATATCGAATTGTACTGAAATTGGCTTTGCAACATGAAAATCCCGATATTATAGTTGAGAAAATCAATCATGCGGAAACATTGCACACCTTAACACGCCAGAAACAATAAAAATATCTTTGCAACAACAAACTAGAATATTATGCTACAATTCCTATAAATATGCCGGCATTTCAAAAAGAAAATGGTTACAAAACCATATTTCAGTAGGAGTTGAGAAAAACTAGTGTGCAGTAATTTCAAGGACAATTTATTTGGAAACTAATACATTTTTCTAGACACGGTTTGGCGGCAAAATTGAATGGAAAATGGACGACGATTTAACGCGGTCAACAGTCTAGTCTGTCCTTGTCTGGATTATAATATGTAGAGGGCTTTCAGTCGAATGTTTAAGCCTAGTTTATGCAATCCATAATATCAATAACATTACGATTTGTAACACGACTTATAGCTATGAGAAAACAGACTTCTGTTGAGGTTATGGAAACATTGAGAACAGGAAAACATTTTTGATTTTATTGTATCTTTTCTGTTTAGGGCTACTTGTAATATAAATAGAAATAAAAATCTTCCTTTTTAGATTTATTTTATCACAATTTTGAAACATGTGATAAAATAACTCGAAAAAGGTTACTGAGATTTTTCATTTCTATTTATATTTTTGATTTTCTCTGAGTTTCCTATTGGAATGAAAAATTCATAGATTGCAATTCATTTTGTGTATTCTTATCACCGTCTTATTCTTTGATCCACACAAGTGAGTCATTTAAGCTTTGGGTGATATTTTTCTCTATAAATTGTGATAGATAATATTGTGTCTGAATACTTCTTAATATTCTATACTTCAGGCTGTTTGATTAATTTGATTATAAAGTTTAAGGATTTCACCTCATTCATGATTTCTACATGTAATGTAAAAGTTTATCAGTATAGTGATTGTTTCAAAATTCAGCGTGACAAAAAGCCACTTGAAACTGACTGAAATAACTCACTGATTTTTTCATTCAATCAACACTTTCAAAGCATTTTTATTGAATTGATCTCTGTATGTATTTTGGTAGATTCTCATAATATATTTATCACGGAAAGATCGACTTTGAGGAACACTACTACATGCTTTATGGCAGCATGTTTTGTATCATTTTCCAATGCATTGGGTGCGTCATGTATTTTAGTGGTCTGGAATTTTTGAAAAATAAACACACTTGATAACACTTCAAAAGGAAAAACAATATCCGGCGAAAGTGGAAAATGTCAATATCTACTTTTCTACTGTCACGTTTCTGTGGAAAGTTTTATTGATTTTTTCTCTATTCATTCAACAAATTACCCTGTGATCTTCGTGCTAATATGTAATATATTTCAATATATGGATAATTTTCAATGCAAATTAGATACGATGTATGCCTTTCACTATTGTAAGAGTGTATCTCAAGAAAACTACATTGACAGTTATTGGTTTTTATTGTTTTTGAAATAATAATAATAACATTTTATTCGATTTGATTTGATTTTATGTGATGTATTTCAATTACATAGATCTTTTCATGTATTACTGCAATCAAAACTCCAATTGAATCTAATTTTTCCTATCACTTTTTCAGTCAACCGTGGCAGTGTACGCTTTAGGCGTCACCCTGCTGGCTCAGCTGTGCACTGGCTACCCCTCTCCTGCTCCCTACCCACAACATCACCACCCCCTAGCTCACGCCTCCGCCCCCCTACATGCTCTTCCCGTGGCAGCAGCTGCAGCCGCCCCCGCTCACGGCTACGAGAATCACGGCGGACATCACGGTCATGTTGACGTCGATTATCACGTGAGTAGCACGAAAATTGCAAGAGGAGCTACATTTTTCGCAATTATCTCAGAAATTCACATCGTGTTCCATAACGTACAATAAGTCTACCTTTCATTTGAATAAATAAGTTGCAAACAAATGCAAAAGAAGCTTGGGTTACCCTGAGTTTGCTAAGGATTGAATGTTGTGAAAGTATTTATCTATTTCTTTAAGTATATATCTAAATGTGTTATCATTTCTATTTCTATAATCTTATTTAGATTGTAGCAAAAACAAGTAACACACCATTGAATAACAATAATTAAATTACCAGTTATATGAATTTCTGCATGTGTTTCCATAGAGTCCATAGCATTTCCTCCTTCAAGCCATAATCATTCACAATAAATTCATTCTCATCTTTTTAAAGAAAGATGCATCCGAAATTCTACCTGCTTTATACATTTTCTATTTTATTTTTAAATGTTAGTCCATTTCTAAATTTATATTGAACTTTCAACTATCTCCCTTTGTTCTCTCATCATTTTATGACATCTTCCTTCTTCATATCTAATTTTGGGTCGACTCATCTCATACTCCTCACGTTCTATCAAGTCTCCACATATAACATAATGTAAAATATCAAAAATAACAAAGCCTCTTGAAATATTTCTTTCTTCTCCTTGAGAAAACAATAATTATAAGTTAAAACGTCGTAGTTGCTTTTAGATACTAGAAATCATCATTATAATATTGGTTCTGACTAGAATTACTTCGTTGAATACAGCTTTGTTGAGGCAGCATGTGCGATATTGTTATCAACGCATGATATTTGATAACAATCAACGCATGCATTTTGTAAATTCCAACAATAATGCAATCCAATATGCCACATCTTCAAATGTCCCAAGTCTCCACGAATTTTAGAAATTATCAACTTCGAGTCTCCCCTATCAAAGCCTATGAATAATTCCAATTGTGATCAATATCGATGACATTATTATCAAACAATAATGTGATCCAATCATATAAATGAAATCTCTTAAGTCTACACAAACAAAACCTTACAACTCAGTTTCTGACTGTGCCTGTTGGTCCTCCTCAATCAATCCAATGAATAATTGTGCATCTTAAAATCAATAAATGAATATTATGAATTAACTCTCTCAACTTCACATGTCTCCCCTATTAAGACCCAAGAATAGTATATAGTTATATACTATTCTTGATCAAGATCTACAAATAATAGCCTCAATTTTTCTGTGTTGCCAGGCCCCGGCCCACTACAAATTCGAGTACGAGGTGCATGATCCACACACTCACGATGTGAAGTCGCAGCACGAGGCTCGTAAGGGCGACGACCTGCACGGATTCTACAAGCTGGTGGAGCCGGACGGCACCATCCGCGAGGTCCACTACAAGGCCGACAAGCACAACGGATTCAACGCCGTCGTCAAGAAGCACGGCCACAGCATCCACCCCATCCACTACAAGAAGCATCACTAACTCATGCCAAATAATTCGTTACTGCTACGAGCATATTTTGTGGTGTCTGTTGTTTTTATACAATTTTTTATGTTTTCCAAGTTCCTATATGAAGTAGAAGTTGAAATAAAATTGTTTTTATAATATGTTTTCTGTTTATTATTCATATACTAAGGAAGGAACTTTGCTTATTACACTCCAAAACATTGTATGATGATGACTGACAAGCCAGTTATTGTTAATTTAGGAAAGTTTATTTTGGTGTAGACTGCAAGTCTTGAGAAATATATTTTCATTATGCAAATAAATTCAGTATAAATAAAAATATAAATTTAAGTACCCTTTTAAAATTGTTTAGTCACAACATGTTTCGGCTATATGATGCCATTTATCATCAAGTCAATTATCAATCTATTTATATTCAAGAGTATCCCTAAAGAAAAAAAATCACACACATATATATATATATATACATTTTTTTATTTTCAATGAACATGGAAACAAAACTCTGAGTTGGTCATATTCATTGCTCTTCTCAAAAACACCCTGTCTCATATCAAACAATTGATACTTAAACTACTACCAAGATCGACCTCATCTCCACCATCTGTATCTGCTCCTTATATTATTGCCAAAAGTAGACAATTGGCACTTCTTTGGCCGTTAGATAATTTAGCTCTTGTATAATAAAAGTTTATTTTCCCATTGCGGATGATGCTCATATGAGCTTTTTGCTTGTGCGTGGGTAATGGAAGTGTGTTAGTGAATTGATGAAATGATCGAACGTCCATGCTATCGGCGGGATTCAAACCCACGAATCAGGCGGTGCTAGCAGACCGAAGTTTGTAATGCTCCTCATAATAATTATCACTAGATCAACCCAGCCTGTTGTTATTTTTGCTGTGTCTTATAACAGTCAATGCTTCACTTCTGTGAAGTCTTTCTATAAGCTGTTCTGAAGTAAATATTGCAAGATTTCATCATAGGAATGCAGTAGTGTCAATGTACCGATAATAGTATAGTACAAGATATATAGAATACTAATTTAAGATATAATGACTTAGATAGATTATATTCTGTACCAGTAAGCTAGCACCGTTCAACTTTAATCATTTATAGTTTGGGAAATAATAGTTTCACTTACGTATTCCTGCTTGGTTTAGAACAGAGAGAAAATTTATCGCTCACCTAGAACAAAATAGAAAATGAAGAATGAAGATGTCACGAGACTAATAAAGCCAGCATCATAATATCCATTTATTCATTCATCCTGACAAGCATTAAATAATCCTCTCTATTATTGGGAGAGGAACAATAGTCTTAACCAAGAACTGGTCCAATCCCGAATCTTGATAATGATTAGGAGTTAAAGCGATTTTCATTTTATAGTCTCACAAAATAATGGAGAATATCAAATTGAGTCTAAAACAAGATTACTCCAAATTTACAAAAATCGAAAAAACAATGGGATGATCTGACTTATGAATAACAATAATGAATAATAAGAGAGGAATTCATGTTGTTCAATTTTTCGAGCATCAATAATAAATTGTGAACAAAAGCAAATGAATTAGATGAAATGATGAAAAATGCGCAAATTATCAAAATATTGAAGTATGCGGTATTCCAGGACCTGTTGAAATAATAGTAAACTTGGAAAACAGAAACGCCTGACACACACTTACTTGACCAGGCAACAATATTGTATGTTGGTACTCTATGCTGTTTCATGTTTGACCAGCCGTGTAGTGTGTACACATCATACTGTTATCTAAACTGTTTTACTAGACCTGCACCAAATGCAAATATTCTGGCTAGTTAGAAAATTCTAATTTTTTTGAAGCAAGGCCCAGGCAGAGAGAATACAATGTGATTCAATGTATAATGTTAAATTTTATGCCATGGAAAAGTATCATTAATTCTATATATGAATATCACATTATTTAAATGCATAAATGAGTATCAATAATTCCATGTATCATTAAAGTATAGTAAAATAATGTTACATTATATTTCTTCTGATCCCAGGAGAGAAATAAAGTAGTGAGGGAATGAGAAAAGTATTGATGATCGATAATGCTAGAGAGTGATGAGTGAGGGAAGAGAGGATGATAATGATGATGATGATGATGATGATGATAGGTTGAGGGGACAGTATACATGACCTTGACACAGTGACAATGAACCCGTTTGAACCGCGACCCACCTCAATACGATATTCTCCCCAACTCCCTACTTTGTGACGTCACCTAGTCAGCTTAGTATCTGGTTTCTCCACCAGGGTACAGCACTTATCAGTCTTTATAGTTTGACACTGCAAGCGATTGCTGCAGCGTCGCGTGATTGATATGAAAATTCAACACAAAATATTAGGCAAAACTCTTGTCTCCCTCTTTTTCGTCATCAATTATGATAAATGTCTCACGTTGATGAAAAAATAATCATTATTGATTGAAAACTAATTTCAGTCACTCAGGAGAAACCTCTGTAAGAATTTATAATTTTCATAACTAAAAGCAATGAATCAATAAAATTCCAATTGATTCTTCTCAGTCATCAGTATAAGTTCAAGAATTTTGAAGTCAGCTTCGTTTATAGAAAGATCCAGTTTATTTGGAGTATCCAGTTATAATTTCCCCTATAATTTCATATTATAAGAACAATCGAAATTGGAATGTGAAAATAATTATTTGAATGATAGAAAAATCACATTAAATTTTGTTCCATTTACTTGGAATTTTGTGATTTTCTGTAAAGTGTGAGGTTTTTAGCTCGAAAATTTTTATTTTCAATCAAAATTTAGACTTTTTGAATAATTATTAAGTTACTGTTCTAGATTTTTTGATTCTAGGCTCTAATAGTATCTATTTGGTTCAAAATTTGCTCGTTTGAAGTCTGAGTATTGAAGAGCATAAATTTTATTTTGAAAAGAGAAAGTGACATAACCAACATTTTGATTTGGACAGTATAGTATAAATTGGAAATGGGACAGTTTTGGGTATGAGCCTGTTGTGCCTTTCCTCATCTCAAGTATTTGTACACAATGTGATAAATAAATAACTAAATGAATAAATTTTGAATTGTGACAAAATGATATGTAGATTTCTACAATTTTAAACATCTTCCAACTTACAGTTGTGTTGTGAGTGATGTTGTGGTACTTTTCCATAATGAAAAAACAAATTTAAATTGTTAACCACTTTTTAAATTTGTGTTCTCATTATCTTCCAACTTATTCCGATGATTGGGCTACTGTATTTCGATACGAAATATTCTTAAAAATATTGCAATCACAATCAGAAATAAAAAACATCATCCACATGGAAAAGTTGATATGATTATCAAGAAGTTGCTACACAATGATTATTGTCAATGTAATTATTTGATTGATTCATACATTCAATTTCTATATTGATTCCAATATGATCTTGATTGATAAGAGATATGTTAGCGGGACGCGATTGAACCAAGAAATCAAATTGCCACTTTTTCACTCACTCCAACAATAGAATGATATGGAGAAAGTTGTCAATGCTTAAAACCCTAATTCACTGCCACCAAAATAGCAGCCAAAACGTAAACCGCCAAACGCTATAAAAAGGGAGTCACTAACCTGTCGAATCGTACTACTCTGTGATAATAAACCTTTCAAAAGAGACGGAAAATGTCAGCCTATGACATTCAACACGGATTAAAAGGGCAGACCAAGTCTCACCTGCTCAAGTGCGCTGCTTATTTCTAGTGGAATTTTGCGTAAAATTTTGCTGGTGAGTTACGATTTGTAATTTTCAAATATCCACTGAATTCAATGAGAGGTATCAACATCTACTATTGCTACAATAACTTCTGAAAGAAATTTTACTTTATAAGTAGTAGGATATAGAGTTTTTATGAGTTGCTGTCCATAATTAATATATTGAAGGTGATTACAATTCCAAATCACCGTCCCTCTATTTCATTGACAATATGAACGTTTTTTTTTTTAATTTTTTAGGTACTTTAATGATGCTCACATAAGATAAATCTTTTGCAGGAGTGCTGAGAGATATGGATGGTCTAGATTAATCAATGTTCTTGATGTTTTAGATGTGTTCTGAGCCACCAGAAATATTACATTGATAATATTTAGAAAATCGATTGCATGTGATAGTTTTGCAAAATTGAAAAAGATCCTTCTCCTACTTTTTGCTAAATGTATTCAGTATTCTTCTAAATTCTTGATGTCGGAATCATTCTTGTGACAGCTTATGATCAAGAATGATTGTTTCCTATAGAAACCTGTTGAATATAAATTCAAGATGAGAAACAGATATTCTTCAACCACAGTGATCCAGGAATTACCGTTTTTAGGTGCGTACAGATATACGCGCCGCGAACATGAGCAATTCACTTTTAATCAGCTGACTATATCTGTATTTTTACAGAAACGGTAAGATACATATATAAAAAGCTTGGTATCAGCTGATTAAAAGTGAATTGCTCATGTTCGCGGCGCGTATATCTGTACGCACCTTAATAAGCAATCTAGAAAGTCTTGTCGCGCGAGCTATCTAGAATGTAGACTGAGGTCTGAGCTATCCACAATGATTATTCATTTTCCTATACAAGCTTGTTGAATATGAATTCAAAACGAGAAACATATATTATTCTTCAACCAGAGGAACCAAAAACTACCATATATAAACCGCAATTTATTACGTATCTACTACTCTATACTACCGCAATCTATCTTGAATAATTATTTAATTTCATTTTTAATGAGGACATGAAAACTATTTAAAATTTGTAATTCAACAAGCCAAACTATGATGATCATTATTATATCAAACTGCTTCAATGTTCTTATTTGCAATTCTGCAATATCAAATCTCTCGATATTTCAATCAAGAGATTGGAAAACATTTTCTGAACACAAAATTTGGAAGAATTGAGTATTTGAGACTCGAATTATTTCAATATTAATCGGTTGAGTTGATTATTAGCTGTGATGATAGGATATTCAGATGCTAGAATGTTTTTGCAGATGCAAGATTTTATGACACCAATAGAATAATGAAATAATAAATGTGGGACAAAATACCAGTATTAAACTTGCCTGAAGACGCATCGAAACAACTAAAATCGAGTAAAATTTTCGTGCATTTACGCACAAACTAAACCTTCCCAAAACATTTCCAACCTATGAATTAGAAATGAAAATTTTCGTACTCAAATATAAGAACCACATGATAGTAATACTATTCCACATTTTCGATCCAACTACAAAGTAACAGAGTTCCTTTGTAATAACAGTTTGTAATAACAAACTGAAATATCACAAGACATGGTGGAATATGATATGTTACATATCGGTTACAATGCATCCTGTCTAAAATTTAATAATGATCACGCTACCGTTCACACACAGCAAAATCATCACCAAGAAGATTCCATGAGCAGGTAGCACATCTTGCGTAAATACTATAACTAATTCACATAATTAGACCGTAATGTTCAGCTAACCGGAGTCTTCCCTTGATCTCCGATCAATTCTCACTAACACTCTCACTTTTTCTCTCACTTTTCCTACACATTCCCACACTTTCCCTCTCTTTTCACTCATCTTTTCCTTCGCATTCTCTTCCTTATCCTCTAATAAACTCTAAACATAATTATTATCATCTCATGAGGTGTTTGCAGCATCTCAGCTGATGTAACCTGACGCGCGCATCCAACAATACTAAAGAATAATCAGAGCAATAGAATAGTAATTAATGCAGTAACGAGGCTCTTGTGGGAGGTGTGATGTATAAATATGTGAAGATGTGTGGTATGGTCATCAGTTTACTTTGATCGCTCTTGTGTACCAAGTTACAGTGTGTTGCAAAGTGTGGTGGACTAGCCAAGCAATATCATCATGAGCAAACAGGTGATTAACTATTTTTAAGACTTTTTGTTGATAAAGTTAGTTATCATTTGTATTGTCTTGAGTCTTTGTTTTGATGTAGTTTCTTTAGAGGAAGTGAAGTTCATGTGAAAGTTTCGAGTTCAAAAAAATTCTTCAAATTTTAGATAATTTGGTTGGTCTTCCATGATTGAATGATGGTTGGTACCGGTATCAATTGTTCCAGCTTGAGAATTTTAGAGATTTATAATGTTGTAACAACCAAAATAAGTTCCTTGTAATATTGTTTGAGATCAATGTTTTCATTCTATATGGATATCAATCCATTTATTGGATATCTATCCAATCATATAGCATATTTATCCTATTTCATATCTTCAATTTCATTCGAATATACAATACCTCATGATTAGGTCTATATCAGACTTAAATTTACAAAGTTGAAGTATAGCTTTCATGCATCTTCTTCAGAAACATGTTGATGGAGGGGATGAGTCTCAAGAAGTTTTAGAAGCATCTCCTCCAAAATTCATTTCCCATTGACTTTACGAAGACAAAACCCTGATAGAAGTGAACTACCAACTCGATGGTGTATATCATTGTTCACTGAAAAGTTTGTTTATTGCATTGATCAAAAATCAATACAATTAAACAGGCTATTGACAAAAAATTGGAGTAGTGTTCAGAAATATCAACAAACATCAGTACAAGCATACTTAGATGAAGAATTCAGAGATCACATAATGCACAATAAGAAAGGAACACATTTTGTTTTGGAGATAGTTTACCGCTAAAACTATCTGGCAGTTAGCTTTTTTGGAAGCTGGATGACTACAATTCACTTGTGAATTCTATACACATTCGTAGTATTTTACAGATCCCTCAATACTCCACACATGAATTGATAAACACTGAATAGAATTTCTCAAAGTTAATGATAATTTTAATTCAAGTGATAATCTCTCCTTTTAACAGCCTTCTGAGTTGGATATGGACAACTTGACATGAAGAAAATATAGGAATAATTTCCTCTATAATCCTCATTCTATGGTAATAATCAAGTGAATTAGTCTACCCCTTGTGAAGTGAAGTCTGGTTACACTCAACCCTTAGTTAGAATTTCCATTCAATTGATTATTACAAGAGAATAATTCCCGTTTTCTGTTGACATTTTCGCAGATTATCTTAGCAGTAGCAGTGGTGTTGAGTGTGCTAGCTATTGCTGCTTGCCAGTTCTCGAGCGATGGTGAAGATGGTGGATATGATGGGGGCGATTTCGAAGGCAGTGATCTCGGAGGTGGTGACCACGGCTACCACTATCACCACGACGATCACCACAAGGAGGAACACCACGTGAGTAATCCACAAGTCCAATCAAATTCCACTTTCAGAGTATTAACTCACTAGAAATCTAGAAATATTCCAACTTACTATGTTAACTACAATCTGATATCAATAGACTTCTCGACTTCATCAATTAATATATTTTCAGTAAAATTTTGTGATAAACTTTCGAAGTTCGTGATTACGAAGCTATAATCGAAGTTTGTGATGGAATCGGAAAATTGATGTGCCATAGAATTGACCTCTTGGAGAACTTTAATGCTAGTCTGACCGAGTGCAAAGCTTACTTTGTTTGAATTGGTCATCGTAACAAAATTGAACCTACTCAACTCTAGTTTAAAAAGTTTATGAATGTCAAAAATTCGAAAAATGACACATCTTGTTTCTCAAGTTCATTTGACATACATATGCATATACATGTTTTGGCGCCTCCCGCTTGTGAATAGCCCAATATAAGGGCCATAGCGGTTGCCATCAGTATTGCAAGAACCTTTTAAGATATGAGTATTGCTATACAATTGAACTTTCAAGCTCATCACAATAACTTGTCAATAGAAATCAAAAAACTGATTGCCATACTAGAAAACTGTATTAAAAATGAGGCATAGGCGAGATCAAAGGATCGTTTGGTTGGATTAGTAATTTGGTCAGTCATACTACTCATATAGATTTTTTATAACTTCTCCATCAAGATATTGTTTCCATATATGAATAGATATTGATGTCCCTCATTTTTGACAAACAAAGCTCCTCCTTGCACACGGGCAAATCATTTACGAAGGGAGTATATTCATTATATTGTTACCCTATATTTTGTAAATTAATATGCTTTTTATTAATAAATTAATTCTAATAATTTGAATTTGGATCGATCCTTGTTTAAGATACTAGATCAATTTCTGACAATTAAAGTATTCTAATTCATAGTAATCCTCACATAGGAAAGTAATTACTTAATTAAGGTATCAATTCACTAATCCTTGCATAAGATATAGATCGGCACCCAATTCCAACTTGAAATACAAGTGAAAGTAGTAGCATTATACAAGTGGAAGGATGCGAGCAATTGGGATCAACTGGACCAGACGAATGAAAAATTAATGAGGAAGCAATAGGTTCTAGATTGAGACTTTGCTCGACCATTCTCTACATAAATAATCTGCAAACCCCCAACAACATATAGTGATATTCTCGTTGAACAGTCAGCATTAGTTAAATGGGGAGTATTGATGCTATTTGAGGGAAGTGCTGTCGAATTCAAGTAGAAACAACTATAGTGAGTTTCACTTCTAAAAGACAGCAAACGTTAAATGGTTAACATTCATGTTATTCACGTATAGAATGCTGACAGGTAGAAGTGAGCCCACTCCAACAAGCGGAACATTCAACAGGAAATGGTCCGGGCTTTTGGCAAAAGATGTCGGTCGAAAAAAATATAAATAAAATGAAACAGAACGCACGAAAAAAACAGCAGATACGTTTCTATAAATAATGTGGTTAAATTGAAAGAGCGAGCAAGCAACGTCTAACTCAGACTCTAACATCTAACTCTTTTGATACATTGCCATAGTCAACAGGCGGCTCTCAAAAATATAGCGAGATGGATAAGATAACTGGAATAAAATGACAAATTTCATTAGCTCACAACTGTATGGTGTATTTATCAACGATAAACAGGATGGTGATTTACTAATGTGTTCGAAAAAGCTGGTGAATATTTTGAGAGGAACTATCTTATTTTCAAATTAACATGTCTTGACGGAAATAGAATTTTAATTCATGAGAATTCTCAAGATATAAAATCATGGAAACTGTTCAACGTCCTTCAAATATATCAAGTTTGAACCCGTATTTCAACAAGTTTTTGACAATATTTTCAATTGATATTTACAATAACTGATCAAAAAGGACATAAATTTAGTTTTTTTTATCGAGAATCCGATAACGATCTGGTCGATGTGGTTAAATTTGGTAGCAGTAGTTGAGAACTTGCTATTGGACAACTAGAAATGAGTTTGATAGACTTGTTCAAGGAAAGGTTCTTTAATCACTTGTTGAATTTATTTTTCCAATCGAGAAATTGAGAACGACTGGACAAAATAAGTTCCAATTTTGTAGCACTAGTTGAGAAAATTTCGGTAAGTTTGCTATAGGAGGACTATCTATGAGCTTCAGAGACATTTTAAACCAGCAAATGTTTTTGATAGTCGTTTATACAACATGTTCTGTTTGAACGGACATAATTATTACAAATAACTAAGAATGCTAAGTAATGAGTTTATCAATACAACAATAATTATAACCTCAACTTGAAAGATAACTTAACATTTCCAGCTTGTCCTCAATTCAAGCAAATTTGAATGTATTCTTGGTTCTTGATTGAAATTTGAATATTAAATCTCTTTTTGCCTCTACATTAGTACAAAGCATAGCCTTCTCTAACCAACAATCAGTCAATCCCGATTAGGAGATCAAACATCGATCAACTCCGATTCCAGTTACCTTTTCACGTAACTGTGATTTAAATGATCTTAGCTCTTGAAGCAAGAATCAACAAATGATCAATGGTTAGAGCTGCTAATCATCAGTAATTATCATAGTCACAAGTCATCAATGTAACGGTGGAGTTGAAACTTCACCAAAGAAACAGTTTGACATGAGCCCAATCCAGATCACTTTCAGGCGATTCCAGTTTTGTTATGTCATTATAATCTCTTCGAGGGATCTAAGAATTTATCAGCTTCACTGCTCGTCTAGCTGTCCATTGATGTAAACATGGATATTCTTCCTGGAATGGAGGCTTCTGTTCAAACATAATACATAGAATCCTTTTCAATCTAGAGTGATGCCCAATTAATGAGCTTCAGGCTTGTGCGTGGGTAATGAGGCGGATTATGATGACAGACCACTACCTCCGTGAACATGTTAGTGGAGAGACAGAGTGAACCCACAGCTTTAGATGGGTTCCGAACCACCAGGGAGCTATTTTTAAATTCAAAAATGATTGAAGTGGTCACCTATTATTAATTGTATGTGAACATCAGAGGTGCATAGGTGAAAATTTGAAAAATCAAAGGAACCTTTTTCAACTTCATTTTATTACTCACGACATGTTTCAACATATTACAAATTAAGATCGTGAAATAGTTTTTATATGATACAAAATAATAATAATATGTCAAAACACGTTACAAGTAATAGAATAAAGTTGGAAAAAAGGTACCTTGATTTTTTTTTAATTTCTACATGAATACGAGTAGCCCTTACTAAAATAGAGAATATCATAGGTACAATATTTTACAAAATGGTCTACTCGTTTTTCGGAAACAATCAGTATATTTAATTTCCCTTGTCTTTCATTTCATGAAAATATGTCTTATTTATATCTTAAATCATGTCTATTATCGAAAATATGTCTTATTATCCGAGATCTCCTCAGAAACATAATGAATAATTGAAATATTTGTTTCCAGGAAGCAAAACCCTACTCGTTCGAGTACAAAGTGCACGATCCTCACACACACGACATCAAGTCGCAACACGAGACAAGCGACGGCCACGGAGTGAAGGGATATTACTCCCTCGTGGAGCCTGACGGCACCCTCAGGGAGGTCCACTACACCGCCGACAAGCACAAGGGATTCAACGCAGTGGTGCACAGGTCTGGCGGTCATGGAGGACATTACTGAGTCACAATCACTAAAAATTGTTAACTAAGTTTGTAAGATCTCTTTAGAAATGAATAAAACCATTTAAGAAAAATATTGTAGTGTTTTTATCAATATACCGCATCACCAATTCATGTTACGAGGGAAAATAATATATAGAATAGGATGATAATAATGATTATATATAAATATAAAGAAAATAAAAATCTCAGTAGGTACCCTTTTTTTGAAATATTTTATCACAACATGTTTCGGACATTTATGCCATTTTCAAGTGATAAGACAACTAAACCCATGTTGTGATAAAATATTTCAAAAAAGGGTACTATGATTTTTATTTTCTTTATATTTATATTACAAGTAGCCCTATACAGAAAAGAGATAAAAAATGATTATATATTATAATCACCTGGGAGGATCAGACCTGGTGATGAGTTTAGAGTTTAATGAGTAGATATATTATTATCAAAGTCTCTAGAAACCAGATTTGAATCATAAAATCAAATCTACTCATACAGTGTTCTCACAAGATATTTTTTAATCTTCAAGAGAAATAAATAAAGATAACTCAGATAGTGTTACACTCGATAATTCAACCACCACGCTGATCAAAATAAATTATAAGGTGCAATATTGTACGAGGTGGATTGATTGAGTTATCAGAATTAAATTCACGACTTTCCAAATTTTAATTTCATTTATTTCATCATTCCTTCTTCTCCAAGATTCATCCATAAAATCTGTCTCCACAACTAGTAAGTAACATTCGATTGACTAAGCATAGCCATTGAATTGTTGCATACCAATTCAAACGGACTATACCACTGTAGCTCACAGAACTACTCTCATACTTCTGAATTTTACATTAGATCCATTTCGAAGGACTACACAAAAACCATAGATGAACTATGCATAGGCTGCTGCAAAACCACACAGCTTTGAAGTTGTAATGATTGCGTATTCAATCGGATTTTTTGATGAGATGTTCCGATTGATACCAACGGACAAATTGATTTCGAAAGCAGACTACCAAAGAAAACGTTTCTTATTTTTCCAGTTGCATTTCTATCAACTGAAGTGAAATAGACTTCTAACTGTCAGCCGTGATTGAATGGGAAGCATTGATAACATGAATGAGGAAAGTTGATAGAAGTAGATCTAGCTATCATAGTAGCTTTCTGAAAATTTAGCTATTGAAAGCCTTATGGAAAAAAATCAATGATGAAATTCATATCCCTAATGAATTGGTTAGAGGATCTTCAAACTTCATGATGTTTATGTGTTTTCTGAATAATTATTCAAGTCTACATTACAAGAAATAATTTTCTTAATCAATTGCAGTTCTCACTCCTATTCTCATGGGCAATACATACTATTATAATGTATTCTATTATGATTACGACTGGCCTGTTGATTTTGTAGCCTGATAGCTAATAAAATGAGCCATTAATTTTTTATTAGTAATGAGGCTTACTTAACTGGGGCATAACTGAAAAGTTACTCATTTATAGATAAGTCATACCAGCTTCTCGCCAATAATCCAACTTTAGTTACGCCTATAATCACCTCATTAACAACGAAAGTAAAAGTGGGACACCCAAAAACTGAACAATTTTCCACCTGACTCACTTGTTGAGGAACCATCAATCAAAAGCCTTCTAATCCGATACTTTTAATTAGCTACTCGATCAATAATCAGCACAATCAACTTAAACTCTAATAACGTTACGGTACAATTGTTTTCAGTTAAACATCGTACTGTAGTGGAATTCAATTCATACAGACAGCATTCCCCTATCAATAACATCATAACTTTTCATTTAACCAATGCTGATTGTTGAAAGTGGATCTTACAATAGTTGTATTACATTTTCCACTAAAAAGTGAAACGAGGAAACGTTATTATATTATGAGCGCTGTGATTGTGTTCCTACTGTTTCAAGTAGGCCTGAAAAGGTCGAATCAACTTGTTCCTGCGGATATGCTTGAAAGTATTATAAACCTAAACAGACCCAGAAAGAACCGCATTCGTGTTGTGGAGTTGGTGGTGATCTGAGCTAATAAGTTCTCAGGAGACTATTGTGATTGGATTTGTGCCATAAGATGATTAGGAAAACGGCGGTAAGTGTTTATTGGATATTTCAAGTGAAGTAAAATATTGTGAAAACTCTATTGGACAGTTTGTGAAATTGTTTGTTTGGACTGTTTTGTTGTGTTGGAATAGTTATAAATTGGAATATTATTGTAACCAAATAGCAAGAGTTTTTTGTAAATTTGTGCTCTCTCAGTGTAGAAATGAGATTGAGATGAGCAAAAGGGAAAAATGTTGAATTTTCAAACGTGAATGTGAGAACGGGAAGTGAAGATTATTGTGGTTTATTGGTTTCAAAATCAGTCGCCTCTCATTTCAATTTGATGGAGTATGGGTTACCTTTCCTGTTTTGATATTCACTTTGAGATAGGTTTTTATTGATTGTGTAGCAGCAGTAAGAATAGAACTCATATCAATACGTTTAATATGATTAGCCAGGATAAACTTATTTCCATTGGAGGATTGAAAGTTAAAAAATATTTCAATACATTTTGGTCAGGTTTAATGTAATAGTTCATCGTATTATATATTATGTTTTACTCCCAACAAAACATCAGATGGAGTTCCCAAAAATATTCTCAAATATTCCAGCTTGTTGAAACCAGTGAGTATGGAATGTAACATTACATTCTATTCAGACCGGTTGAAACACTATATGCAGTATGCACCAAAATGCAACAGGATCAAATTAAATCCTGAATCAGCCCGATGCATGGAATGATAAAAGTTAAAGATTGAAGTTTATCCCAATCGATTCAAGCCAGCGAAATTCTTACCAACAAATAATGTGGAAAAAGTCCTAAAATGATTTGAAAGATAACTGCATAACAAATCATAGTTAACGAGGTTGAGGATTCAATAATCATATGAATTTGACTACTCTACTTGAATTGAGATTTCCTCGGTTTAAAACTTTGATTATGTTCTGAACTTGGAAAAAAATTTCATTAGACAACGTATTCTCCGAATACTTAATGATTTTGATGAATATTTCTAGATAATGATCAGCCTAGCAGTGGTGCTATCTTATCTTATACTTGGGATTGTGGCAGAATACGAAGGGAGCGACGAATACAATTTTCCACAGTCCGAGGATGAGCCATTCTATTACGTAAGTAACTTTTCCAGTTATAAAAGTGAAATTAAAATACCCATTTTTCAATTCTAGTACATGGGTACCAGTTAATTTTCATTGGATCGTTAAACTATATCACCAAATCCATTCCATGAGATTCATATAAATTTTTAAAAATTATGAATTCAAATATATAATTACCAGTACATAAAAACCTCCATCAGAGTTTAGAACAACTAGAAATCACGAGGGTACACATCTCCACAAAATAAAAATAGTGGAGCGTCTAACATACTCATTTCATCACTTTTAATTTCTGAACAAAACAAATACAAGGCTCATTATTGATGCTAAAATATAATAACTCACTATTAAAAGTCCTGAAGTCTTGAACCTCTCATTTGTTTGTATTTGTTTTTCAATAATTTATTCTTGCACTCAGTACTCTACAAGATGCATCCCAATTACTTCACGTCTATATTGCTCAACAGTTGGCACCATTCATTAGATTTAATACCCATTTTAAATCCTGCTTGGCCATGTTTCAAAAAGAATAGTTATTACGCATAGGACAGTCCATATTTTATTTGCAGCCTCGTGCATACAGCTAACTAGTACAGTATGTTGTACATTTCATTTATATGGTAGCTAATTTATATATAAGGCTCCCACCTTGTAAATCAGAACCTTCCTGTGAAATAGGATATGTGATCATTTTTTAACAGCACTGATATGGATCAAAAAGAGGATCAACCTTCCGGTATCAGTAACCAACGATAAATAATCAATATCAATTCTTTATCTATTAACTTATACTATACTATCATCTATACCGAAGATCTTATAATGTTTTGTATCGAATTCGAATAAATTGTTTGTCAATGTGACTGTCCCAACATGAATTTCATAGTTAATCATCAGTCATAGATTTCCAAGACAAATCATTACCCACAGTAGGCTATTCAAAAAACAATTACTTGACAGCTACACAAGTTCTTCCGGTTGCAGTTGCCGTGTAGAGATCTTAATTTTAATAATATTGTCAGTCCAGATAACCTTATTAATATCCTGAATCAATTAGAGTGTCCTAATTCAATTCCTGTCTCAACTGTCCGACATTTATTCTACAACAACAATTTCTTCCCAAATGATGTTAAGTTTCCCACAATAGTTCAAAAAGCAATCTAGAACACTTAGCAGTGTGTATAATCTTTACATACTACAAGAAAAATTAATAAAAATAATATAAAAACTTGTAGTACCCTTTATTAAAAACTTGAAAATGACCTATGGTCAAAACTAGTAGTTAAAATATTATTATTTTTTTAATAAAGGGTACTACGAGTTTTTATATTGTTTTTATTAATTTGAATAAAGTAGCCCATATAGCTAAGTGAAGCGATTTTTCACCACAAGATAGTATGTCAAGATGATAATATGCTTTTTTCTTAAATAAACTATTAGAACGATCAAGAAGCTTTCAGATATAAATTGCGTTTACAAATCGAAATAATTTGTCAACATGTTAATACTAGAATGTCAGCCAAAGTCGCGGATAGCTATTAGCTTGAAGTTGAACGACTCAACTAAAATAACCAAATCAATTTGCTGTGGCCTAGACAAACAATAAAAGATCAAAGGAGAGAGGAGTCGCAGTCCGGATGGAAAGAAATTTTTAAACGCCAGATGGCTGAGTCTACAAATTGGAATAGAAGTTGTCGGACACTCTGGGCTTCATAGTGAGATTCACCCCATACTCTCAGCATTAGTTTAGGGTAAGAAGCAATGTTATACATAAGATAAGCTGACAATCAAAAGTTAGTCTCACTATAATTTAGCTCCATTACTTTCGATAACATAATAAGCATTTGTTTTTTATTTATTCTAAATTTAAGTTGACAGATTTGTTATTTTTTTATTCACTCGAGGTGAGATTTACTAAAATTGCTAACATTTCTTAAAAAAAATAGCAATGTTTCCCATTCAACTAATGCTAACAGTAGTTCAAAATGTATCTCACTATTATAGTTGGACATTGAGTGAGGGAGGAGCTTGTATGAAGTTGAAGAAAAATCGCTTGCTTTCCATTGGTCGGAACTGTCTCTCACAGAATGGTTGATGAACGATGTCCTGATTCGCATCGACCAATGAGAGGGCTTTCAAGAGTAGGCTGCTACAAAATGTTGGCTAGTCTGCTATTGGATGAATTGTTTACACAAAGAGTATAGTAGTACAGTATGAGGCTTATTGTATTAGGCGCATTGTTAGAATCATCAGATTATATATCAGATTCAGCTGCTATATCAAGAGAGTAGAAGAATCTATAATTCTCCTAACTGGCTGACATGGATGGGTCTGTATTCAATCGAAAATGCTTTTGCAAGAACTCGTTGTATTTTAAAATTGTAGAATTTGTTATCTCATCATTGACTTGTATAATGCGGGTATACGTTCCAAGGGATTGTAATGAAAATTTATTTATATTCCAGACCTAAATTTTTAAAATTTCTTGGTTCTCAACACTTATTTCTGCATCTATTTAGAATTCAAATCGGTTTTTTGACGAAAATTCTGCCAACATGTGAACACCCCCATGGAAATCAATAGTAATAATTTTACCCGGCTGGGAGAGTTCATTGAACAACATTTCAACATTCTTCCAATGGTGAACTCTCTCATCTCTCATAATAATCAATGATAATTATTCTCCTTCCGACGGGGCAGAGCTGATTGGGAAACATTCTGCCCAAAATGACGAGAAGGTGGTTCTTTCACACAAACCAATGGTAATTCTTTTTGTTCAACAGGGCAGGGTTTACTGGACAGCATTCTTTCAATAGTGAAAACTCCTATGAGAACAAACAATGATATTTTTTATTGTTTTCCATTGTAGTTTATTCAAGGGTCCATTGGCAAGGACCTCCACCCCTTTACTAGATCGATTATTTCAGAAATACAAAGTGTGCCAGAGAAACTTACTTATTTGAGAAAAATCCCGTGCGGTGAATTGGTCGTGTAGTGGGGCTGGAGGGGGCGCATCTGGAGGGGGAAGTTCCCAAGTTTACCCTCCTTCAAGTGAGTAGCCATCATGCTCTGGTCCAGAGAGCAGGGGGCTTTCGCAGTTGAGAGCTTCTTTTCTAATGGTCGATCAGTTGCTGTTGTTGCTATGCAACGTGCCTTCTGCGCTCGATTTGAAATTCCTCCTCACAGTCTCGTTCCTGGCCTTAATTCGATTCTTTCAAGAATTAACTCATTTTGGGAGTGTGTAAGTGTCGCATTAATCCAGGAATGGACTTCAACGAACCATCAGAACTCCATAAAATATCGAAAGAGTGAGGCAGTCAGTTGTGCATATAAAAATAGGGATATTGTATACTCATATAAGAAAATAAAACAATAACGAAAGTACTTTTGTTTTTATTGATCTTTCAAATAAGTAAGTTTATTCTGGCGCACTTTGTAACTGAGTTTTGATTAACTTGTTGTCGATTTAGCACGTGAATCCGATTATTTCAAAAATAGCTAAGTTTTCATTGATTTTCTGCCCGTTTAGCACGTGCCAGACTACAGATTCGACTACAGCGTGGCGTCGCCGCACACGGGGGATATGCACAATCGGCAGGAGCGCCGCTTCGGCGACGAGGTGAGTGGCTACTACAGCCTCATGGAGCCAGACGGCACCTACCGCGAAGTGCACTACAAGGCAGACCGCAAGCACGGCTTCACTGCAGTCGTCAAGAAGTACAGGAACGGGGTGCTCATTGAAACTTCGTAGAATATCGTCAGATTTAGACTCAAAGAGTGGTCCTGATTCTGTAGAACTCAAATAGTGACTCAATACTGACTCAAATATTCAGCCTGGTTCTGTATAAATTAAAGTTTGAAGAGATTTGATATGTGTAGCAATACTTATAATTATAAGGAATAAATTATAAGTATGCGAATATTGTTACAGGAATCGAGCAGAATTGGTGAATTTTAATAAATTTTCGTGTTCTTGTGAATAGTGGAGTGGTATGAGTTGTAAAGTTGTGGTAGTCAATAATATTATTCTCATTCAAAATTTCTACGCTCCTCAACACGAAGAGATTGGCGTTCCGTCTTACGAACGGATCTGACTAGAGACCGATCTCTCACGTGTAGACCAAACTGTAAGGACCAAGATAGAAATAGCCCATAATATGAAATATAAAAATTTCAGCCGTAAGTCCGGCTGAAGGCCGATCGCAGAAACAGCCTCAAGGCTGAAAATATGAAATTGTTATTATGCTGGACTAGCTCTGTGATGGTCTCTTGGTTTGATCCACAAATGAGAGATCTTCCTTCAGTCCGATCTGTCAGGAGATTGAAGCCGATATCCATGGAGGGGACACTTAGAATCAAAATCCCCTCTTATCAGATATATTGAGGCAAAAAAGTCGTTATTATTGAAAGAGAGAGTATGTATGTGAATTTTGGAAAGTGAGCATGAAAAAATGGATGGATTTAGTAAGCTAAGCTATATCATATCATAGAGTAAATAATACATTGTATATCGTTTCAACAATCATAAAGATAATACTTGTAGCAATCATTTTGTCTCTGATTATATCCTATGGAGAAACGTTAATATAGTAGTAGTTCAGTCCTTTATAATTAATTCAGAACGATCTATCACTTTTAGTTCAACAACTTTCATCTCATAATATGTGAACTGATTAGCTAGTTAATGAGTAAACTTAAGATTGCTCTTGGATTGAGTTAATATCTGACATTAAAAGTCACTTGTACTAATAAACGTTTATTTCACAAAATCTGGTTTAAGCCTTGTATTGGTGATATGCATGAGAGCAACGAGTTCAACCATCTAGCCACGGCATGGATCTTAAAAATCCTGATCAAAGAAACAATCCTCAACTCTCCTGATCCCAGAGAAACTAACATTCAATCATAAACTTATTTACATCCAAATAATATCTTGCATTATCAAAGATTTCTTCATTAATCAAAACAACTCACTCAACTATCAAACTAACATGCTAATTTTACAGCTCGGCTATTCACTCCTTCAGAAGCAATTAAAATTTAGATGATCTTGAACCTTAAAATGAATGTTTTCAAGTTCCAGAGAGCGAGCAACCGATCTAATCTCAATGATCAAAATTTAAATTGGCTACATGCTTTCCAGCACAAAAAACTGTAATAAACACAGATGAAAAATTTAAATTGGCTACATGTTTTAGCACGATAAAAAAACTCTTAACGGACGGTTGGTTATCACAAGCCGAGCGGACAGAATGAAAAATAAGCGAAAACTATTTTTGGGAGCTGCCCAAGAATGTCGTCAACCAATGCTAGTTGAGACATCAAACTGGATGAAGAAGGAAAATGTGGAGCGAATAGGTAAGTGAACAGCAGCAATCGTGATTAACAAATAAACAGATACGTTAGTGAGGTAGGATACGATCTTATTCATGTAAATCACTTTCTTATTCTTTGGTACCGGTATTTTATTGATGAGGATGTTATTCTTTCGGTATTCTATCCGAATCGTAGACTTGTGCGTGGAATGATGATGGAATGGAACTATTGGTTTTGAAATCTTTAAGCATAGGGAAATTGAAAGTTAGATGTAGCTATATTAGTTTTTTTCCTACAATACTAGTATTTCTGCTATAACTGACAGGATCTGGTCTCGAACTTGTATCATTCTAGCAAAAGTAAACAGAAGCACGTCATTCATTTTATGTCCAAGGGTATATTTATAATAATATACATTCTAATAAGGTATTTCGTCAGAGCTACTTGATCTGTTAATTGAAAAAAAATCCCATGATATCCTTCTCTTAAAAACTTCATTTTATAGAATACAAAAACAACTATTATCGGATGTTCAATCCATTTTCAAGTTTTTTTGAAAATGAACTATTTTTATCCCTTATAAACATTATTTATATAAAAACTTGAAAATGACAGCATCCGAACCTAGTTGCTTTTGTATTTTTCATGTATATTTTTTAAGAAGGGTACTATAAGTTTATTTTTTAACTAATAATTATACAATAAATTCTGCTACGTCATCCACTTCGAATGACTTGAATGGTCTATGAATAAATATGGCTCACACTAAACTGAACCACTGGATTATCCATTTTAGCGCATCACTAGACGTAGACTAGATGGAAGAATTGGTAAAAATATTCTGACTTGGGTTGAAAGATAAGGTTCAAATAAAAAATAATAAAAATATTTAAAATAATAGTTGGATCTGACATGAAAGGATTGCGAAAGTCGATCATTTGAGAAAGGTGAAAATTCTAAGAACAAGGTTTTAAACAGTAAGCAGAATGGATAAGATTTACAAAGATCACCACGGGAAAATTCATTAAATAAGCCTGGTTAAATAACCTTTGAAAAACGTTTTTAGAAAGTGAAACATTGTCGTAGGAGATTGTGGAATTGGAAGGAGAATTTTGACAGTTTATGAGAAAAAATTAGAACAGAGGTTATATGCATGTATGTGAGAGAGATAAAGTTTGTGAGTGAGTGAGGAGAGAGTAGCAAGTAGAATAATTTTGAAAGCTTTGACAGTAGGTGGATCAGCTTTATAGTGAGATTCACTTTAAACTATCAGCATTGCTTGAATGAGAAGCTCAAGTGCTACTTCATAAGGGATGCTGACAGCTGGTGAATGAACTCTAAACAGTAGAGCAAAAGTGTTGCCAATCAGTTTAGTGACCTCAATTGAGAACAGCTGTTGAATACTATCATAGGAGATTTGTTATTTTCATTTTGAGAACTATAAATTGTTGAAATTGAATGCAAAACACTCAAGAGATTAGTTGAAATTTTGGTTCAATGAGTTGAATAGTGGCAGAGTACTATATTTTTCTATTTCTATTCAAGTTGAGACTCATACAGACTATCTAATTTAAAAAAAAAACTTCTCCAAGGAAATTATAAATGGTTCCTTAATGGCTTCAATTTGAAAAGGAGAAGAGTTAACCGTAAAAATAAATAGAGTTAACCGAAATTATAAATGGTTCCTTAATGGCTTCAATTCGAAAAGGAGAAGAGTTACCGTAAAAATAAATAGAGTTAACCGAAATTATAAATGGTTCCTTAATGGCTTCAATTTGAAAAGGAGAAGAGTTAACCGTAAAAATAAATAGAGTTAACCGAAATTATAAATGCTTCCTTAATGGCTTCAATTCGAAAAGGAGAAGAATTAACAGTAAAAGTAGAGTTAACCGAAATTATAAATGGCTTCAATTCGAAAAGGAGAAGAGTTAACCGTATTAGAAGAAATCAATTTCTTCTATAGAAGAATTATATTCGAAGATATTCATTATTATTGTTCTACATACAGTAAACATTATTCAATGTATTTTCAAAATCATAATATAACACTTACAAGAATTCAATCTTTTAGTAGAAATTCAATGCAAATGAGGATATGTCTTTCAAAGATAAGAACATTACTGTAACATTTTCCCAAGAATAGCTTGAAACTTAAAAGTGAACATCACTGTGCTTTTTTGAAAGGTTGCTTTTGGAGCATAAACTAAAGAAAACCAATCACACACAACAATGAAACCTTAATATTTGCAATAAATAAATTATAGCAAGCCTTGTTGTCACAACTGACAATTAAAACAATGATTGTAAAGCCAATTAATTCGGTATAGGCTACATAAGTGAGAGAAATTATAATTTCGTAAAACTACAAGTGAGAAACATAGCAAATCATTTGTCTGGGTGCAAAGAGAATTTAAAATGAAGCAAAACCGAAACAAATGAAAGACAAAATGACAAAGCGTTTCAACAGCTGAACAAGCAGCTGCTCGGATATATTTTTGAAGTGGGAACAATCTAGTATTTAGCGCCAATGAAACAGCCACATGCCAACAATGTCTGAATATAACAATTATAATATTAGCTTCTGATATTCCCATAATTTATGGAAGCTATTTCAAGCAATTGTTCAATCTATGCTCGAGGGCTGATTGGATTTTTCCATTGTAAAGCCAGATAGTCTCTAATTTCTAGCTATTTTCATGTCTTGAAATAGTCCAATGACAGTTTTATTTGTATTAATTTCAAAGTTACTAGAAGAAGGAAAGAGTAATAATAATTTGCTCTTTCTTTATAAAATAGTAATTTATTCTTTGCAATAATTCAACAATTACCGAGATTCTTTGGACGCATCTACAATCAACAATCTACAATTATTCTATCTTCCACTAAAAATCATGCTATAACAAACAATGAGAAAGGATTGACTCAACTAGACCTAGTCATAGAATTAAACAATCTTGAAGTAAAAGTTTTGAACAATCAAAAGTATAGGTTTTCCCTGGCCCAGTTCAAAACAGTTATGGATTTCAAATTCATACAGAGGCGAGGAAAATAGAGGAGAAGAAGAAAGTAACACTCATCATAATTCCATCAATCCTCATGAGTAGCAGCAATCAAGACAAGTGGTCCGTTAACTTTTCATTAGAAATCTAATCAAAGCACAGAGCAGTTTGTGGTAAGAAAACGTGTGCACCAGTAACCACACTATAGTGAGCTCCACTTCAGACTGACAGTATTACTTATAGAAAACATTAATGCAGCCCATTTAAACTTTACTGACAGCTCAGAGTGAATCCCGCGTTAAAGTAACTACACCACTTGATGACATCGAATTATCCAAATTGATCGCGCCAGAGAAATTAAGGGGAATCCCAACCCCAAACGGAGCCGTAAAACACGAAGAACGCTGTAAAATAGCACTAAATGCACTGAACCTACAATGGTATTCTCTTCAAACTGGCAGCATTGGTTAAATAGGAAGCATTGATGTTATTCATGAAGAAAGCTGTCAGTTGGAAGTGAATCTCACTAAGAATCGACTTGAATTAGAGGCTGCAAATGGGGTAAGGAGGGGGGAGGGTTCTCAGAGGAAAGTCAACAGATTTTAAGAGTGATGTGAACCTCGATAGCTTCAAAATGTATTCAAAATCAATCGTATTGTGTGTATTATGGAGAATTGGATAATTTTCCTTGTGCTGAATTGTGCAAATTTCTCATATATCGTCACTCAACAGTAATGATATTCAATTTCTACTCAGAATTGAATGTACTTCATACATCTTAAAGCAAATTACTGTTTTTGTGAGTTTCTAGTCAAGACAACACTGTCTCCTAGTTCGAGACATACCGTAACGGCTCAAAACATTTCTCCAATGTGTCACGACAAATTCCTTTGTTAAGATTCAATGAATTCAGACGGATTCACGAGAGCTTGACTCATGAGAAAGATATCTCATTACCAAAGAAAGCTTGAAAGATATCATTGATGTAGAAGGAAGTGGAAATCATTCAAACTGAATGATTGAATCATATCATGATTCATGGAGCCAATGATTCTTGAATAAGTCACACATTGATGAATTAAAGAAATACTGTATATAGTAGGCTACCTTGAAAAAAGATTTTCGATGACAACATAAGCTGCTACTTTTGATTCGTCATAAGCTGCTAAATTCATAAAATCTCTGTGCTGTGGTCAAATAAATATATTTTAAATAAAAATAGAGCTCAATTTCTACTCTACTAACCCTATATTATTCTCTCTGGTTGTACAAAATTCTACTGAATAGAAAATAAAGGTTATTCTAGTGAAGTAGATAAGTTGATTGATTGAAAAAAAACACATAAATATGAATTAAACAGCTATTGTAAGTTGTGTTGAATCCTTGTTGTATGTAGGGTTGAATTGAGTAATATTTCCTGAGTTGAAAAGTTGATTTGTGATCAGTTTTCCACATTCTTCAATACAAAATCAAATAGATTCACCTCTAAGGTATATTAGAAAATCATAGCTACAATACACTTCGCAAGCACCAACGAATCTATATATCTTCTCTTCGTAAACGAGTCTATACTGTACTCTTCGTAAATCCAATTCGATCAACGTTCTTCGACCTCAAACAGCTCTTCTCCAAGTAAAAATGATCTAGCAATTACAAAATGCGTCAATCATCGTCACATTATCAGTTAACTTGTCAAAGAACACCTGGCTTCGACCCTCATTAGCCATTTATGGACAGTGACTGATCTTTTTAATATCAACGGTCCGTGCGTTATCATTAGTTCCTATTCAGCTCTGATATACGATTTCCTTTCCATCTCCATTGTTGTTTAGGATTAATAAATGTTTTGAGACCACTCTCAGGTGAGTTTCTATAGTATAATCCACTTTGTAATGCCAGCATTGGTTTAATGGGGAGCATTGATGTTAGTTACAAGAAATGCTGATAATTTGATGTTGATCTCACTATATATAGCAACAAAGATGATTATTATTTTTTTAGCAAACAAAAATAACCAAGTATTGATTTGTATAGTTGAAACAAAAAAATAATGTTTTTATTTCAATAAGTAAACGACAGTGAATCTTTCAAGTAGATACATATCATAAACTGGATGAAAACAGATTTTTAGAATATATTGTCATTCTAGGTCTTTTTCATAGATACTGTTCCTTCTTTCGTGCTTTCATTCAGCACTCTACTATTTACTGCTACTGCACTTCTACAATTGATGCACTAGATCGAGTAAATCCCATCAAAACACAATTGTACAAAATACGAATATGATACAAAAAATGATAATGATACAATAATAAATTATATAATGGAAAATATATGATATAAAGAAAATTATATAATAGAAAATGATACAACAAATTCGAAAATTCTACAGTGGGATCTACTTCAAACTGTCAGCATCTCTTATAAATGACACCAATGCTTCCCACATAGCTAATGCTCAGAGTTTTGAGACGACCCCACTGAAACAACACATTTACCGATCTTTGAAGCCTATAATGAGGAGAAGCAGTTTTGCAACATTCGCGTTCTGAGCTATTTAAAAAGTTAATTAGGATTTTGAAAGAAGAAAAAGGAGCTCGCTAACTTGAAAAATAGTTGACTGAACTCTACATCCGGTGAGCTTGCAACAAATTTGTCACTGTATTTCGTCACTTGTCACTGATTCTCATAAACAAAAAAAAAAGTTAAAAAATTGCACAAGTTGTTATTCATGTGGTTGTACATTTAAAATTGGAGGCAGGGTTCATTCACTGTAGTGGCCCATTCATCATTCATACAGTTTTCACAAGTCCATCCATAGTAGAAATTCATTCATCATTGATACAAAATATTCATTCATCATAACTCAGAATAGTGAATTCATCTTTCAGTCATCAAACATTTTTTCGATTTCATCGTGATCCTAATTTGTAAGGAAACCTGTGAAGAGTTTTTGAATGATGAGCTATTTTATGTCTAAAACTCCTTTTCAAATTCAAAAAAGAGACTTTCGAAACATTCGTCAAATGTTTGATAAAGTGTACAAATTGGAAGACTGATCAACATTATCATTGGAATATTAAGTTTCTAAAAATAGATAATGGGGTACAGTTATGTAACACAATCACGTCTGTTTATTAAGATATCATTTCGATTATTTATTCACTCATTCAAAGAATGAGTAGGCTACACTCTTCTTGAAAAGAAAAAGTCCTGTGCAAACTACTGTCATTCCTGGTCAATAAAGAGAAAGGATGAACACGCAATATGGCGACAAAACTTGTGCTAATATAATTGGCTGAAGGGATGGAAGCCTCTGATAGGCCGAGAGCTTCGCTACGACGTAGGCTTGCGATTGGTTGCATGGTTAGAAAGCCACGCCTGATTTGTTGTACTGCACTCCCACTTATTATGAAGGAAGACAAGAAGCTTATTGTCACGGATAGATTCAAGCCATTGGAGCAGAATTTGGGTAACAATGGAGAATGTCGAGAAGAGTTTTGAAGAATCTTATTTTCAGTTTTGAATAATTTAATACAGGGACATGATTTATACACCTTGGAAGACCAGTGATTCTCGATATTTTCAAACAGACTCCATTATGGGTAAGGAAACATACCAGAACTTGAGAATCAATGATTCAATTTTCAATATTCTGTGATTGTATATTTCTATAATGGATGGATATATTCGACGAATACTCCAAATGATTAAATTCAAAGAATTTTTCTATTCTTAATTGAATAAATATGCTATGTTAATCCTTCAAATTTCTCCAATCAAAGGAATTCCAATTGATCAAATTCGATTGGAATTAGTAATTCCTACATTAAAAAAAGAACTGCTTGTGAACGTAGAAAATCTATGTAGATATCTGGAAGTTTGTTAGATCTTCTCTCCGAAATAGAGTTGAACAAAACTTGTCTTGGAGTAATGAGATCCAACAATAAACACAGACCGAAAATATAAACAAATACAAACTCAAACAACACACCACTAGTGTAGGGCCAGCAATCAATTAAAACACTCCATGTGTGTGAACTCGTATTATAAACATTTTTTCGTTTCTCAAAGAAATTGGTAGGAAGTAGGTCAATGAGATTATTACCTTATCTGCGCTCGAATAAGAGTAACGTAAGGTTGGTCCTCCCCAAAGTGGGTGACCAATTAATTCTATTGAAATTTATTAATTCTACTAACATTGAATTGAGTTATTGAGAATTTAAATACATTGTATTCGATATTTTGTTTGATTTTATGCATCGAAAATCATCCTCAATGATTCCAACCCCAGATCACATCTCTAATGTTGTATGGATTCATGCTTTATTCTTCAAGCTTTATATTTTTGTGTCCTCTACATATTCCGTCTTATTTTTTCCACTTCTAGTCCTTCCACAATATTTGAAATCTTTCAATTTTTCTCATCTCCTTGTTCTCTTTCTCCATCAATTTCTCAACCCTTACATCACTTCCTCTCAAAATCTCATTTTATTCCATTGATCATCCGTCCGTTTCTCAGGCATTTGAAGTTTGGTTAATGATGTGATTGTGATGCATGGGAGGCAATGAAATCCGTGATTGGAATTGACGGCGGAATTTAAGTATCGATCAAGTCTGCATTCAATTCTATCTAACACGAAACCAAGAAGTTCTTTGAAGTTGCTGTAAATCAGCAATTAAAGCTTGAACTTGAAAGACCACCTAAGTTGAGAATTAGTTGAACGTCGATTTGTTTCAACTTCGGTCTACGTTTGTGACGTCAGAATTAGTTTCAAATCTTGACGTTGCCATGTTGTGAATCATTGGATCTAGGGAGTGATAGGTATTTTTTTCTATCATTTTTCGTTTTTTTCCATTTGTATTTATACAATTTGCATTGTGAAGGAGACTTATTTGGGGTAACCCATTGTCTCAATTGTGAATTAATAAATAGATAAATGAATTTCTCCATGAAATATCGTGAATAGCTTACAATATGATTGAAAATTCTTCATAATATTAGAATCAGTATTATAATTGATAATTTTCAATTTATTTGACCGCATTACATTTTTGTATATATAATATGTAAAAAAGAGCACATAGAAAATGAGAAAAAGTGGCGAGAACAAAAATAGCAAGAAAAAATAGAATGAAGATAGCAAAGAAAATTATAAGAGAACAACGATGAAGACAATTTGATGATGATACTGTAATATCAGTAGAGAAACAACAGAAGAAGTGAGGAATATAATGAAAAGAGATATCAGGGTATTTGGGGAGAAAAACAAGAAATAGATGGTTCAGGAGAAAATACTACAGTTGAGAGATTTGAGAAAATTATGAGTCTCAAAGAGGGGAATAGGAAGAATGATGAAGAAAACCTCAGAAACAACTAATAATATGGAAGGGTATAAAGAAAATCGAAAAAAATAGGAAGAGTGTTCAAGAAGAGAAGACAATGACTCACAGATGAAGAAATGATTACAGCTTGATAAAGAGGTATAGAAAAACAAAGTTTATAAAAATATGTATTAAAGATTGAGATAGAGGATAATAATAAGAAGACTTGTGAAATTATGATTTATATGGAAGAGAAAATGGGAACAGGACACAATAAGAGGATAAAAATGATGAGGTGAAGCAGGGGAAGTAGTCATGAGAAACTATTCAGAAATTACGTGAGAAAATCAGGAATGAAACAGCGAATGATCGGAGAAGTATAAGAGAAAAGGTTTCTCAAAGGTAGAAAACATCGAAGACGGCAAATGGAGACGGCAAAATAGAGGAATAATTCGGTGTGAGTTGCAGAGCAGAGTCGCGAAAATGAAGTGAAGACCAAGAGTATAAAAATGGGATAAAGTATGGCTGTTATTATTGAGCACGGAGGTGAAGAGAATCAAAACAAGAGGAGAAGGAAAACAGAAAAATAAAAGAAAATGCTAAAAGTAGAAGGAGCAAGATGAACGGAAAGAAAGTGATCTGAAGACTAAAATCCAGATGAAAGATAAGGTAATGATGGCAAAGGAAGAATATTGATAAAAACATCAAGATAACAAAGAAGTACAGTATCTGCCGCATCCGATACAAAAGGTAAATTTGAACGACTCGAATTTGCACGTAGCATAGAACAAAAACCACGACACAAACAAAAACAAGTCATCAAACTCGTCAAACAAGAAAAGACATAGAATAAATCAACTAATCTACACTTCAACAATGAGCCTCAACGCTTATTTTCCCATTCCATTCAAAAACTTTTTTCCTAATTGCCATTCCTTCATTGTAGTCTTGCCAATTCTTCTACATATATCAGTAATGGAAGAAAACTTATAGCCTACTTCTTATCTGTATTCAAACGATGAAGGATGACTGTCACATGTCATCTAGAACAAATGGTGGAATTAACGAGCATTAAACTAAAACTAACCCAACCTAACCTGAAAGAACCTAACCTACCACAAGATAAAACTATTGTACAATGTTTCCTCAAGTAATAAGTTTGTTTCCCATGGAACATACCACTATAATAGCCTTTTATGAGTGTTTCATGAATCAAACAACAAAAGCTCTGATAAACTTATCTATTTTTCCGATTTATATACGTTGTTCACACACCCCACAAGGCAAAAATATCAAGATCATTTCCTTTGAGAGTAACTGGTTGATGTAACGTCGGAGATTTCTCTTGAAGTAAATATCTTGGACATTAATCACTGTTGACAGTTTGTATGCTCCACTCAATAATACATTGAAGTCTGCTGCAAGTTTTTGCGACAATTGTTATGTTAGTGTTGTTTCACACTTAGTGACAACTTGTTTCATGTAATGCTAGTACCAGATCATAATCACGAAAGCGATCTCTTTTCTTCATTTTCTCAAAAGTTCTATCGGTTCTCTAACTAGTAGCTCTGTGAACAGTAGACCTCGCGCAGTTATAAACCACAGCCTTCTCTTATACTTTTTGTTAGACTAAATTCTGTCCTACCTTGTAATGTCGGCGAGATATCTATGTGAAAACGGCTAATGGCTAATTTGGCTGTTTGGGTTTGTGTATCGACAATGCTAATAATCTATTGTGATCAACTACTATCACTAAAAGCTAATTTCCTACAAGTCATAATAGCAACTGTTCAGCCCGAGTTGAAAGCAGAGAAAGGTGGAGAGAAAACGCTAAGCTAAATTGAGTTATCCTGTTCGGGACTCATGGAAATTAATTCAAAAATGCAAATCTCAGAGCTAATATCGAAAACTAGGTTTATTGCTGCCTGCATGAAATGAAAATGGAAGAAACATGCAAATCAATAAAAATATGAATTAGCAAGAAATTGAATTTTTGTTAATAAATAGTTAACACATTTTAGTAATGGTTAAGATTTATTTGTGAATTCAGTGGCCTTGAAAGTTCAAGCAAGTCAGATATTAGTATGGCATCATTCATCAGTTGGTATCAGTGGATATTAGTTATCATCCATTAATCTATATTCTATGATCTACGATAAAGTTGTTTAAATGCCATGTTAGTATATTTTGTATTCATGAATAAACAAACTGTGACGATTTGAAATCCTGGCTGACTTGATGTAGTGGTAGGTTCAAAATCGGCGAGATTTTCACAATAACATTATGAAATACAACACATTAACTCTGTTAGTCGACGGTATAGTTCACTAAAAGCTCTCGAAGTAACTGGATGTATCACATATCACTTCCTAATAACTCTATTTTTTCCAGTGGAGATTGACACATAACACAATAATCAAAAACACTACTTTGGATGATACCACTCCCGAATGAATGAACCAACTACCGTTCTGGCTTCAGAAGTGGATCAACCTGTTGATTTAGAATCACAAATCGACGCACAACTTTGATAAATTTCTTGATGATAACTCTGATTTGGAATCAAGAAACACCGCAGACAAGTTGATGATAATACCTATCTCCCAAACTACACCAAATTCATAATTTTATTAGAACTATATTTTTGTAGTTCCACCCTTTTACAACTGCATACTCCTAAAACACTTGAATTCTTTAATAAATGTAATCCCTAATATTACTCGTATCATCTACGTTTCGTGAATTTCCCCACACTTATTCCAGGTTGAAACTGATAATTTAAAAAATATTTCTAAACGTTTCCACGATTAAAACTATTGCTAGTACATTTCAAATTCCACAATAGTACATACACAATTTCATACTTTGGGTATAAATTTTGCGACTTTTGCCGGCTTCAACAATCACATGTTTGACACTTTGTAGCCGTAACTTTAGTTCGTGGAAGACCCGACAGAGCGCTTTTAACGAGAGAGAGACAGTAGCAGTTTTCGAAAGCTCATCCTCTCGGTTGAAGAGCCGTTTTAGAACTGGACGTCTATAATTTCAACTCACACACGCACAGCGACAATCTGTTAACACACACACACATACGAGCAGTCAGCTGGCAACGTGTCTCAAGTATGCACATGCACGGGCAACTTAACCTGTAAGCAGACTGCAAGTTTGAAATACCTTGGTAATGAGCTTGGTTCATGGGGAATGCCTAGGATTAATTTGAGATGATTTGTACAGCTCAATGCTAATAGCTGATTTATTTTCAGTAAAAATTTTTTTCTATCCAAATCAATTTGATAGTTTTCCACTTGTATGCTATTTGCAGAAGCTACTAGCTCTGTACTTGATTTATCTAGATATTCTATTGACATTGCCACTGTTCAGGAGTTGAATAGTAATGCACTGCTGTTGTCTTGGGAGTTATAATTCAATTACTGTGATTCATTCGTCTAATTAGAGAATTGGGAAACAAAACCAAAGACCAAGCTGCACAAAACCTCAATAAAATTCATCTGCCGTGATAGGATTCAACGGGATCAATGAACGAATCTGACGTTAATGCAATGACGTCATTTTTGGCTGGTTAGTTGGATTTCAGTGAAATTGACCCAAATAAATCATATTATTTCTCAGTTATAATTTGAAGTTCACTAATAGATGAAGGAGAATTTTTTTCTTAGCTTCATTTATATTTTTCTGAGGTATTCCATAACATTGAAGAGATCTCTGAGAATCAATTCGAGTGGTTTATTTGATATTGACCAGACAAGCATACTTACAAATCTAAAGCATCCCAGAGCAAGATTTATGAATAAAAACAAATTGAGTTTGTCTACCTTCTAGGTTTATCTAGGTATCTAGGTGTATTAGGTAGGTGTATCTACCTTTTAGTTTTACCAACTTTTAGTCATTAATTATAACTGGCTGTTTCTGCAGCCAATTATTTGTTTTCTTCCTATAATATCAACATTTACTCAAATCATTTTTTTAATCTGTATTTTTCTCAATTTAGTTTAATATAATATCAATTTTCATAATTTAGTTTATCGATTTTAAATTCAGCGAATTACGTCAGGCCCTCACAAACACAGGCTTAAGCCTACATGTGAGTCTCTCATAACGTAAGGGTATATATAAATGTACTGTAACTGTACTGTATTATTTGTTAATTGTGAGAATAAAATTTAATTTGATTTGAAATTTGATAATTTGAGATTATGTGACTCCTTAAATATACAAATTAACAAGGGATTGATTCATTCAAAAATAATTGTTCTCAAGCAATCCAATTATTAGCCTGTTATATAATATATTATGGGGACCTCTATGCTGGGTCGCATTGAAAAATACAATCATTTCAAATTTTCAACATTCAAACATTATTTTGCATAAGTTATCAAACATTTATTTATTAATTCATTCATTTAAACATAGTGGAAGTTGTGAATTTTTTAAAATTAACGCTTACATGAGCTAGAAGATCCTATTTGAGTAAAGTTATAAGATTATGATGATGGAAAATGAAAGGACCTTGAGCTTCGAATGGGCGGGAATCAATAGTTTGGATGGCTCAAATAATTCAGTGAAGCCGACTCTGGAAGAAACACATTGTTAAAAGCACAGATTTCATAAGAATATGAACTCCTCCAGTTCTAAGGTTACTTTATCTCTATCAATGAGAAACTAAGCTCAAATTCAACGTGGAAGTGGTGCACTTATGAGAACAGATCTCTTATCAGCAGGATAGAAGTTGATGCCAGATGTATAGTTACACGACTCCAGCCAACTCGACAAACAAATAAATTAGAAGAAAGCATAACACACACATAAAGCACTTTGGGTGACTTATGTCCGGCTGGACAGCTCTACATGCTCTCCATGAGCATCGGTTATCTACAATATATCTATACTCAATGTCCACATTTGTAGTTCATGATACTCTCACCAGAGTGATCCACTACAAGGAGACTAACAAGACCTTAGGGAAGAGTACGGAGGAGCAGGGAATGATGACGGAGAAGCATGGAGAAAAGGAAAGAGACAAGAATGAGAAAAGGAGAAAGGATTGGAAGAAGAAGCAATAACGATGGATCAGAGAAGAAGTCCACTTCTGCAGTTGATTCTCTCACCAGATTCTCTCAACTTCAAGGATCGTACGAAAGATGGATGGTGGAGGAAAAAGTAGGTGAAGAGAATTAAGATGAATAAAGAAAAGAAGTGAAGAAAAATAAAAAGAAAAACTATTGGGAAAGGAAGCAATGAGTGAACTACGAGAGAGGCAAAGAAGAAAGATAGGCTAATGATGCAAGGAAGAGGAGAAAGAAATGTTTCAAAAAAAGAACGAGGGTTATAAGACGGAAAATGGGAGAATTGGAAGTGGAAAATGAAGTTATTGTGATGATGATGATAAATTGGATCAAAAGGAGACAAAGAATTGGATAGGAGGACATTTAAAAGAGACAGAGGAGGTAGGGGATGGAAAAATGAGCAACAGAATAGTGAGTGTGATGAAGTGGTGGAATAAAATTGAAAAATAATATTTTGAGGAGCAGAAGAGGTTGAAAGTTGAGTTAGGGAGAGAGAGAGTGTGTATGTGAAATTAAAAAATATAAATGAGATGAATAACAGCTATGAGATGATGTGGTGTGGTGGAGTAGAGTAGGAGAGAGTAGTACGAGTGATGTACTGAATTACTGAAAAAATGGTATGAAATTGGAGATGATAAAGAAATGGAATGAGCAAGAAGGGAAGATTAAGAACAAAATGAATGGAAGAATGGGGAAGTAAAGGGGAAGAAAACATTATTAAGAAGTAAATAAAGGTAAATAAGAAAATCAGGAGGTAGTTGGGGAGTAATAAGGGAATGACGAAGATGTGCAGAATGAAAATTGATAATTTATAAGGATGTACTGTAGTAGAAAATAATGGATAGCAATAGATCGAGGAATGCAAGTCAAAGAAATAAGAAGTTATAATGATAAAAGGTATAAAATTAATGACAAGGGCAAAAACAAGAGGAAGATAAGTAACACGAAATAAAATGATGAAGAAGACAAATAAGACACAGAAAAATATAGAAGAATAGTGAGGAACAGAACGGGCTCAGCACAAAGAAGAGAAACTCTCCCATTAGACCAAGAGAAGACGAAAGATTAGAAAGATACAGGGAATAACAAAATGGAAAGGAGAAGAGCCTATTTTCCTATATCTGTGGCTATACCGCTGTGTGACATACGACTTTTCAATCTTCACTATGACCCCTCTGCCATAAAAACATGAGCCATTTCGCTCTCAACAACTAAAATCGTCATAAATAAGTCTCGCAACAAGATTTTCCAGCCATCTCATCGATTAATTTACGATGTGTTATCAGTTGAAGCATGTATTTCTGTGATGACCCAATTTTTTCAAACTTATTAACCTACTTGGCATGTTGGGTAGGTCAAATGTGTTGGGGAAGGTTCTGAATTGTTATATATAACCTCATCATCTATAAAATTGTTACCAATGAAATAGTAACAATTCAAGCCCTATTATGATATTATCATCCATTACAGATTATCATAAGTAATTAAAATGATTGAAGTTATTCCATAGTTGGACACCATCGTTACATCCCACAGTCAGAATTATGTTTCTTCAGTTCTTTTCTGGTGATTTTTTGTATTTTATAGTTCGCATTTATAAATTGATAATACATTGTAGTAACACTGAATGTAATTTTTTGACATGTCTCATATACTTAATATCTGAAGGGATTTCCAAAGAGGTTATATAATATACTGTATTGTTTTGATTGGTTTTGTAATTTGAATAAATGAATAAAAATTAAAATATCTATTTGTATTAGTGAGATTTTCCATAACTATTCATCGAATTGGAATTATAAAAATTGACTACCTGGAAATAATGAATAATATCATTTTATAATAACAATAATAATGATCAAATAATAATATAATGAGTTATTAACAGTTTCATGTGAACTGTTGGGAGTTTGAGAGCAACAATTGCATGAATTTAGTGAATGCTTTTATTTTATGAATACTACTTTTATTTTACAACTGAGAACTTTGACCTGATTTCATGAAAAGGTTTTGAGAAATACTTTTCGATAAATAACTGGGAATATCTTATATTTTTTCGATGGTGAATCTTTAGACGGAATTCCCAAACTGATGCTGTCAATTGTCCTATTAATATTGGTTTTATTTCATAGTTATTGTAATGTGTAATTAGGATCTTATAATCGTAATATCTACGCTAGGATCATATGCAGCCTGCAAATTAAATAGTTTTCAATAGGAACTACCTAGATTTCATGTCCACCTTCTAGTTAATTTCCTATTGTTCTGTATTTGAATTGCTAGTTGGGCAAATCAACTAGCTCCATCAGAAACAACGTCAACGTACTGTATTTAACCAGTTTCTCTCTTAAGAGCAATGTTATAATTCGGAAAAAGGGCTGAAACAGGCACTTCGTTCTAGCGTGTTTCGGACGCTATTTTCCAACCGATAATCATGAAAATGGTACCAAATTGTTCAGAAAGATTTGGACATCTGGCGCCGTACCGCCAAATTCCAATTTTCCAACTATAAAATGACTTTAAAATTCGATGAACTTGGAGAAATTTGGCAAAGTTTGACGTTCAATAGGAAAAAATTGATAAGTGATATCAAAATTTGGCGGTACGGCGCCAGATGTCCAAATCTTTCTGAACAATTTGGTACCATTTTCATGATTATCGGTTGGAAAATAGCGTCCGAAACACGCTAGAACGAAGTACCTGCAAAGAACTCTGAATCGAGAAAGCTTCAATTCCCTACTAGCCTTTCGAAAAAGTGTGGTCGAACTCACTAACACAGTCCCAACTTCTATGATTGTGAGTACACACACTCACACCGGAGAACCGGAAAACTGGTTTTCGGTTGTCGAAGCAATTGATTGTTTTTGTTCAATGAGATAATATTGCCTGTCTTCTTGTCTGCGCTATTGTGTTTTATGTTATATACTATATTCATATAATTATGCTCTATTATTCTATATGCTTATACAGTAGTTTGACATCCATATTATTATTTATTCCCATTTCATTTCAATATCACATAAAATCTGTACTATATTCTATTTGTACAGCTATTTTGGAGACATGGTTCATTCTTCTCTCATCGAATTCTTTATTATCCATGTTGGGCCATGCATGGCAATTCAAATTCAACCCAAGAACTTTACATGAAACTACCCGGGAAAAATTTAGTTTTGGAGAGATCAAGTTTTACATGTTTTTTCTTATACTGTAATTAGAAAACAACCAATCATTCCTAAATTCTCGAAAAAGTAAGTTATTGGATAATATGAATGAATGATAGTTCATGCTTCAACGAAAATTTCTGCAATAAAAAAATACTTTTAGTATACTGCAAGATTTCCAAGATAAGCCAATTCTCTGTTCACTTTTTTTTTATTTACATTTACTTTCTTTGAAGTGGTAATAGGGTACAAGTATTCAATTGGAAGAAAGGTGAAATGCAAAAACTAATGTACAGTATGACACTGTACATTGTCATTGTACAGGAGTGGTAACGTTGGGGGGGGGAGATTGCGCAGACTGCGTCCTTGTCATTGTAGTGAGGGGGGGTTTCCAATAGGGTCAATATTGTAACGACTGACGATCTTCTTGTTTGGAATGTTTTCTGAATCGTGCAGAATCACAAATACTTTGCTTCTGAATAAAATTATGCTTATATGAATCATAACTTTTTTTGGGTTTAGGCGCCTGCTGGCGCCTGCGCGGTAGATTCTATTAAATTCATAATTGACCAGAAATGAATTCGATTGTTTATAAAATAGAAAAATAGACAGTTATCAACTGTCCATTGTTCAGTTGTTTACAGGCCGTTGTACATGGTGATCTGCACTTGTTTTGGTGAATCAGGAATTAGGTACTTCTCGTAATATTTGCTACCGTATATTAGCCCAGTTCTGAATCGTGCTAATACAGTCACAAGTACTTTGCTTCTGAATAAAACTATGCTTATGAATCATTGTAGCGTTATAATATTTAGCGTTGTTGTATGATTTGAATTGTTGTGCCCTGTTAATTATTTATTTATTTATTAGATTACCACAAACAATATAATGATCGGGAAAGAAAAAACAGGTTATTGCCCAAAACTTTTTCAATTTCCTAATTCAGTTTCAAATTGTGCAAATATTATACATAGGTTATGTCCATTTCAATTTTCTACACCAAATCACAATCTGAGAGTATAGATTAGAATAAAACAAACAATTTTAAATTTTGATAGATTGATAGTAAAACTTTTGTAAAAACATGAAAGAAAACTTTAAATTCACAAAATAAAGAATAAAACCATTTAAATTTTGAGCTCGAAATATAACGTTCACCTTAGCTATATAACAGCTGTTTCATGTTATCATGGATAATAAAAACCAATTTGATTCATTATATTATTGGAATCATTTTTTGTTTGTGATTTTCCCTGATAATATACATAAATACATTGAAATATTTGATCCTGTACTCCAAACATATTATTACTGGAAAAATTAATTCCTATCTAGAATCAAAATAAATATATTTAAATCTCAAGAATGAAGAATCATGATTTTTATTTGTCTATGCATAAACCTTTTATTAACAGCCTTCAGCACTTACTGTAGGTATCTATATAATACTAGTCGTCAGGCTCGCTTTGCTCGCCATATCCGTTTAGCCAGACATTTAGTCTGTACCCCGACTGGATCGTCCTAACATATGATAAAAATGCACAAATGAAAAATGCAGGCGAGCGAAACGAGCCTACTGATCTCATTCTTGGAAAATCCAGTCGGGGGTCCAGGGGAGCGAAGCAAGCCTGACGGCTAGTAGTAATATAATATTCCCAGGAATAGCTCTGATTGAAGTAGCAGTACCCAATCAATTTTTCCTCGATAAATCAGGACCTCCTAAATAGGTATTTATCCTATATAGGTATATATAGGATATATCCTAAATAGGTATTTAGGAGGTACTGGATAAATTGGTATTTAGGAGGTCCTTGATAAATGCATTTCAATCTTCAACTTGGTGCCAACCTAACAAAGTCAACTCAACTCAATGCCAATCTGAAAAAAAATTAATTTAATTACCAGAACAACTGTTTCGAAGAGGAACAGAACAACTGTGATCTCTCTAGATTATAGTTCTATATTAACATATGGTATGGACATTTCAATTATAATTCTAAGATATTGGAATAAGAAGAATATACATGCTAAAAGACGAACTTTAAACCCTTAAAAACCACCCTTAGAGTTAAATATCGCCAAAAGATTTCTTAGTGCGCCTCTAAAGGGCCAACTGAACATACCTACCAAATTTGAACGTTTTTGGTCTGGTAGATTTTTAGTTCTGCGAGTGAGTGAGTAAGTCAGTCAGTGAGTGCCATTCCGCTTTTATTATATAGATAGTGCACTCATATATTAATGAACTTGTATGTCGATTTAGAAGAATTAGTCAAATGAAGTGTTCTTTGATGACACTGTTGAAGCAATAGAATACCATCTATAATAGCCAGGCTACTCAAAAGCAGATCAGTCATGTTAGAGCAGCCGCAGAATGAGTAGACAATGCAGTGTATAATAATAATAATAATAATGGACTTTTCTAGGAATAGAAGACTGATGTGAGAGTGAGTGCGCGTGTCAATTGTGATAGTGGTGCTACTGAAGTAATGAACTTCTTTCTCTAGAAAGAGAAGACTGATGTGTGAGAGAGCGCATCGATTGAGAGAGAGTAGAGCTATGAAGACCGATGTTTTTGAGCCAGCATGCTTTTTGACTCCGTTCCCCATCTCATCAGTTAAATTTACCTAGTACTACACTTTTTGAACAGCCTTCCTAGACATGCCCCTTAAGCTCTGTAGATCAGTGTACTTCTTTTAGAACGCGCCTGCCAAACCAGTCAACGCAACACGAGTTACACGAACGTGTACATATTGCCGCTTACAAACTAGTCATTTCCTTCACTTTTGGAATCTCTATTTCATACAAATGCTCATTAAAACAATACCATTGCATGTTACCATTTTTTTGCTGAGGATGATGCCCACATGAGCTCTGGACTTGTGTGTGGGGAATGAGGCGGATGATAATGAGAGATGAATGGACCTACAGTTTTAGGTGGGTTCCGAAACACCGGCAAACGATTTTACAATATTCATGAATCATAATCAGAGGAGTTGCCTCAAGCGGTCACCCTTCCAAAGGGAGTAGCAGGCGCATTATTCTTAACTGATTCGAATGTTAACTTATTCTCCAATTATATATTAGGCCTATATATAATATATATTCTTCAATTTTTATTTTAGCAAAATAAATTTTGACATTTTTGAATTCTTTATATTTTTATTTTTACTTTTTTCCATGAGTATTTGAAATCTTTGTATTTCTTGAGTTAGGTACTATTTTTGTTATCTGTATTATTTCTTTTTTCATAAGAATTATATCTTTAATTTGTATTATTTTTTATCATTTGAATTTGTAAGAGTTTTATTGTAAAGGAGACATATTTGAGGAAACCCGTTGTCTCCATTGTGGATAAATAAATAAATAATACTAACAGAGGAAAAAATATATGTTATGTGGTCAGGATATCTTTAGAGGAGTAAAAAATTATTAAGAAAAATTGACATTGAACGAGGAATTTGAAGTAACTCACCTCCAAATATGCGGCTTGAACCCTCCACAGGCAGTGCAATGTAAACATGGTTGCCCCTCAGCGACATCCTCAGTTAGTTGACTCTGTAATGCGAACAAATTTACAGATATTAATAACAAATTAAAATAAAATTGGAATGGTTTTGGAAAATACGAGTATTTCTTGTAATACGTATCTCTCGTAGACTCGAAAGTCTAGAGAATCATAAAGCAACATATCATTTCAACTTCTGTACCTTCACTTTATTTTTCAATCCTATTTTCTTTGACATTCAAGTTAATCTTTCAAATTATTGTTAAAATTTATTTAAACTCAGTTATATGCAACAAAAAAAGTTGCTTCAAAGTAGGTTTAAATCTGAATCCTTAAAAACGTAGTGTTTATCAATGGGATTTTTACACAATCTGCACCCATCTTAAAATTATTAACAATCGCGAATATCATTCTATCACGATATTTAATTACTTGGAATTCAAACAAGTCAATTATTTGAATATTATTGAAATTAGGAATCAATACATAAATCTAGGACCATAATCATCCTCAGTGAATTCCTAATCTTTGTGCAGAATTTCAAGTGAATCAGTTTGGTAGTTCAGACGTGATGTTGCGCCAAACAGATCATCCATAGCTTTCTTTATTATATTATAGATTTTTAACCAAAACAACAGATATTCAAAATACTTTCATTTCCGTATTTTCACGCTACTCTGACGGTCAGTCAAAAATATGGTAATTTCTATGAACATCATTCTTTATATTAGAATGAAACGAATTTGTAACAGACATAATCTATCCAGATTCAAAACATCAATCTATTGCCATTCATAGCTACATCACAAAAGAAACGTATAATCATATCTTCAATACTAAAATCAACAGAAACAAATAAAGACTGAAATCATGAGAGAGTTATAAAAACATGAAAAACACATCTATGAATTGAACATTATTGAAGAGACTGATAGCACCAAGCAATTTATAGGTTATGTTTGCTTGAGACGAAACCGAAATCACTCACCCAGCACAGCAGGCAAGCCAACATGGAAGAAGTGTTAGTTGAAATACACTGTCACATAAGCAACTGATATTTGGAAGCAGTTAACCATTGCAATACGATAAACACTGAGAAAGAGAGAGAATGGATAAGATAGATTGAAGAGGAGAGAAGATGAGAGACTCATGATGGAAAGAGGAGAAAAGGGAAAGAAAAAGGAAATTCACAAAATGACAAAATTCCACACGAATATGACATGACCAACTGAACTTTTGCCAGCTCTTCCCTGTTATGTCCTCTCTGTTCTCTCTCTATTTCCGCAATATTTCATTTAAATATTTCGGTACACCAGGAATAATAATAATTCACCAAAATACTACATTTCAAAGCGTTTTTAAATATTATTACAATGTGTAAAGACATTTATAATGTTCATTCATATTTTCAGACATGAGTTAATTATTTGTTCAGTTGCATAAATATGAGACTTCTACATTGAAAATCATAGGGGATTTGACATTATAGCATTATCTGGGAATAATACCCTTATGATCATTGCGATTGAGCTATAACTGTTCACACTCAAACACTGTTTGTGATTTTAGGTAAATTGGGAAGTTCCTGGAATTTGTCTGCGTGCATCTGAAAAACACATTAAAATTTCTATGCGTTCTCTTACACTTTATTACTTTGTGAATAGTATGGGATTTGTTGATGTTATGCCACTTTCCTTAATGCATTTATAAATGGATCTATTCATCGAGCAGAAGCAAAATCCTAATCTGATCATTCGGGATAGACTTAATCCAAGACAAGATGGCTGACAGGATTGTTTGTACTCCTCCCAACATCAAGGATGACACCGTTTTGATTTGAATTGAACTAACCTGAACCATTCTATTGAACTAATCAATCTTCTAATGGAAAGAGAAATTAAGATACTCAATAATTTTGTGATGAAAAGTGGAACACCGAAGCGGCGAAGCAGAAAGAAGAAACGAAAGAAATAAAGAAGAGAACGGAAAGTGGAACATCACAATCACACTTTTTATGAGGCAGATAGGAGACCGGTGTCATTATTGTGCACTTTCTTTCGTCTTCTTTTCGGAACAGAGGACATCATGAATCACAAATGAAGAGAGAATTGAATTATTGAGATGAAGAGGAATCAAGAAAGCGTAAATAATAAGATTATGATGAACTTGACACGAGAAGAAATGTGTACAATATTATTAGGTCAGCTAGAGGCTTCACAGGTGTAGCCTAAAATGTCAGGCCCTATATTCTGGCCTGATGTAGTGAAATTCATATTGAAATGTCAGAATTGGTTGGATATGAATATCCATGTCAATATTTGGCAGCAATAATGAAATTATCTCAATAAGTCACAACAGATCATTCATTGAACACTATAGTGAACTGGCAGCATTGGTTGAATGGCAAGCATTGATGCTAATCATGAGGAATGCTGACAGTTTGAAGTGAATCTCACTAGAGATAATGGTGAGTTTAAAACAGAGGAAGGAAATGACTTTTTTATTAGGTACTTTGTGCAATGAATTACTTAGAAAATGCAAGTATTTAAGCTGAAAATGATGTCTGATTGTGGTCATGGCTTGTGCATGGGTTGTTGGATGATGATGACAGTTGAATTAATCATTGAGATTGAATCAGTATCGAACCACCAAGCTTCGATATAATAAATGGTTGGAGCAAAATTTAAAATTTTATAGGATGATTTCATTTTTTAACTTTTAAGTATCCGGCTTGAAAAAATCTACAGTGAGCTTCGAACTGGTAGCATTGATTGAATAGGAGGCATTGATGTTATTCATAGAGCATGCTGAAAATTCAGAATGAATCTCATTATAGTAATAAGAATCTTTGTATCTTGTAAAGTCCACATCATACTCAACCAGGAATCTGATAGCTTAAATTAAAAGAGAAAGAACAATGAATAGAAGAAGAAGAACAACAAGAAATTAGTAGCAGAAAAAGATGGAAAAGAGATGAAACAAGAAACAGAAGGGGAAAAGAGTAAAAAATCACACCAAACATCTGGTTTTACTGAAAACAAGGCCACAAAGAGATTTCTCTTGGAGATTCTGTCCGTAGTTGGTAGCATAAAAACTCGAGATTCTTGCCAAGTAAAACTGGGTAGTGTCTAATCTTGAAAATATCAAATGGACCACTTAAAAGAAACAGCAGACGCCGAATTTATGACTACTGAATGGAAATCCCTTAATGGAAATTGTTCGATTATTTCATGGCAACCTTATTTGGTTCAAAGTGCTAGTTGTTCATATCTATTAAAGTTGAAGCAGGATGTCTAGTTTTGGTAATGTAGTTCTGAGAAATCTGATATTGCTCGAATGAGAATTATTATTATGAATTTATAATTGTTACTGATTGAATTGAAATTTTTGTTCTCAATAATTATTTGAGAATGCTACACAATGAGCACCTATCATTTGTGATTCTACGAGTTTCATTTGAAACTATTAACTTCGAATTTCTCTTTAAACGTGTTTTTTGGATTAGTAGCATTTATATTTTCATTAAATAATTAAAAAAATTGAATATCATTAGAATCATTCCAATATCTAAAGCTAACAGTATATTTTATAGAAATGTTAAGCTCATTGAAGTTTTAAGTTATATGAAAGTATGAAATGTATTCTAAGTACATGTTTCATAGCAAAAATGTCATATCCGATTAATATTGACAAATGTCATATCCGATTAGACAAACTACGTTTCATGTCCCGAATTTCTCATTCTAAAGTATCAATAACTTATGTTTGAATATAATAACTAGCAGGTAACCCGTGCTTTGCAAGGGTATAATTAAAAACTTGAAAAACTGAAAACTTGACCTACTGGAATCTTGAAGGATTCATAAAAGGCCTATAACCATCCTCGGAAAATTGGGCATATTATATGCAAAATTTGAAGTTAATCACTCCAGTAATCCAGGCGTGATGATGCGTCATTAGTGAATTTCCTATCCTGTACGTGTCTAAACAATTTAATAAATTCTTCTCTTTATTATGATATAGATTATGTGCTTGAATTGAAAAATATATTTAAATCAATTTCAATTGCTGGATGAAATATCAATACTATAATTGAAATGTAACCAGAATTATATCAGGACTGTAAGATATGTAACATATCAGGAATAGATTCTCCTCTCAAGCAGAGTCGTGTAATCGCATGGTGAGCACAGTGGTATTGGTTCTCTTGTTGGAAGGTTTAATACCAGATAAATGAAGGTTTTGATAACGAACCGTTAAGCCTTAAAAACCCTTAAAACCCCTCCCGGGGGTTCAGAACCCACCTCAAACTGTAGGCTTTTATTTCATTAGCTTTCATTTCAATGTTCATGCATAATGCTTGAGTTTATGCCCAGGCATCATCCTTAGACAGAAAAACAAATACGTGATTGCTACTTGAAACCAGGTTGATGCAGGATTTTTTATTATGCTACTTATTGGAAGCAGTATTATATTATTGTATTAACTATACCAGGTTCGAGGTGGCCAAGATATACACTATAAGAGAAATATTTTGCAAACCTTCTTATGAGAAATATCCCTAGACTAGCAGAACAATAAAATAAAATAGAAATATATTATTTCTCATTAGAAAAATATGTTGTAAACCTTTTCATTAGATATATCCCTAGACTAACAAAACAATAAAACAAAATTTATCGAGAAGTTTTCAAGATCGGCGAATATCTCAAGGTCAAGAGACATCATTCATTGTATTATCATCGATACAGTGTACGGTAATTCACTTCAACAATGTCAGTGTTCCTCATAATTAGCATCAATGCTTCCCATTAAACCAATGCTGCCAGCTCACTATAGTGTTCAATGATCTGTTGTGACTCATTGAGATAATTTCATGCTTGGAATATTGTGAATGGAAGTGTGACTGACAAGTGACCGACAATCAACAAGCTATTTCTGGTTGTGACAAAATTCAGCAATAGATGATAACTATTTGAGGAGTTGTTGGCGAATGTTTGCCATTTGGAATGAAAACGAGAGGAGAATCATGAATGAGCAGTTAGTCATCGTTCACGTCAATCTTTTGTTTCAGTAAGTTATATTTCGAGAAATAGGGAAAGATTTGTTGATTTATTAGCATTTATTTCCTGTTGATTCGTTGATGAATCTTAAAATCAAGAAGATACATTTCCATCATAAGAATTTTAATGGAAAATTTGCGTAGTACGAGTCATAATGCAGGTGGATCTTCTGTAATGAGAATATTGCGATATAAGGAAAGAGTAGTTATAAAATTGTAGACTTTTCCATCAGTGGATAGATTCATGTATGATGTATTAAGGTTTCTTTGAATGATATAAGGAAAGAGTTGTGAAATAATTGTAGAGTTTACCATCAGTGGATAGACTCGTGTATGATGTATGAAGGTTTCTTTTTAATAATATATTTTTTTTATTCTCAGGAGTTGAGAGTATTCACATAATAAGGATCAGTTATCAAACAGGTGGATTCTCAGTTATGAGAATATAACATTATATCAATATCTAAGATAATATTAAGGAAAATGTAAAGATTAGTAGGATTAGAAGATACAAATTATCAGCCCTGGAGTTTATCAAATAAAGCATCTAAAGCCACGTTTATACCAGAGTTTTCAACAAAATGATGCTAACAGTTTTCTTCAAAAAAATTGTCAATTTTTCCTGTAAAAATTAAGTTGAAAGTTGCTGTGCTTTACAATAAATTGGCAACAAATATCCAAAATTTGTTTGAAATCTCAGTTGTAAACTAGTTATAGTTTACAACTCTCTTGTGTAAACGTGGCTGAAGAAAACAATGACTCTTACAAACATTTTATTTGTCCTCTCTGCGTTCTGGCAACGCTGAAACATTTCTTGGTCGAAGCTATCCGAAGGTATCAATGACTTGGGTTTTGGAACTTGACAGTGCAATGTGGGCACCAATTATTTAATCTAGTGAAGGGTTATAACAGTTCGTGATTCAAGAAAGAATTGAATCAATAAAAGTCGGGCCAACACTTAATCAAGGCGTTTGACTACTCAACCATTCCTCTGAAATGGATACTGATTCACATCTCTCAAGAGAGCAGCCTACATCTTTTCATTCTTTTTATACTCATTGTTCTCTCCATCGATGTTCTCTTCTCTATGTCTTCTCTTGTTCCTTTCCACTGAATTTAGCTCTTTTCAACCTACCTTCTCTTCATATGATAGCATTTTTCTTCTCTTCTCTTGCTTCTCTTCTTCCTTACTCTTTTCGAGTTTCGAATTTATCCTTTTTCCTCACATGTGAATCTTTTTACTCCTTCAGCATCTTCACCCTATCCAGTATTGTTTCATCATTGCCATCTTATTTTCCTATTTTCTCAGCACCAGGTCACCTTTATCGTTTTGACTTCAAGATCATACACACTCTTCTCAACTGAATTTTTCTTCTCAATTGAAACATGAAGGTAAAACTTTCATATTTTTTTATTCGATCGTTTCCTTTTTACACAAATACTACTCCTATTTTCCTCCTCTTGTTTTCTTTCCTCAGTTTTCATCTCTTCAATATCAGTTTTGATCTATTTTCTACCGTATTTCTTCACCTTGTTTACCTTCACATTACCTTTGTCATTTAGCAATTATTGTCATTTTTCTTCTTTTTTCTCTCCATCACCTACTTCTTCTTTAACTTTTACTTTTTTCCAATTAATCCTGAGGACCTTCATTTTCACAACCAATAGCTAATAGACAAAGATCCAATTCAAGATAGATCCTGAATAGACAACAACAAAGCGTCAGTGGTGGTTGTCCTCTAGCTGTTATGCACTATACAATACTGATCGAATAATTGCCGGTTTTCTATTCTTTGATGGTTTTGTATTCTTTTTAGTAGGTCAAAAATATACAGTAATATGAATGAACAGTAAAAATCCATTGTCAAACTGAAATGAATTGTCTAATAATAAACTTTAAAAATCAGTTGTGAAATCATTATTTTTCTCCAGTTGTTTTCAGGAGCTATTCTCAGGATGTTCTATTTCAGTGAATTATCAATAAATTTAGTAGTTAATCAACAGTTAATTCATATACAATAAATATTTTGGCATTCAGTTAGAGTATATTCAGGTCGAATCTTTGGAGAGTCAGCTATAATCTTCTAGTTCAGTATTTTAGTTAATAATTTGAGAGTCAGCTTATAACGACAGAGATAACGCCCGCAAAATACTTTTAAAAGTAATACTTAACTGAACTGATACAATTGTATACGTATTCATCAAAAAACAATAATTGTAAAAAGAAATGGTGAACAAGAAATGGTAAGAAAAACTTGAATTGAACAAAATTGAACCTATTTTAAAATCAGAAGCATTATTGTAAATCATGTATTCGTAGTTTTTGTGTATCATGTGTAGTTTTGTGTTGACATTGGTTTTTTTTCTGTATGTCATGCATATTTTTGTAATGAATTGCTTCTAGTTTGTAATTGAATTATTTGAGTATTAATAATAATTTGACACTGATAGATAAACATAACATGGGATAAGATGTTATAACAACATAAGGTCTAGTTTTGCGAGAACCTAACGCAATTGAACTTCGAGCAAACTATGATAAATCAACGAATTATACTCCAAACAACATAAAATTACAACATAGAATTAAACCAAAGCTCATGTTGCAGCACCATAATAAATATCCCATCCAACAACAGCCAAATTGTTTCTAAACTGTCAGATAAATGTCAATTTTGGCTCCATATATTTCAATAATTATAGAGGTGCAACCTATGAGCGAGTCCGTTCATTAAACTGAACCATTTATGCCAGGCCGAAGATCCGGCCGATAATTTACAAGTCATTATTTTTAATTGACAAAGGATCGTTAAGTTTGAATTTACGCGAGCTGAATGATTCGTGGGATTCACTTCATTCTGTCAGAAATGGTCGAATGGGAAGCATTGGTGTTTCAAATTGGGAATGCTGACACGGTTTGGAGTGAATCTCACTATATAGCTGGCAGAGTTGCGCAATAAGCAATAGCAATGACCTCCCAGAGAGTGTAGGAAGATTCTAGACTTGGGATTTTACTTGTAAAGACTTTAGAGAAATTTGTAGATCTGTGATTTCGAGTAATATGTATTTCATCTTGAAGAACACTGTTTTAGACGTTAACTCTCAAATTTTCTTCTAAATTGTACTCAAAATAATGCTAATTATACTTATAAACAATTCCTATATTTATTCGACTCAACATTTATGTCGGAGCACCTAAAAAAACTGCGCCTTTCCAGTTTTAAGCATAGAAAGTCTCATTAATTCGATTAAATCGATAAATCTATGAATCTAAGCACAAACGGAGACAACTGATACAAGTAAAACAGTATCTTCATTCTATGGCACAACTGAATCATCATCTAACTAGCTTAACCAAATTATCATATACTGGATAACTATTCAATGAATATACTAGGAGTTGAAATATCCATCAAATGTCTAATTAAACATCTAAAGTAGTATCTTGTTAATCACCTTCAATCAAATGCATTGAGATATCTAGATACTGGTTCCGCTTGTTACACCATTATCAATTTATGACGAATCTAAAACTGGGGTTGGTAGCATCAAAATAAATTAGAGAAGTAAATGACCTATTAAAATTAACATTGGCTAAAATAAGTCATTCCCTCAATGAGCGGTTCGTCGGGACAGCAATTGCGGTTCACATAGTAATTCAATCATTCAGAATTACACAACTTTCAGAAGAGTACCACAGGCTTACGCCCAAAACGGTTCCAATTCTAATTTATACAACAGTCCAAATGTAACTAGGTTATGTGTCACTCATTCTCCTATTACACACTCAATTTACAATCCAAAACACATAAAAATTATTTTTAAATTGAAAATACTTCAAAATTGAATTAAATCAATCTATGAATGAAAAAACAATGAATATTCCCAAGTCCCAATTGGAAGGTTGGCCAAAAGAGAGCAGTCAAAAGAACCGAAAGACAAGAGAATTCAAATAGAATTTTGCAGATACTCTGTAGAGAATGAATTCACGTATAAATTCGAAATTTATAGTCAAACTCTCAGCATTGATTGATTTGGGAAATATTGATGTTAGTTACAGGTAATTCTGACAGTATCAAGTGAATCTCGAAAAAAAATTATATTAACGAGTTCATTGATTATATTATTGGCAATACAAGTCATATTTGCAATCATTAAAGGAAATTGACTTTTCAGAATATAATAATATCATAAAACTGATGCTGACTATGATAATACTGACTATCAGAATATATATTATATATTTTGATGTTTCAAAAAACAATAATATTTATTGTTAGAATAAATGTCGAAGAATAATAAACATTGGAATAATGAACATTGATTGATTGATTGAGTACTTTATTTATGTAGATTACAATATATACTGGCTTATACACTTATATACAATAGCTTACAATACAGCAAAATTATAGATGAATTTACATAATATAGACTAAGAAAATAACTATTGAACTGTATATGATATGAAAAAGCAATTTGTAATATAATAACTATAGATAATAATCATATTGTTATGCATCTACATAAATTGGCGGAGCTTTGGACATATCAATGTCCATTCTTTGGGAAGAATATTAAAAATATCCTCCCAACATTTGGAGAGTAATGAATTTTCTAATATCACTACTGTCATTTCCTCTAGTCATGCAGCTTAACTGACCTTCATCCAAACAATTACTTGCATGATGCTCATTATTGAATGAAGCACAAAACATAATTGACGAATTGCAGTGTGGAAGACAAAACAAGATAACCGAATTTAAATGTATCAAGAAGTGAGCTTTAGCAAGTCAGATAATGTAAGAATAGACGGAGCATAACTACAACCAGAGACAAGAAATATAGGCTTATGCTTATCCTTTATCTATGCTACAACTAAAGTGTTTCTTTCTAAAAACTATCGTCTCTCATCATCATGTCTTACAATACCCATAAATAAGCCTCAGGTTGACATCATCCTCAAAGAAGGAATGGAGCGTTGTTTAGAATCATGAAGAAAAAACTATATATAGCTTGAGCAAGAATATGATTTGATTAGCAATAATGTCATGAAGTACGAACTCATGAAAGATAAGCAGGAAAATATGGAGTATGGACCTGGCAAAGTTATGTCAAAGCCTCGAAGCTCAATAAACGAATAAGTTTAAAGCAGAATCGATGAGTACTACAACTTCATACGGAGCCAACCGATAATAACAAACTGCAGGCTGCAAGATAATGAAACCAACTATAGTGAGATAAACTTTTAACTGTCAACATTGTCTTATGAATAACACCAACTTTTGCCATCTAACGAATGCTGATATTTTTGAGTGAATTTTACTATAGTGACACTGCTTCCTCAACTGCATCTGAGTCAGAGGTCGTGAGTTGAGTAAATTGAATGAGTTACTGTAGTTGGTTGACGACTGGCCAAATTGGGCTGATTAATTTACCGTTGCCACCAGTCTCTATAGCGATATGAACTATTAACTGTCAGCATTCGTTATAAATAATTCCAATGCTTACCATGCAACCAATGCTGACAGTGTAAAATGTGCCTCACTATAACATTTGTGATACCATTTGTGGTTTATGTGAGGCATGACGGCGGCATTGCTGTAAATTATCCGATATAATTGCTCTCTGAACCTAGAAGCTAGGAGTTTGTTCGGAATTCAGATAACCAAGTTGAGTATAGTAAGAGCTTACTGTAGTTTTCAATGATCTAGTAGTGACTCATAGGCCCAGATGCGTACCATCTACGTTACAAGCGCTAATCTGGGTTTACATGAAGATATGGTCGAACATGACATTATGATAAATGCGACCATATTTTCATGATTTTCAAAGTGAACATATTTTCAGTCAATTTGAATAAATGCGACCATATTTCCATGTAAACCTAGACAACGTGTTACCTACCTGATTCAAAACAAAATCCGATCTCCGTTTAAACCGAGGTGGAGCATATCGGCTAGACTCCACCGCTACACTATACATTACAGGGTTTGGCCATTCATTTGATCTGATCGGATTTATTTCCTTGTCACTCACTCTTGAAGAGTTGAGGAAATCGTCAGGAGATGAAATCAATAGATGAAGATTGAACTATACTTATAATATTGGTTTTCTACCCATGTAAAACTGGAATCCGAACAAAATTTAAATGAGAATCGGGTTAATGAAGAAGGAAAAATTGACGAAAGCACTGTGGTACAGTCAACTGGTCTGCCCGAGTTGAAAGCAGTGGAAAGTCTAAGAGATAGCTCACTAAAAAGTACCCACATAGATATAATTTATGTAAGTACCTCTGGTTTTATAGGTAGCTGTGATAGGACCCATCAAATATAATTATATCAACAATCACAGCTAATGATCGATCTGTCACTAACTCATAAGTAATAGCAGTACAGACTACATACGAGGCAAAGGCAGTAGAATGAAAAAAACTTGGTTATTTTCTTATTTCTTATTCAAGTCACATCTTCTACATCTATCATCTGAGTAAATTGCCTAACGTACCTACCTTCTTGTAAGACTGGTCTGATTCAACAATTATTCCACGTTTTGAAGCGTAATTACAGGTGTTGAAAGGAGTCAAAGGATGAGATAAATTAACAGAAAAAGCATGATGATGATGAAGAAGGAAAAGAAGAAGAAGAAGCAGAAGGACAGCGCATTGCATAGAAAGGATATTATTGTGATATTGTGAGAAAAAACGTACAATGACCTGATATTATAGGACTATGCACCTGTACTATGGCATGGGCGAGGATTACGAAAAAAGAAAAATCAGAAATGATGTGCAGTGTAGACTGTAACCGAAAGAGAAAGAAAGAGAATAGGAGGACGAGTAATGATGTGAAAAAGAAAGAGAGAGGATGGAAACTCAGCACGAAACAACCGGAAAATTCATTTGGAAGGATATAAAAAGTGAGATGAAAAAATTATAGGAATATTATAGTGCAGTCACCTTGTTGGCTGGAAAGATATGCCATGGCTTGAAATCTGATAGAAAGCTGTATTTCTATTTTTGTGTCTTGTTATGATTTATAAAGTTCAAGAACAGCAACAAGCATTTGCGAAGTTGAAATAAAGTTAAGGTAAAGCTGAAATAAGTTATTGGACTTTTTAGTCCCAGCTGAAATGTTTAGTCACTGGAGTCATTCATGTTCATTCCAATGGAGTCTCTTCCAGACTCGGTGAAAATAAGAGGAAATTTGAACGTGAAAGAAGTCCTATTATTGGGTTGTCCTATTATTATTGAGACCTATAATCAAACACTTCAACTATTTTCTTCAAATTTATTATTGTTATTTACCAGATACCAGACCTTTCACTATATATTTTTCAATACCGTTATTTTTTCAAGCTTGTTCTGGTCATTCCACCATAAAAATCATGGTATTCCACTACTTTTCATTCGCAGGGCCTCTTCTACATAATGTTTCAAAGATAATAATTCAATTAGATTTGAACTTTGAAAAATTGTCGTCCATGGATTCATACAATAAATCCATGATTCCAACATATCCTCAGTAAGTAGGCTCACTCTATATCATTATTCACCCGGTGGGTCGGAATATATTAATTTAAAGAAGTGGAATCACAATGGCCTTCATAATGTGATAGGGACAATATAAGGTTGTTCCTATGAATAATTAATTGTTCCTCCTCCAATAAAATCCATTTCATTTTGTTCATTTTTCATCGATGTTTCAAACATAACTGATCACTTCACTATGCTCTCACCAGATGCATTCCTCATGAATAGTATCAGAGACTGTGTCTATAATAATACCATAATACCAATACCATAATAAGAACAATATAAAAAATTAATCTTGAAGCACCCTTTAATTTAAAAGAAACTTTAAAATTTTAAAGTTTTTTTTAAAAATGAAGGGTGCTTTAAGATGTTTATTTTGTTTTCATTAATTTAAAAAGTAGCTCATGTGAATGAATGATTGGTTTTTTACCAATACCATACTATTATACCATAATAACAAAGCTTCTCATTCAAACAATGTTTGAAGTAAATCTCACTATAGTACCCACTAACTATTACATTGGAACACATTGTCAGAGTTTCTCGATGATATAAAGTTGTTGTAAACATTTTGCGGAGGTGTTTGAAGGAAGTTAATGTCCTCTCTTTGTCTTCTCACTTTCCTTTTCCACTTCCTCTTTTGCTCTCGTTCTTCTTCTCTTTTCGTGTCCCTCAATTCATTCTCCAACCATTCGTCATCTTGAATGCTAATTTCTAAAATTGACCAATGACTCCGGTGTCATATTGAAGTCAGGACTTTAACTGCCCAATTTCCACTTAACATACGCCCACTCTAGTTCAACCGTATATCCCTTGGCCCACATCAAGCAAGATTATTGAAGTTCTTTATTGCTGTTGCTCCATAAAATGATGAACCTCTTTGTGAGGCTGATTCAAATAAGTTGTCAGAGTATATAACATGCACTTCTACACTCCTACTGTCATAAGGATATACAGTACATTATTTATGCATTATAGAAAACACCATGTAGTATACCATACACCAATGATGCAATTCTATTAAAAAACATCTAAGAACTGCTTTTTCAATAATTGCCAGGTTGAATTAATTAATGAGTATATAATGCATATATATGTGAATGAATTATTAAGTTACTTTTTTCAAATTTCGTGAATTTACTAGTATGAATACAAATAAATAGTATATTTCGCACCTAGAGCAGAAAATGAGATTTTTCCGGTTCGAAATCGGTTTTCAAGTCCGAGGCCGTAGGCCAAGGACTAGAAAAGATTGAGAGCCGGAAAAACATTTTTTCCCGAGGTGCGAACGCTATTTTTCGCCACACACAAAAATAAACAATATATATATGAGAATAGTTGTTTACTAAGCACTTCCGAAAGCATAAGTGGAAGGTGATAGCTCTAGCAAATCTGAGGTAATCTGAATATCAGGAAATTGTCCAGGTGTTTTCATTTTTTATTCTGATTTTTCTAAATAACCTAAAAGATGATGTTCAATTATGTGGGAGGTTGAGTTTATACTTTTTATTCTTTCAAATGACAATAAGATGATATTATTATAAATGTTTTAATTATTGAATAATGAACACAAATAATGAAAAGTTTTTTGATCAGCTGTTCTTTGATCACCTTTCTTAGTTCCATGTTACCGGCTGGAAAGGGTACTCTTTCCGGCCTAGGCCGGAAAGAAACCTGTTCTGCCGTCAGACGAGAGTCGGCTGCAAACAATGTCTTTCAGATCTATGTAGGGACTGGAAAACAGCTGCTTTCTGTGCAGTGTGGCGAAAATAATTTTTCAATAACTTGCATACTTCAATTTCTACCCTGGTAATCTAACAGGCAAAGATTTGCCTTCGCAAAATGTCAGGATTTACTACAAACTCAGACAAATCCTGAAAAAGCTTGTATATTCCTAGTTCCGTGAAGAGCAAATAAATCAGTCATTCAACCTGTCTGATTAACGGGAGTCGGATTACAAAACGTACAGATAATCGCGATCCAACCGTATTTTTGCTGTAATTCGGTGTAACGGCAATTTGTCTGCTCCTTTGTATCTCTCGTATTGCTCACCCATTTCCTATTCCAATTCTTCTTCTTTTCATCTTCTTAATATTCATAATTCTCATCTTCTTATATTTGAATCCATTCGATTGCTTATTCTTCTTTCTGTTTTAATTCTTTTCTTCCTGTTCTTCTTTTTACTTCTCCTACTTCTTGTATGAGAGGTAAGCGGCGGCATCCCAGCATTACAAAACCGTAACTACACCAGGGCGGAGAAAAGATTCCTGGAAGAACTCAAATTTTGAATTTTATGGTCTCCAATAAGTAACGCTTTTCAACACCAACAAGGAACAAAAATGAAAATAATGCTGTGTAAGAGATTGCAATTAGGAGAGGCAATTAGAATGATAGAACAAGAGTCAACTGAAAGACCAAAAATAATACATGGTTAAAATGGACAAAAATCATATCGATTCTGACATAATAATAAGAGATACTTGGGTCGATTCATTTCATACATCATACAACTCATTCTGTCATATCAGACAAGATCCATAGCTATGTCTCAACTAGCAAGTCGCAATATGGTGTGAATAATTATGTCGCACTAACTAGTGATAAATAAGCAAACGCTTATTATAACCAAGAGAAAAAGTACTGCTCACAAATCAGCATTCAAGCTCACAAAGAAATTATCATTATTCAACTGTAAAATAGTCAAACTGTGAAAGATTGATAATAATCGTCTATTTCTAAGGTGTATTGATACCAAACATATTCAAGAAGATACTAAACACAAGGAGAATATGAAGAGAAGAGAGTGGAAATAAAATAAACATAGGGAGAATGAATATTTTTGAATTGAGAATTCAGTTCTTGTTTAGTTTTGGACTATAAATCTTTGAAAATGTGACAGCTTACTAATAGTAAATAACCTTCATCTCTTCTCCCATGAAATCATCATAGAGCATTAACCAACCATTCATCGCCTTATCATCACCTAAGCTCAAAATACTTCTAGAATGTTGCCTTTGTTAATAAATAAATGGATAAATAAATAAATAGATGAATATTTCCAGAGCCCAGCAAAAATGTACAGAACACAACAAGAAGGAACATAACGTTTAGCAAACATACACACATGTTCAGCCCACAGATTTTACAGAGGGGTGGGGTGATTTGAGACCAATAACGAGTGATAGGGGGACTTTGAGAGCAATAAAGAGGGGAATAAAAAGTCTTGAAGAGCAATAAAGAGATCAACGGTGGTACAGGGTACAGAGACGCAGACCATGAAGACTGAAAGAATGCAAGGCTATTATCAAGGCCACGATGGTGATGTCATTGAGGAGGCATCGAACTCTGTATAACGTGTAATGTGATCGACATACGCCACTTATTTCACAACTTATGAATCAACTCACGGTCCATACTAAAAGTCCATATAAATAAATAAAAATCCAAGTACCCTTCTTTTTAAAATTTTTTACTTACGATATGTTTCGACATCTGTGAATCACTTGATAATGACATAAATATCGAAACAGGTCGTGAGTAAAAAAATTTAAAATAAGGGCACTTGAATTTTTATTTCCTGATATTGTTAAGAGTAGCCCTAACAAATAAAGGTAAAAGTCAATATTATGCACATGGATTTATGCATCATTTTAGTACAAACTCTATAGTTCTCTCTATGAGCATACAGGGATCGTATACATATGCTTATTTACTGCCTACTGTATTCTTCCTCTACAGTTAATCGGTGTTATAAGCTTTAAGTTTGATCAATTTATAAAGCTTTAAAGATCATTTTCTGGTTCAAACATGGAATTTAACATATTCTATAAAAGAGGCCATACTACATGGAACTATGGTTCTTCGGAACTAAGGTTCATGGCTAAGATAGGGCTGGATGCACCATCTCAGTTCAAACGGAGTTAGATTAGTAGGTGATAACAACTCGGATTGTAATGCATTTTAATGAATGCGAACATAACTAAATGTAATCCCAGATTAGAGTTGAAACTTAGATGGTGCATAAAAATGGTCCTTACTAAGTTGCATCAGCTGGTTACACATATCAAGTGCAAAGAATTCTGCAATAAAGTGCACAATACAATACGTAAGTGGAAGTTCTATAAATTTACTTATATTATTTCCACAGTAAAAAAGTAGGTACCATAGATTCGTGAACTGCTTTGAAAGCACTAACGTCAAAATTAGTGCCAATAGACAGTGCTCTAATGATGCACTTATACATATTTAGTAATTATTGTGTTTTGGAAGAATGGAAAAGCTTGTCCACAATATTATTGAGACTATTAAGTATATTCGATAATATACTACATGTACTTCGATTTGAAAATTAATCTGAATTTGAGAATAACCAATTTTTATATCATGCAATTCTATTATTATTAAACAGTCAAATATTTCGTCTCAGACCAACTTCTATCGTAGATTTGATTTTCTATTAAAACCTGACCCGTGTTAGATTATCAAGTATTTGATGGGAGATTTCATCTAGTACTGTACACCATTGAAGAATCATTGATCAAATATTCTCTTTGTTGATTACATCTTCGATCAAATATTTGACCGTGTCGGGGCCGATTTATCTTTACAGATATAATATGATGAATCAATGAAAATGAGGTCGAGTAACATTTTACCAAATTATCTGTAATTGAATAATACTCGTAGTTACAACAAAATAATAGGATTACAATACGAATGCATGAACTGTTTGAAGCAAATCTCCCCAACCCAATTACAAAATTCAGATGACTATTGGAATTTGAATGAAAAAACAGAGAGGGAACACACCTAAGAGGGAGTGGCAATCTACATAGCTTAGTTGGGGGAAATTGGACTGAAAATAAGAGAATGAACAAGATTGCAAATCAGGCAAGAGACAGAGGAAAGAGTGATGGAGAGAAGGAGATGAAAAAGTAATTCCTGATAAGTAATGCTCTGAATCACAACAAAAGGAATAGTCTAGACTAGATTGTTGAATAATTTGTATATAAATGGTACTGGAAATTGACAACTTAAAAAAAGAAGTAGAATCAAACCATCTACTACAAGATTATTTATTTTGTAATATAAATCTCAGTGAATAAATAAATGGAACCTGACTATCTTGTAGTGCTTTATCTTAAATTATCATTCCAGTTTGTTGATAAAATATGTATTTAGAATGTTTTCTCTCTCCAAGACTTCTAAAAATTAAAAATCTTGGCCGTCTTGCTCCAATGAAGCGAGCAATCTACAAAGATGTCATACCCATTCCGTGAGATTTTCATCTGCAATTCACATTACATTACAAATACAATGCTGGGTGTGTCCTTATCTTTGGATACAAATACATTGTCAACCAGATCCAGAGTCTAATCTAATAAATAGATTTGGGAGAGAATAGATTGTTGGGAGTGTATCTCCCAAAGTTATTGCTGATTATATTGAGCCACAATGAAAAAGGAAGAGAGAAATTGACATTAATTATCCGTTTTATTCATTTTTTTATCTATATTTTGTTTTCATTTGAGTATTATTAGATAGTATTATACTGATAGGGAAAGGCAATAAATGGAAGGGAGCAATTATGATTTGAAATGAAAATGTAATTACAAGACAAATCGTAACAGATTAAGTAATCAGTGGAAATTATCCATAAGGGAAAAATAAATGACTCATTCTCGTGCACTTTTAATAAAAATCATTTCATCGATATGTCTATAAAAGTAGAAGATGACAGAGGAGTAACGTAATTTATTATATAGGGTAGTCATAATGATGAAGCAAATATCGCTCATACTCATTCCGCATGACAAAAGCATGCAAATTGATTCCATCAATATTAATTTTTGAAAATTCATATTACAGCTTGAATCAATTTGTGAGCGTGATAGACAGATTTGAGCAATTAATAGGAAATTGAAACGAGATTTTTTATCAGAAATATTTAATAATAAAAATTAAAATTAAAAAGCGTTGAACAGGAAAGTTATTTGATTATTCATTGAAAAGAATTTGGAAAATCAGGAATTCTTGACTCGATATTCATAAACTGATGATTGTAGGTGTTGAATTGGAATTTTTTAAGTGTGTAAAAAATCATTGAACTGAGCTTCAATAAATTAGACTATTGAACACAACCCTGACTATTCCCAACAAAACTAGACCAATTCATCACACCAATCATATTTCTCTTTCTTCTGTACCACTTCATCACCTATTCTCCTCTAAAATCTCTCTCTCTCTCTTTCTCTGTCTAGTGAGTCAGTTACCTTGGCCTATCTGCTCTCTTTCCAAAGACGCCTACCATAAGCTGCGATAGGCTATAAACATTATATATACACATATATTTCCAAGGCAATAACCCATACTGGAGAGTCCGTTCATCTCCTTTTAAGGCAGTCACTTACAGTGACGTCACAACAACTGTCAGCATTGGTTGGATGGAAAGCAACAATGCTATTGATGCGGAAAACTGACAGCTCGAAGTGAATGTGACTGAAGAAACACAGAGTTGTCGTTGCTTTTAAACGGTTTGAACGCATAGCGCACGTAAAACATTATCAATCAATGCTTTATCGGAATGTGAATGTAGGGTATGAGTCAAATGTCTACACTTGGGGAATAATGATCTTTCAACGAAAAGAATGAGAAGAATGTGGATGGGAATGACAAATTGGATCTACAATTTCTGAAATATAATGTACACTAATAAATTATATTGAATTATCAAGTTTTCATCGATGCATATGAAATTTCCATTCATGTAGACCTATAATTCTCAGCCATGTATTTGAATAGAATTTCCGTTGATACATCGAATTATATCGATATCAAATCCATCATTTTCAACATACGATTAGTTTGAATTATAATCAATTATACAACGAAATGTAAACGTAGGAAAACAAGTATATGAGACAACTGCCTATACACTAGCGGGGAGTGATCTTTCCAGAGTGAAAATAAGAGAAATATGTATATTATTGGATGATTGCATCCACATCAACTGCTGAATGTAATGATAATAATTCATGAATATGGTATCCGACCTGTGAGACATCAACATCATGAAACGATTCCCTCATAATTATTATTATTGTGAACAGAATAAATAGCTACCGAGTCCAACTGGCAGATGTATTATTTGAAATTAAAATAATCAATCAATGTAGGCTACAGTAAATGGTATTATCACTATATTTTTGCCAAACACACATAAAAAATTCTCAGAGTAGACATTCCCGAAAAACAATATTTTAAACTTCAAAAGTGGTTGAGTATGCAAATTTGTATTTTTTTGGTATATTCATTCAAATCCTTGTCCTAAAGCATTTTCAGTGCTTTTGTCATAAATCAGCATAATGACAATGTGCTGAGTTTGGTGTTATTACCGTATTGGGAAGGTGAAAAGCTGGTGAAATGTTTCTCGGAAGAATATTTTGGCATGAAAACTGATCCAATTTTTGGCGAGATTTTCATGTTCTGCGGTTTGTTTCTAGATTATTTGGCAATATAATGGGAAAATGTGTAAATGTTCCCAAATTTATCGCGAAATGAATGAGTCCTGATATTATTTATCGAGAATATTAAGGGATAAATCATAACGAATTTGTTCTGGAACAAAGTTGTTGAAAAGTAATAATGGTTTTCGAAGAGAGCCACTAATTTTCGAGACGAATTCAGATTCGCTTTGGTCTCCCATGAATGAGTACGTCAACAATGACTCCATTCTAACGAAGTACCGTTCAAATGTGACGCTTATTCATGAAATAATAGATTTTCATCAACTTTGCTTCCAGTAGCAGTTGTTTTCTGAACAATGTGAACTTTCGCTTATCATGAAGCGGACGTTGATGTCATGCTTCCCCTCATTAAACACACACACCTCCCGATTTTATGAAAACCTTCACGAATAACAAGCAAGCAACATGCTGTTTGAAGAAGTGCTGTACGAGTGTACGGTATTGAAGAAGTGATATTCAAGATTTCGCTTCAAGTTTGACTTATATTTGAATTGTATTTTCCCAAAAGATCATTCTCAAGGTGATGACAGTGTTAACTCATTCATACCTCTTTAAATCAACATTCCGATAGGTCTATCATATCATTTTGTACGAATTTCTTAAAGTGGAATTGAGAATTTCTCTTCAAGTTTGATCCATATTCTCATTCTATCCTCCCGGAATAATTTAGAGGATAAGATTCAAGATACCTATGCTTTAATTCAACATTCCGATAGGTTTATCCTATCATTTTGTACAACTTTCATAAAGTGAAATTGAGAATTTTTCTTCAAGATTGATCCATATTCTCATTCTATCCTCCCTCAATAATTTATAGGATAATATTCAATATTATAATGTACAATCAATATTATTTAGCAAAAAGTCAAATAACGCCAATAATAATAAATAAAATCCAATAACCGAATTACACGCTCATTACCCTCTTCTCTCCTTTCCATTTTATAAACATTTACAAGCTTTTAACTATTCATAAATAATTTTCTCGAAATATTTCAAGAAACACAAAAAGTTGGTACTTAATATCCAAGTGAATCTATATTCAGTAGCTGAAATGTATCTATCCAAATTTGCAAATCTGAAGGATAATCAGCCTTTTCAAAGCTGTATACATAAATCAATGTAGAATACCATAAATGTTATCTTCGATTTACGCTTTCCAAATATGTAAATTGCAGTCTATATATACACTACAGTGAGATTCTTGTCAACCTGTCAGCATTCCATATTAATACTACCTCTGCTTGCAATTCAATGTAATGATGACAGTTTAAAGGGAATATCACTGTAGATGAAACGCATTCAAGGGACCTTGAAAACTGCAATAAGTCCACGTGCGAATTTTGAGAAGCATTGATAGACAATTTGAAATCCAAATACGAATTTACAGCTACGCTAAATGAATGATAAACAGGATGTAGGATGACATCAGACTAGTAGTCGGCAAATGAAGTAGGTTTTGTGGAAGTCGTATTCTTGGGTGGAGGTAGTGAAAATGTAAGTTATCTGATATTTGACCTATTTTTATATTAGTTGACTAGTTTGTTTAGCAGAAAAATATTGAGGAGAATTGGAAAAATTGTATCCCATAGTTGACTAATTGGACATTAACTTGACTAGTTGGTTTGGTAGAGTCCTCAATCAGAAATATCGGAAAAATTTAATGGTTTCAATAGACTATTGAATTACTAATTTAGTTGACAATTTATTTGGATGCCAATACTCTATTATTTGATGTAACTTCCGACTTGATGTAACACATGTAAGTTAGGTGTAGTTTAGGAATACAATGTATCCCAAGTCGCATATTACATAAAATTATTAGAGATCAATTTTTTAGATTTGAAAAAAAAACAGTTGTTGGCTACTCGGTCATTCCATCTGAGAAATTGATTGAATAATAAATTGAATGAAGGTCCTACAGTTGAAAAATGCCATTTGTGATTGACTATTTGGATTTGGTTATTTTTTAAATCAGAAATATCATGATTGTCTTTTGAAGAATTTAAAAGTATCACCAGAGACAAGAAATATCCTTTCTTATCCTTCATCTATGGTATCACTATCGCTCATTACTTCTTCAAAATGTTACGTTAGCCATTCTAATTTCTGTGTTTGGAACCTGCAGTTTTTGCTCAAGAAATTAATAATTCTTCAAACATTAAAGCTGCTAAAGAATAGTTGGGAAGGACATCTGTACTAAGTTGAGAGTGTTCCCAACATATTTTTTCATTGACAACAATTCTATCCCACGGGAAAATGAAAAATATATTCGGAAGAGCTTTCCGTATATTAAAATAAAATTAGCATTCTCCTTATTTACCCATCATCTACACACCTTCTTCAGTGTATCAACAACTTTAACCAAGAACATTGCTAAAGATTTTAACACGAAATCATAATTTCGTAACCAAGTCAATATAGGATGATCAAGATCATGCTGAGTTCACTTCCAGGCTCCTGAAATAAAATCCAACGAGATTCATTTTGAACATAGTCAGCATAGGATGCATTGGAGTTATCTATAATGAATGCTTACAGTTTGCAGTGAATTCCACTATAAACCCACTCCAAAATCATGGTTTAATTACAATACCACAACACAGCCTATCTGGTCTAATTACTCGACTCTGAATAACACCATCAGCGTAATCAGAACAACTTCAAGGGGGGTAATAGCTCCAGGGGGTCTGCCCCCCCTCATTGAGGATGAGGGTTGCTTCAGGTAAGTGACAGCAGATAAAAGAGGAGTTATCATCTATTGATCACATATCAAAACTGTTTCAACTTATCTTTACTCAGAATTGATCAACTTTGAACATTATGCTAAGATACAGGAACTTCAAATCATGGTGAGATGGAGTATTTAATAACGAGTGTACAAGGTACGAGTATATTGTAAGTACCACAATGTACTCATGGAAATGCAAATGATAGGTAATGAGTTAGTTCGGAATATGAAAAACATCAATACATACAATAAGATCAAGAACCAGCTAAAAATTCTATATTTTCATCTGTTATCCATCCAATTACTGTATTTTCACACTCCCATGCCCATTATTATTACACTCAACAAAATACTGTATATTCAAAAAAGTACAGTAATTTAGTCCTCAGGCAGAGTGTTTGCTAAACATTTCCAAAACCGTCATAAAACTGTAGAAGGAATTATAATTATTTTTCTCCAGTCACTCATCCAAATCAGTGTCCACGCTACTTGTGTCTACTTGGAATTCACGCTAATCAGTGTCCAAAGCAGTGTGCATGATCATCTTCTTCAAGTTACGGTATACAGAAGAATGCTACAAGCAACGTGTCTGCTATCGATAGACCGCGCGAGACCGGTCGAAATCTCTGATCTGGTGGTAGAGAAAATTAGCATTCTCAGTATTTTCCATGTAAACACCGATCGATACTCAACCATGATCATCTCCTCCAGAATAGGCCTACTGCACGATGATAAAAAAGATAGTCTTCAGGCCTTAGACTACATGTGTGTGCTAAAAATAGTCAAAGTGTCAAGATATATAACATCAAAACCTCTCTCCTGATCGATCAAGACCTACAGAGAAAATAATTGATATTTTCCACCGGTCACCCATCCAAACGGCGTCCCAAATTAACGTTACTTAACCACGATCATCCTTTTCAACCTAACTGTATATTATCAGAATATTCACAGACCTCAAAATAGTGCGCTAAAAATAGGTAACCATCATTATAAAATAATATTCAAAACCCTGCAAGTAAAATTGATATGCCCGATCACCCATCCAAACATATTCCCAACTTCACGTCACTAAACTAGGATCACCCTCTCAAGATAACTGTATATAATCAGATGTGTATAATATACAATATACTGAGCGTCTCAGGCAACGTGTGTGCTAAAAATAGCCACCGAAACAAGACAACGAAAAACCGGTAGAAACATTTTTTCAAGAACACTCACCGGATGGTCAAAAAACTCTCTGGGGGTCCTCGAGACACAATTATTCATCATACTCACACAAACACAAGACACTCTAACACATTAAACTATACGGACGCGAAAGGGAACGAAGCTGAGCTGAGAAGCACTGACACTGAAACTTAGCGATGATAAGAACGAATTAAAGTAAATCTGCTAGCAACTACAACTCATCGGTGCATGGGCCATGGGCCATGGACATGAACTACTTCTTCGGCAGAGTCAACAGGTTGCTGCAGTGCTGCCACTAGAACGCCGCAACCGACAACAAACAGAAATTTCCCTCCGCGCGCCGCCAAAATTCCCTCCGCGTGTGATGAGGAGTCAGATGTGTTTCGAAGGTCAGGGCTGTCGCTGTCAGTCGGTTAGTTGGTCACTGATGTGATGGGGTGGGGGTAAGGGGATTTTGGGTGGTTTTTTGGTCAGGATAAACAAGGGTGAGTATAGATAAGAGTGATGGAGAAGTAGAAAGCTGAAGTCTCTCATAATAATCATTGAAGAAACAATAGGGGTCCACACAAACTCCTCTATATAGATGTTGAAAATCTGTCATAACTACTTCTTCTATTTGGTTACTATGGAGTATGGTCGCATAATATTCTGGAGATTTATAAGCAAAAGTGATGGCACTTCACTGGGCAATAAGTGACTCGATGGCACTAATCTTTGAAGGATCTCCTCTTCGAAAATGCAAAACCCCCTTTTTCTTCAATTGAAATGTTGTTTGTAGTTCGATGTAGGCCTATCTATAGTAATCTCAATTTCCCTCTGAGGATAATCCTCACTTAGCCTAGTCCCAGCTTCTGCGAGGCTAATCGGGAGAAATAATTGTGTGATGAAAATGATCATTCACATTTGAGTAGTTTCCAAACCAGCGGAAAGTGATTGTATAGTAAGCTATCGATTAGTCGAGCTGGGCTCAAATAGTCATCATTCCATTGTGAGTATCGGAGCCGTCACTTATCTGATCTGTGATGGACTCTGACTACTCAGCACAGTATACTCATACTCTCTAATGTGTATGAATTTTAATAGATCTACTCATACTCATTCGCATACCGTATACGTTTATATCAAAATACCTCTATAGTGTATACTACAGTAGGTACCTAACTATATAACTGGTTGTATAGTTACTGTAGTCTATACCTGTGTAGAGATATAAACTTTAACATTGCGAACCCTAACTTCAAACCTCTAACGATGCTTTGAACGATTCAATAGATGAAAATGCACATCCAAAGAATCAAGAAACATAAGTTTCTAATGAAAACGGAACCAATGTCCTATAAAAAAGTTTTCGCAAGAATTCTAACTTGAAATTTTTCAATGACAATTCATTTTATTAATATCGTTGTTAGCTTATCCTGTACTAATTTGAACACGTTATCAATGAAATTTCCAATCAACAGTTGGAAACAATAATCACAGTAGGCTACCAAGAAACAATAAGTTATTTTCAATATGTCATGTAATGTTGACCAATGTAGGGGTAGGCTATATTAATCAGTTATAAATCTAAAAACAAATTGGAATAGAGATGTGTACTGAAAATCAATGGATTCCAACCAGGAAGTTTGAGCAACAAATAAAAGCTGATCGAACGAGAAAACTGTAGAAACTGAATGATGAAATGCAGATGACGAGACATATTATAGTTAAGAGATAAGGCTTTTCATTATGCGATAAAAAATGAATTATGAGCTGATAAGTAGAATTCATACAATGCATTTAGATATTTACGACCGAATAGTGATTAAAATCGTGTTTCAATATTACAGTATTCACAATGCATGGATAGAAAAAATCAGGGTTTAATCATATTGAATCCCTCTACAGAGGACTGACGACTGAGATTAGTGAAATGATTCAACTTTTATTGTTAGGATACAAATTTTATTGAGGCCTGATCTTTCCTATGAGCTTGCTTTAAATGGAGAGTCTTGCTGAAAATTATTATTTAAAAACTGGTTTGTACGAGTATATCACCAATTTAAAAACATATTTATTCATTATAAATTAATTATGATGAACATTATTCCTACCCCAAATGGTGACATTCATTTGTATAAGTTTTCCTAGTTTCTTTGAAAACTGCTTGGCAGGAGAAAGAAGGAATAGGGAGAAACAACAGGTTAGAAATTGGAATGAAAAGAGAAGAAGGCAGGGCTAGGACAACCTACGAATTACTTGCACAAGTAAATCATAGGAATTTTATTTATTCATAATATTACATCGGAAACAACAGGTAATAACCCAAATATGCTTCCTTAACACAACAATAAGTCCAGTATACAGTTTAATAAAAAAAAATACTAAAAGTAATACTTTAAAGTAGTACTAAATTAAAACTAATACTTAAAATTGCAAGAAGTTTAATTGATGGGAGAAAAGAAGAAAAGGAAGGAGTCCTTCCAAGGAGGTATCGTGAGAGAATAAAATATGGAGGATTATGAAGACATAAAATAAGTGGAGAAATAGAATTATGATAGGAGAGATGATGAGACTCTGAGAAAGAAGCAGAGAAGAAGGAAAAAGAAAAGTGGAGACAGAAGAAAATAAACGGAACGTCGGCGATGCGGATAGCTGAGCGAGAGAACGTTACAAAGTGAGATTCACTGCAAACTGTCAGAACTGGTTAAATGGGAAGCTTTCAAGCTACTCTGGAGGAATGCTGACATTTTAAAGTGAAGCGGGTCCGCATGTGGATCGGACTATTTCTTCTTCCTCTGCTCTTTCTCCCTCCCATCAATGAAAACGCACCAACCACAAAATTGATGTACAAATTGAACAAGACAGCAATGAGCTGCGTCTTGCTTCACAGGATTCACTCAACTAGTCAAGCAGAAATTTTCAACTTTTATAAATTCTAAATTCCTAGTTTATAAATATTTTGGACTCAAAATTGGACAAAAATCATGAATTGTGAACATAATTTATTTTTGGACAATTTCTATCTAAATTTGGGAAAGGAACAGTTTTAAGCTTTAAGCCTGTTGTTCATTACCCAATCATTCATAGTTGAGAATGATATTGTAACCTATGTATCAATGTATAAATAAATAAAAATGAATAAATATTTGTGATGAATTATTGCGAGGGCGTATGCAGGATAAACTCTAGAGGAGGGGGGCAAGTACGGATTAAGAATGCAAATTTGGGGGGCCCAGGAGGTATGGAATGAACCAGCGGGAGAAGGGTCCAGGGGTCCTACCCTGATAATATTTTGAAAAATTACCGTATCTCCCCCCCACCCCAAAAAAACAAAACTCTTTTTGAGTAAAAATTTTGCTTCTGTAGCCTGTTTCCAAAAGTAGGCCTACTCGACAAAAAATGGAATGATGGAATTTTTGATCAGGCTATTATTTAGTTTAGTTTTAATCATATCCTGAAACATTCAAAATCTTGAACAGTAGTTTTTTATTCATTCATAGAATTAGCACTCCTCATTGGAATGGTATTGAGAGAGGAAAAGGAGATACAAGTGTGAACCCTTTGATAATCATCTCCAAAATTCAATATATAATTTCTAAAATTACAGTTGAATTACAATTAAATTGATAATATATTATAAATTTCTAAAATACGGTTGAAAACTTATAAGACTGTTTTATGTTATGGCTTTAAACTTGAATGCGTTCTTGAGGATAAAAAATCATTGTTAGTCAGTCACTTGACTATTCGATGGTTTCCCCTAATCTTTCACTCAGAGAAAAATTCAGTAGAATAAAGATGAGTATTTTTTCAAATTTTGTTGCGCTCCCTCACGTTCTTGAGAAGAAAATTGTTCAACTAAAGACCTAAGAGAGTTTCTACTTCCTTTCTCAAACTACACCAGAAATTTGACACTTTTCAAGAAATTGCGTTTTCAATACCTATACTATTCTACTACTTCGGAGCTAAAAAAATCAACTCCGTTCACAAGTTTAAGCTAAGGACAAAAAGAGTTTGGTTCAAGCACTCCGAAATTCCTTTACACATGATCAATTCTCCAGTACGTTTCTAGAGCGTTCACCCAGCCTTCTAACTAGCTACTAAGCCAAGAGTGATGACATTTGTTTCATGAGGTCAATTGAAAAAGTCTTCAGATTGAGACATACAAAATTGGCAATTTTCAATTCCTTCCTTGTCCCTTCTCTCTACTCCAGCTCTTGAGCTGGATTCGCACACAGAAGTGACAGTAAGCTGTGAAAATATAATTCGCATACGTTCTAATGGGATTATTCATAGTCGCTTGGCCGGGCTGTATGGCAATAGTCCAATTAGAACTCATGGCAATTATATTTTCAAAGTTTACTGTCACTTCTGTCTGCGAATCCAGCTCAAGAGCTGGCTGGAGTAGAAGGGCCAAGGGAGTAATGAAAAATTGTCAATTTTGTATGGTCTCAACTTTCGATGTCCTGTACCGTAGCATTTACCTTGGGTTTCAAGGTTCATGTAGATGTATAATTCGCTAAATAGCTGAGAACTGGGTAAAACTTGTACGGAGTTTTTTCAAAATGTCCAAACAAAAAGGTAAATTTAGATGGAGAGCATTTTTGGCGTTCTAAAACCAATCAAATTGACCGGGATAAAAATGATCAAAGTTCCTTTCTAAATTATTCCAAAATCATTACGATTTTACAGTTTTGTTATAATATTAATAACTTTGTATTAGGAAAAAGAAATAAATTTCCGTCGAAAAATATATTTAATTTCTGCCATAGCTACCTACGTACACCCATCAAGGTCTATAAATACAGGTCATGAAACTCGTGTTCCTTATGGAGCGGCCATTATGTGGGGTCTTTATGGCGGTACATTTGAAATATTCCAATCTGCTCATAACAAAATCATGTATTATGCTTTTTAAAAACAATATTCTGGTTCAGATAATATTGAAATTCAGGTTTTCGATTTTTTAATGATGAAATTTCAATAATAAATAGTTCAATAATTTATTTTTAAAAATTGTTCTTATTCTTGTAACTTGTTGATTCATAAGGCATTGGGACAAAAGGCAAACCTCAAAGACAGTTTGAAGTTCCCAATCTATAAATGGAAAATCAACAATTCAGTTCTTAGTTGGAATCTAAATATTATTATTCTGTGGGAAGAATTTATCTTACAATTCAAAGCCAAGCTATATTCCTTGAACAATATAACTAAAAATAACACATCATGTTGTTCAATCTATAATGATAACAGCTGATAAATTTGAAAATGGGTGAACTAGAACTCCATAAAATGGCGATTTTGCAATGCATCACGGGATTGTGTCATGACCTGTATTTATAGACCTTGACACCCATGAATAAGTTGTATAGCCCACTATAAATGCATGTTAATTTAGAACTTAACCGGTAAATTGCTACAGTACTTTCAGCACTCATCCATTACCCATTTCCAGATGGTTGACACGAGAAAAAGCATAAAACTGCAGCGGCTCAACTGCAGAGGACAAGCTTTCCCTCGTGACTGAGCCATCTATACTCTGTCCAGACTGCGATGAGCGCTGAAAGATTAAGCCGACCCACCTACTACTCACACATACAAGCGCAGTCTTCTTTTGTGTGTATGAGTAAAGGGACGGTCTGTCTACCTGTATACTAAGTACATCAATGGCGAAGGTAGGCCGGGCGTGTGTGCCTGCGCGTGGAGGAGCGAGGGTCGGCTTAACCTTACAGCGCTCATCGCAGTCTGGACAGAGTATATACTATACAATCATCATTTGATGAAAAATTGGAGGATATGAACATAGGTAGGCCTATGTGGGTGGAAATGTTTCCCTGGATCTCTTTATTGAGATTCACGTTAAAAGTAGAAATTATAGTACGGCAAAGTTGCCAAGTTTATTTATTTAGCTTCCACTGCCTTCTACAGTAACTATATCCTATTCGCAGATAAACTAAACGTTATTTTTCAGGATAACGCTTCCAGAAGCTTGTTCAAATTAATTACCATACAAGTGAATTGCTGTATTGTAATTGATCTGTCTTCAAACTTGGGTAAGTCACTCAAAATCTTGATGAACGATTTTTTTACCACTATCAAAAATAATTGGTTATGTGTCCAACAATAGTTAAAATAATATCCATCAAATACTGATCTACCTACAAGTCCATCACCGCTAATACTATTGAATAATCCTACAATATTATATACTAATTCAATAATATCACCATAAACACACACCCCACATTGAATCTGCTATAACAATAGAAGGAAAACATTGAGTAATGAAATAATACATCAAATTGAAGAGAAAACAAAGCACTACAAATCTACCGTGAGCATTCATTTTTACGATGCATTGTTGGAGAGTTGTAGGCCCTGAAACATAAAAAATAGGATTATAAGCTGTTATTTTAACAATTTTACACTTCGTATTATTTCGAGCGTATATTTCAAAAACTGTTGGAGATATCACAAATCACCAAAGAACAAATATTGTAAGAAATTTATCAAGATTCATTTCTGGATAGTTAGTCATGTCGGTTGAACGCATTTTTCTCAAGATATGAGCCTGTAAGCAAAATACTGTATTGAAAAATTCAACTTTTAAACCACCCTCATCCCTTTAGCACAAGGGTTAGAGATGGGGACTTTTGATATGTTCACCCCCTAACTGGTCCCAAAAAAGCTGCCAAGTCAAAAATTGTGTTCAAAACATTCTCTCCAAATTCCTTTTCAATTGGTTTATTTTTGCATAATTGAAGATATCACACTCAACACTGAAGCTGCTGCAACAGTCGTGGGGATGTGCGTAAACTTATGAAATAATACATCGAATTGAAGAGAATTTGATGCGCTATAAGCTCATGATCAGCATGGATTTTTCCCATCGATATTCAAAAAGTTATAAGAGCAAAAATAGCAAAAAATTGAAGGAAAATGTGTTTTTTTTTCAAAAATGTCACATCTTTTAGAGTGGATATCTCGAAAAGTGAAAGAGATATGGAAAAAGTTATGAGATCAATATTGTAGGAAATTATGTAAGCTTCAATTTCTTATAGAATAGTCGTGTCTGTAAAATGCATTATTTTCGAGTTATATGCGAGAAACAAAAAAATAGTACCTTTGAACCACCCCCACCCCCTTAGCACAGGGGGTAGGGGTGGGGACTTTTTATGTTTACCTCATCACTACCCTAAACAGAACTGCGGAGTTAAAAATTGTCTTCCAAACTTTTCCCTCTATAACACTTCGTTGACTGGGCTATACTTCAACTACTAGCGGAGAATGAGTAATGATGACTGTATGATGATGATAATAAAATTGCGTGAAGTATTTTCATAGATAGAATTTGTGAGCAGAGTGAATTATATTAGTCAAAAATTGTAATGATGAAAATGAACAAACAAATATTCCTAGTTGCAGTGATTGCTATAACTATATATCTTGTAGATACAAGGAAGGATAAAATTAAAACTTTATAGAATAAAAATAAAAACACTAATATTAGCAAAGTTTTTATTAGACTAGCTCACCTAAAAACATTCAATTTTTACATTTCAAGAGATCTCAAATTGGTAAGTAATTGTGCTACCTTTTCAACTAGTACATATCATTTTCACTAGTACATAAGTAGATTATATTTTCACTATGACACAAAAATATAATAGATGGAAATATAAATTTAGATTAAATTTCTTCAAAATTTGATTTCCTTTACTTACATACTTTATTATTGAATACCAATATGAGAAAAATTGAGGATCTTTGTATACAATCAAAATGGTTTACAACAATAAATTAATAAATCTATGAATGTTTTTAGAATTTTAATTAAAAAAGACAGGGAGTATTTCACCAACTAAAATAGAAAAGACCAACCACTTCTACATACATCGTACATAACTGCAGTCTCTTTACCTTTCAATTTTTTCACCGAACTCTCGTTAATTCAGAATTTTTTTCAATGAATACTTATTAAAAGTGGTTCTTGAAGCAACTGGCGGAGAATAAAACTTTTATTTTTTATCAATAGAATACTTTATATTCCAGCAGCTGAAATACGATTAGAGTGTGAATGCATTTTACTGAATTTGCCAAGAGAATATGTGCAAAACAATTGTCCAAATGTAAAATTAAAGTACTAGGTCCTTTAGTAGGAAATGATCTGAGAAATATTAAATTGGTGGTTTGTAGTACTGTACTTAGAAATATCCAGCTGAAGCTTAAAAAACTAGTTGTCTATTTAGGTGGAATGAGAACCAGATCAGTATAGTGGATATTTCAAATCGTATTATCTTATTAGTATTTCAAAATAATTGATTGAAAAGTATTTGTCAAACTCTTTCACAATATCTAGAGTACTAATCAGAAACATAATAATAATTATTATTATTATTACTATTATAAATTTAGTTACTATTATCAAGACAGAATGAAACTTCAAAACCTCCTGGTTGATTGTAGGGAGAAGCCTACATGGTTGGACTGTCAAGATTTATAAATAGTACGACACTACCTTTCAACCAAGGTAACAGCTTTTCTATCAATCTTACCAGTCATCTTCTACATAAGTCCCAAAACATACAGAATAATTTTTGTCACATTATAATATGAACAGTATCAATAATAGAATACCAACTTTTCCTGTTTTAAATCATCCAGAATCATCAGATTATTACAGTTTCTCTCACATTGCATCATCGGTCGGCATAAATAATATTACAATATACAACTAATGTTATTGAAAAATAATATGTGAAGATGTAGTTTTTATAAAATTATGTTTTATATATCACACTCACCTGTACAAACTGTTGATTTTTCAATACGTTTTGATAATTTTTTCAACACGAATTTAACCAACAATAATATTTCAGGATTGCAACTGAGCAACGTATACTATTTCAGATAGTTTCAACCTACTTAAAACAGTTTAATTTTCATAAAAGCCACAAATCAGTTTGATGTGATGAATCACAAATATCAGACATACAAAAAAATGCACCACCTAACACACGCTAAACTCAACATAGATTCATGTTGGTAGAATGTTTGATGCACCACCTAGCACACGCTTAACACAACGAAAATAGTTCAACTCCCTGCCGAGGTTATTTGTTTAGCACGGGCGCACTAGTGGCGGTGAGGTGGTGACGTCATTTACTGCTGCTACTCTCGCTGAATGACTCAGAGGGTGGTCTCCGCTTCTTCATCGAGTTGAGTGCTCGTTCGCGCAGTTTGCGTTCCACCGCCTCGGCCTCAGCACCATCATCATCCGACTCCTGCAATTCATTTACAACAAATATGAAAAAAAACAATTTTAAAGAAATAAACTTCATTTATTTTAGTAAACAATTAAGCATGGGATGTAACTAAAACACTGTATATTTGGTCGTTTCTAATAGGAGATCCTGGTTAACAAATCAAATTCTTCATTACCATAGTACGATAAAATTTTCAAAACAAAAACACCATTCAATTTCAATATTATACATGAATATTTCTCACAAGATAACCTTACAAGCGTTTACAGCTAAATTTTTACAAAATTAACTTTCAAGCGTTGACAGCAGAACCAATGGTTTGTGTGCAGCAACTAAAGTCTTTGCAAACCTCAGATTGCAGCATTGCTCTTGTGGAGTACAGTGTTGCCAGATTTCACAGATTCCAGAGTGCTTGTGAGCTATAATTGTGTGATAGAAAGAGCGAAGGCCTTTTTGATGGATACAGCATAAAAACTGCAACAATTTGCTCCTATTTTTGTATTGAAAAACATTGGCCATTAAGCCCTGTGCTGAAAACTAAGGTTTGCACGGACTATAGCAAAATTCATAGAAACCTTTCAACTTAACAAATTAATGAAAAATTTCATCTATAGATCTACACCAAAGAAAATGAAATAAAGCAGAAACAGTGATTTACTAAAATAGATTGTTGCAATACAAAAAAACTGAATTAAAACCTCAAACCTAAAATGCTTCTTATCTCTGTATAATAAGCAAACATCTGAATGGAGGTGACAACAATTTTTCCCTTGCTAAGGATGATAATGATAGATGACTGGACCTATAGTTTTAGGTGAGTTCCGAACCACCGGGAAGCGATTATCAATCTCATAAGTTGGTGGAGTTCGGCTCAAAGTAGTAAATGAATGAGAAGAGAAGACTATAGGAAAGATGAAATCATCATAATAGCCTACTTCACGCAAAGAGTGAAGTCATTACACAGTCATTTGAATGATCACACATCAGATCATAGATGATCTGATTTATATAGTCAATCGTTTATAGTCATCAAATATTCTAGTCTCAACACTGGTCTAATAGATAATTGAATTTTTGATAAAATTTGGTCAAATATCTATGCGAACTACATTAGAGCAGCCATCGTCTCAGCTACAGTTAGCGCACGATGAAATGGCCCCTGGTTTTTAATGTTTCAAATGGCAGCCAGGGGCCCTCTCGTCGTGCGGCACAATAACCTAAGTTTTGGGTGAAGATCACAACAGTCAGTTAGTAAAGCTAGTCTTCAGTAGCCACCTTTACAACGCAAAAGCCAAAGGTGATAAATTATTACTAAGCAACTGAAAAATAACAATGTCAAATGACTTCATAACAATGCCTGCTGGATCAACCACTTCCCACTAAATTTAATTGAAACTGTTATGTTTAGACGATTTAATTATTTGTGTCTGTGCCCAATTAATAGATAAATATAATTGAAAAGTAATTGTAACACAGAGTTTTTAATGTTTTAATAAAAAATTCTTTTCAAGCTAGTTGAATACTCACGTCAGTTTCATCAGCCTTGCGTTTCTTGTGTTTCCTGTGCTTCTTGTGTTTCTTATGTTTTTTGTGTTTCTTATCCTTCTTCTTTTTCTTTTCCTCTACTTCACTCTCCTGAAAAATAAAACGAAAATCAATCAATCCTTTCATCTTTCAACAATTACATAGAATTTACATCAATTACATTACATGATTCTTCTATCACATGATACACAAACAAAACTCTATCAGATACACTTAATTACAGCAGCTAAATCTATCCTGAACATAAATAACAAAAAGTTATAGATTGACAGACCCGAAAATGAAGCCCAATACTCCGCCTAATAGGGTTCATGGTCGTTATGGAGTCTTCCTATCAATATAGGATAAGTGCCGAGTGTTATTGTGGTAAGTTGAGAGAAACACTTCAGCAATGGTCACACCAAAGATTCTATCTCAGTCACACCGAAATCAGTGGATTGGCTGGATATAGTGAGGTTAAATAATGTATAAAATAAGCATTTGATTACAATTGGTTTGATATCCTTGTTAATCCTTTTCCAATCTTAGTCAGATTGTTTTCCATGCATAGATATGATGAACAAATAGAATATTTTTAATCTCAATTATAAAACATTATAATAATCATTACATAATGAAATATAATAAATTTTCTTTGTGAATATAATAATAAATTTAATTTGATATACAGTTGGTGATCATAACAAGAATAAACTATTTATAACATCAGATATACCCAAATATACTTAGTATATTTGTGATAAACATAGTAGTTTCAGAGCCTATTATGGAAAGCGGTGGAAGAGGAAAATTGGCAACAATGTCAGTGTTATTTCCACTGACTTAATAATGTAAATCTCACTATGGATTTAGAATTTTCTACTTTCAACAATTACAACTGTGTTCAATTGGTTTATATCCAATTTTCATTCATAGATTTAGCTACGATATTTTTTGACTCGTCATTGAAAAAAGCTGCCATACGCATATAAAACATAGAAGAAAAATGTTAAATTACTGAGTAAAACTTCAACTTCTCAACACTCACCTCCGACTCGGAACTAGACGCGGGCGCCTTCTTCTTTTTCTTCTTTTTCTGTTTCTTGGCCGGTTCCTCATCTTCTGATGACGATTCCTCCTTTTTCCTTTTCTTCTTCGGTTTCTCCTCCTCTTCGCTGGACGATTCGGCACCACGTTTGTGCGCCTGCTGTTTCTTCTTTTTCTTCTTTGACGCCTTTTCGTTGTCCGACGAGCTCGAGTCGTGTTTCTTGTGTGACAGCTTCTTCTTCGGCACTTCTTCTACCTCTTCTTCTTCTTCCGCCTCATCGTCTTCATCGTCTGATTCGTCTGACGATCCTTCTGAGCTCTTTCGACTCTGACAACATTAAAAAAATATAGAATTATTTATTGTTTAGTTATTCACTTTATTAAGGCTGTGCAAAGGCTAAAAATAAACTTTCTACTCGTGATATGTTTCAAAGTTTTTCGATTTGTATATCATCAAGCTATCAAAATGAAAAAGTTTTCTCAGAACATTTTTTTCCAATCATTACTTTTTGAGATATGAGCGCCTGAAGTGTCAATTTTTGGAACAGAACATTTCAAATTCGGTAAGATATAAATCCATGAGATTTAGAGGATGGATTTTTCATGGTATTGTTGATCTAGTGAAACAAAAAATTTCTGAAAATATCAATTTTTGAAAAATTTTATCCAATTTACCAAAAATTACTCAACTAAAAGTTATTTTTGATTATGTTTAGTAAAACTGATATTTTCAGAAAATTTCTGTTTTTCTAGATCAACAATATCATGAAGAATCTATCCTCTAAATCTCATGGATTTATCTCTTACCGAATTTGAAATGTTCTGTCCCAAAAATCTAAACTTTAGGCGCTCATATCTCAAAAAGTAATGATCGGAAAATTAATGTTTTCGATTTCATTTTGATAGCTTAATGACATACAAATCGAAAAACTTTGAAAAATATCACGAGTAGAAAGTTTATTTTCAGCCTTAAACCAGGCAGTTTATCGATTGATAATTGTAATATATTACTGATAAACAATTATAATTACATTAAAAATCATTAATATGATTTGTATAATTATAATATATTGATAATTTAAAATTATATTGAAACAATGAACCAAATAATAAATTTTCCATTTTTCGACCGAATTAAGATGCATTATTTTGGACCGCCTTGACGAGCCGAGAAGAATGAAGTGTATGTAGTACGATGAAATCTGAGCATTGTGTCAAAAGTTATAAGTGTTTGAAATTTTGATCTTTGAGGTGTCCTTAAGCGCGCCTCTCCACTAGGAAATACTGAAATGAAGTGCATCTAGCGGGTGATTCTCATAGAACATGAACTCATGTCATTGTGCGAAATATCAATGTGAAGACAATGTTGGTGATGATGGTTGAAGCTAAAAATTAGGTGTTTTTCACAATACAAGGAGCATTGTTATCAGGTGTACCTGGAAATCTATTTGAGATAGAGCGCTCTCCCTGATCTCAGATTGTAGAGCACAAAAATACGCCCAGAGGGATTTTGAATTATACATCTAAATGTCAACAATCGGAAGATATTGTTGATCAAAAACTAAAATTCATCAAAATTGATTTTTCCTTAAAATTTCACTCATTTTTGAAAAATCATAACTCAGTACTCATTAAAGATAGAGAGTTCCGAATGATCTCATTTTATTCAGAATTTCATGATAAAAAAAGCACGAGCGAATTTTTCTGTCCGATTACGAGATTTGGTAGAAATAGCTGAAAACTGGAAAATGAGCCGAAAATATGAGGTTTTTGGGCCACCCTGTATCTAGCACAAGGAAATTTTGCATGAAGAAATTGGTTCTGGACTTCTCTCATGTACCCAAACAATATAGGCCTATTAAAAAATCAGAACTACAATATAAATTGCAAAAAACACCCCGTTTTTTATGTCTATATTGACTGGACTATATATTTATGATGATGCCATTATCAAGACTTGATATGTCATGTTTTTACAGACACAAAGACAAATTTGAAACTTGACTATTCAGCTACAGTAATAACAGAATTATAGGCACAAACTCACCTGTTTCTTTGGTGGTGATTCAGATTTCTTCTTTGATTGTTTGGATTTGTCTCTAGGTCTGGAACAAACAAAAATAGAATTAAACATTAATTAATAGAAATAAGCTTCAAGAGATAATAACATTTCAAGTATTTATTGACCGAGCGAAGTGAGGTCTAAGATTCAAGTCGACGGTTTGGTATTTGTTTAAATGTTTATATGTTGCGCATTTACGGCGAAACGCGGTAATAGATTTAGAGTGAAAATCAGACTATAGAATTATTCATCATAAATCAGCTGACAAGTGATTACACAGATGTGTGGAGAAGCCAGTCTATTGCTGTATTTCCATAAGGTCTACAGTTTCAATCAGGTACTTGTGGATGAGAATACTGCGTGAGGTCTACTGTTCACAGAACTACTAGTTATAGTGCCTATAGGCTTCAATGATGATAGGCAATAACTAAAATAGTTCAGCAGATTATGGACTGAAAGTAATAGAGAAAAGAGAGTACTGTAGAATGGTATAGATGGTTGACACAAGAAAAAACACGGCCCCATAAGGCCATTATGATTTAAAGCTTTTTTTGTCATAGTCATTCAATTTCAGCTGTTTTACATCCATGAAATGAAGCCGGTGAACAGCTGACAGTAGAACAAATAAACATATGATTCTCATTACAGCGTACTATACTGTAATAAAATCATATGTTTTCTTTACAGCCGAGCTTAGACCAGTTATAGAATAGACACGCTGGGAAGTCTAGCCTCTGAAGCCAACATCTACTGCCATATCACCATATCGTGACGTCAGCATCGGATAGAAAACTTTTCTGCTGTTTGTTTACATTGTTTTCTATCCGATGCTGACGTCACGATATGGAGATATGGCAATGAATATACAATGGGCCGTGTCTATTCTATAACTGGTCTAAGCAGCCGAGTATGTTTCCTAGTTCCGAATTTGGAACAGCAAAACTGCCGCCTTTTAGCGCTCTAGGTGGATGTTTTGTCAACTACAATAAAGAAATTCCTAATTCGAAACTTGTAAACTAGGTTATGTTTATAGAATGCATGTAGTAATGTCAGCACAAGTAGGTAATGTTTTCTGTTTCTCAATTATTATTTTCTAGATTATTATGACAAAAAATAGTATGATTTACTTGGACGTGAATGTCTTTTGCAGTGCTCGAATGAAATTCTAGAAACATCATTCTCGCCTGCAAAACGGCCCTTTCCGTCCTTGTGACTTAAGATACTATTATTAAGAGTTGATCCTGCAAGGTATACAACAACAGTTGTAAATTAATAGACTTATTGAGACAATATTTACAATCTTCAAATAAATGAGGAATTTTATTAAAGTAATGTACAATATTGAAATCAAGATAGTTTTACTCACTTTTCTTTTTCTGGTTTGGATGGAGTCTTTTTCTTATCCTCTATGATTTCTACTTCGTCATCCATTTCTTTCTTCTTTCTGAATGGTGATGGTGTTTGTGATAGACTTCTTGATGTCTGCAAAAATAAAATAAATAATTATTGCGATTGATAGCATTCAAACAGAAGAATCTGTAACGAAAAGCATAATAAATGGCAAAAAATGGATTGAAGTCAATTATTATGATTGAGTGATAGTTGCCCAAGAGTGGAGTCACTCACTATAGAGTGAAGTCATAGTAGCACAAGTAGGCTTAGCGGAAATAGGTGTACAAAGATATCTTACAGTACCTCTATAAAGTATTATAAGCCATAATAGAATATAGATTAGTTTGGGCTCAATCATAGGCAACTTATAATGTCCACTTATATTTAATATACGATTAATTGTAAAAAACACTATAAAAAATCACTTCACTTGTATGGGATAATGTAAAACTTTAAAAAGCGTATAAACAGAAGAAAAGCAATATAAAACATGTAGTGCCCTTTTTATTCAAAACTTTAAAACATTTCAACAACTAGTTTCGGCCTACTTTTGCCATTTTCAAGTTTGGATGTACTACATGTTTTTATATTGGTTTTATTAATATTAGAACATTATAAAACTAATATTATAGTTATGACTATGTAGGAAAATCTAGACTCAGCCTGTAACATTTCTTCTCAAAAATATTTATAAAAAGTTAATATTGTCCAAAGTATTTTTAGGTTATGAAATCACACATCTCTGCTTTGTTATACTTAATTTTTGATCCAGAAATAGTTATTTGAAACTTCTGATGGTTGACATAAAAAATAAAATAAATTAATTAATGTACCACAGAAAACAATAAATAATATTAAAAATTAAGAAATATTGCTTACTTGAATAATAAAAATGCAAAATCACAAACCTATCTACTATTAAATAATTACATTTGTTAATTGATAGTGTTTGTGAAAGACTTTTTACTTTCCTTTCCCTATTACCATAGGTTAGGAAAGTATTGCTTTTCGAAAAAATTAAGGTACCTCAATTTCTAAATTTCTATACGTTTCAAGGTCCCCTGAGTCCAAAAAAGTGGTTTTTGGGTATTGGTCTGTATGTGTGTGTGTGTGTGTGTGTGTGTGTGTGTGTGTGTGTGTGTGTGTGTGTGTGTGTGTGCGTCTGTGTATACGATATCTCATCTCCCAATTAACGGAATAACTTGAAATTTGGAACTTAAGGTCCTTACACTATAAGGATCCGACACGAACAATTTCGATGAAATGCGATTCAAGATGGCGAAAATGTTGTCAAAAACAAGTTTTTTTGCGATTCTCTCGAAAACGACTCCAACGATTTTAATCAAATACCAAAAAAAGTCATTGATAAGCTCAATCAACTACCACAAGTCCCATATCTGTAAAAATTTCAGATGACACACAAAAAGAGTCGGCTCGCTTCACTCGCCTCCATTTGCATTCCACATTCTCCCTTCAAATATTTAATAGGGTAAAGGCACCAGTAGAAGCCACTACTAAGCAGCTTGGTTTTGTATTTTTTCATGTTGTTTTCTATTTTTGGATTTTTCCTCAATTTTTCTAGTTCTTCATATTCTTTGAAATCTAATCTTTCAGATGCTTGTTCTAAGAAAATCGAATACATTGTGCCAAATCAAATACCAAAAAAGTCATTGATAAGCTCTATCAACTACCACAAGTCCCATATCTGTAAATACCAAAAAAAGTCATTGATAAGCTCTATCAACTACCACAAGTCCCATATCTGTAAAAATTTCAGGAGCTGCGCCCCATCTATGCAAAGTTTGATTTTAGATTCCCAATTATCAGACTTCAGATACAGTTTGATACAGTGCATGATCGTCTCGAAAAGGCAGAGAGTGCCAATTAATATTGTAGTGGACAATACACCTATTGAAAGAGTCACAGCATATAAGTATCTTGGAGCATGGATTACTGAAGTGAACGATCAGACCAGGGAGATCAAAGGACGAGTGGAAATAGCACGACAGGTGTTCATAAAAATGAAAAGATTTCTGTGTAGCCGAGATATTAAACTAGAACTTAGAATACGAATGCTGCGTTGTTATGTGTTTTCTACATTGCTGTACGGCATGGAAGCATGGACTTTAAAAAAGTCAAACCTCAAAAACATCGAGGCATTTGAAATGTGGTGCTATAGAAGGATGTGGAGAATACCATGGACAAGAAAAGTGACAAATGGGGATGTAATGTTAATGATGGCAAAGGAATGTGAAGTTGTTGTAACTATAAAGAGAAGAAAATTGCAATATTTGGGTCATGTAATGAGGGGTGAAAAGTATGAGCTGTTGAGACTTATATTGCAAGGAAGGATCATGGGAAAGAGGAGTGTGGGAAGAAGAAGGATATCCTGGCTGCGTAATTTAAGAGAATGGTATGGCTGCAACTCAAGGGAACTATTCAAGGCTGCAATCAATAAAGTGAAAATTGCCGTGATGATTTCCAACCTCCGATAGGAGAAGGAACCAAAAGAAGAAGAAGATACAGTTTAAACAAAAAAATTCAAGTGGAAAAGATTGAGCATGAAAATCTTTACAATTAATGTTTAATAGCATCTTCACCTAAAATTGAAAATAAGCTCAAAGTTACATTTACATTTATTACATTCCTTAATCACAACATCAAATTAATGATTGGGAGAGAATAAACAGGATAAACACAAAACTGTTCCTCTCCCTAATTTTGATAAAAATAGTCCAAATGAGGTTATGAAAACACTTTTATAAAGAAAGATCACAAAAATTTACAGTCCAAATAAACATTATACTAAAAATTTTGTATCTCGGTTGATCAGAAAGATGAAACAAATTATTATTATATATATATGATATATAATAATAATATAATTATAATTATTATTATTTTATATACGGTATAATTATTATTATTATATATGATGTACACTTATTATATCAATCATAATAAAGAAAAATGAAGTGTATTATTACACTTGAAAATGCATTGATAAATTGAAAAATATTAAAAAACTTGATAAATTTGAAGTCAGAAAAATCACAAAAACATTCGTAGAACAGCTGTTCGAGAAAATAAATTATTAAATTGCAAACTGTTGGCAACTGTCGATTCTATTAAATCATTCACTATGGAGAGATAGCAGACTTCGTGTGTCTGCAGCGTTATTGTCCTGTCACAAGCTGGCTTAGATCTTTAAATAGTAGACTTGAGTTGCGCGGGAACACTAGCGTCAGTTGATCAGTTTTCATAACGGCAAGGAAAGTTGTGTGAGTGCGCCACACCAGATTTTTATTTTTTATTAATGATTGATAATAAGCACAGCTGAGCTGCTGTACTCACAAAAAAAGTAGGAACAAATTTGAGAAAATAAATAAATACAGGTTTCGTAAGGTTTCGGAAGGTTGTGACTAATGAAAATGAAAGATGCGTTTTAGTGGAAACCTTGATATAACAATAATTGTAGAGGAAGATTTTCCAAATATTTCGATGCAAAGAACAGTGGAATGTCATGAACGGTTATCAAAAAACAACCAATAAAATACAACCCAAAATTTTGGCGGACATCTTGTTTTTGAGGTGTTTGCCTGTGATTTCGACTCATCAGCATTGTGATCCATATTATAACTGGTTTTAACAAAGTATTTGACATCTTTCACGGTTGTTACCCAAAAATGAGCACGGAAGTAAATTTGCGCTTGGACTATTGTTGATTTTAATCAACTTAGCTTACATTGATACCATCATAATTTATTGATGTTTGCTCTTATGTAATGTAAACTATTTTATAGAACATAGAAAAATGTAAGTATTTCAGCAGAAGTAGAAAAATATCAATATATTTCCATTTCAAACACCTTGAAGCGTTATTAATTTCAAAAAGTTCAACAAAAAAAACAATATTTAAGATTGGCGTTTCAATGATTGACTATGAAAGCTTTATCAACTTATAAAACAATAAACAGTCCCTTGAGAATATGACATTATCATACATTCAAGTTGATTAAGCAACATGAAAAAGTTAAAATTTTCAAGAAATTTACCTTTTCTCTTTCAACCCTCTTTTCTTTGTAAGCCTTATCATCAGCCTTTCTCGAGGTACTGTCATTTCGCTGCAACATTCAAAATCAAACCAGGCTCATTAACGATTTTCCTATTGTTTATGACATTCATATTACAGTTTTCTTCTAACTGAAATAATTGTATTGAATTCATTAGTGATCTTGTTTATCCAACTATTGAAAAGTTGATAATTGGCTATTTCAACTGGATTCGATAATTTTTCAATCAGTAGAATTAGATAAATAAAAGTTGTTTTTCCTATTAGATAAATAAAAGTTGTTTATCCTAGTTCAACTGGGATTGAACACTTATTTAGATGATCCTTGAAATTGTCTGATGTATTAACATAACTTTTGAAGAAAAAAATAAGAATAGATTTTTACTTACTCTGGGAGATCTTGAACGTGAACGAGACGACCTTCCAGTTTTCACACTGCGAACTGGGCTTCTGAAAACAAGCAATGAATCAGTTCATCAAATGGTACCATATTATTATTATATTACTGAAACTTTCTTTTAATTCATATAAATTATGTATCTCGTTGTTTCGCATAATATTATATTTAAATTGTTTATTTTTTTATTGTCATTGTATTAATGTTTTTGAAACAAAAAATATTTGAATTTAAATAATATAGTTTCACTTTCTCCAAAAAAAGTTCAAATCATCTGACTCAATTGAAACACATTAATGCTACCATACATTGATTGAAAGGGTTTAATAGTTGAAACAACTTTGGAGAAAGCGACCCTCAATCATTTATTTACATCTGTCAGATTTCTGATTATTAATAGGGTAAAACCTATCTGGATGGGGACATGGAACGGTCAAGAGAGAACAATACCCCTCCTCCAACGCTGGATGAATGGGAACAATAACTGTCAACCCATGTCAATGCTCAACCAATATTAAACAATATGCTAAATGCTTCCATCCAGATAGGTTTAGCAGCATAAAATATATTTTCAAAACCTACTCCAAAAGCCACCACTCTGGTCCGCAACTTACAACTCGACATAATATGTATGGTTTAAAATATATCAATTAGCACAAGGAAATTAGTTCTTTGATAATTAGAATAGGCTCAAAATTGTGTTCCATAGTAATAAAATTCAACTATTTTTCTGAATTTAATAAGAATGAAAATTCTGTTTTGAATTACAATACGTACATCTCTGATAACCTGATACGAGTTATATGGACCTGTACAGAACACGGAAATGGGAATCCTGCAGTAAAAGTCTAAGTGTGGAATAACGTCACTAAACTCAACAGGATGGGGGCATACGCTTCATTGCAAAAGGGTCGAAAATGTGCTAAATCTACCTGCCAAAGAGTCTCGCAGTTGTATTGTTCTAGCTTGACCTTCCCATGCCCCCATTGAGATAGGTTTTACCCGATTAATATTTAAAAGAACTTCAGTGAATAATAAAAAAATAACATGAATAAACAAATAAAAAAGCAGACAAAACAATTGATCAAATTCACCAAAAACAATGGGTCAACTTTCTCTCACCTTTTGCGCTCTCGCTCCCGCTTGCGTCTCTCTCTTTCCCTTTCTTCCCGCTCGCGTTCTCTCTCTCGTTCCCGCTCGCGTTCCCTTTCTCGTTCCCGTTCCCGCTCACGTTCTCTCTCTCGCTCCCGTTCTCGCTCGCGTGCCATTCTCTCGCGACGTTCACGATCCCGTCTCTCCATCTCTCTCTCCCGATCGCGTTCGCGCTCTCTCTCTCGTTCGCGATCCAGCGAGCGTCGGCTCGGTCTGTAACGGTCTGGTTTGTCTCGAGATCTGTAACAACAAACATTGAAAAACAAACATTTTTAAAAAGTTACAATAACTTAATCTGCCTCAATTAAATAATTCTATTGATGACAAAATATGATAAAAAACGCAAATATTAAACAATGAACAATTTTAGAAATATATGTAGTGGTTGAATCAAATGTTTTAAAATCCCATGTAGAAATAGAATTAAAGAATAAAACAGCAAAATCAAATGAATAAGATGACCAATCACAATGATACAAACTAAGTTTTCACAGCCCCTATTTTCGCGTCGAAAAAGTAGTCTTAGTAGATACATGTTTCTTGATTCAAAAAGAAAAAAGGATGAAGATATCCTATACCTAGTATAGCTTTCATGTTTAAAATTTCACTATTGACTCAAGTCGATAGTACTATAGTAGTTCTTCTTCGTGAACCTATGTGACTCTGGTAGTCTCATACTGTGCCGTTCTTACATTCTTACCCAGCCAGAACAACAGTAATAATAGACAGTAGCCGGCTTGAAATTTGGAACATAAACGACCTATACCATCAATACCATATCTTCTTATACTATCTTTTCTCTATGGTAATACACACTCACTAACGTGAAAACACACAAAAATAAATAATGATAGTTGTTTCGCAGGGAAGAATAAATACTTGTTTTATTTATAATATTTTCCAAATATTCTAAAAAAGTTTGAGAGATTGTCAAAACGAAGCTGTCACATCGTTTCATCAACAAATTGAAACAAGAACTTTGTCACAACAAACTACTCCAGTATCAACTCTTCACAGAAAATTGAATATAAAAAACAGAGAAATTATGTTTTTTTAATCTGTTTCCTATAGTAATAAATGTATATTTCTATAATGATATTTATAAGAGAAAGAAGCTGACCTTGACGAGCCCCTTCTCCTTGAATCGGAGCGTCGCGGCGACTTGCCGCGCCCAGACGACCTTCGGCGTGACCTTGACCTAGATCGGTCACCCCCACCCCGGCCTGAGTGGCGGTGTCTAGACGATGACCGGTATCTGTCCTACAAATTAAAAAAGAAAAATATTCAATTTATTATTCAATCATTCACCTTTGTTTTCTCCACTGTTCTTGATTCAGTATATTCTTATTTTCCTTTTTTTGCATGTATTCATTTGTATATTTGTATCTCATGTGTGTAAATGAATGAAGTGAATTAACTGTGTTGTATAACTATGGATTAAACAGTTTTGGGCTTGTGTCTGTTGTTCCTTCCCGCAACTGATTGTAGGCTACTCATTGTAGTGAATAAATAAATTAGAAGAAACAAAATCAAAAAGTACAGATACAAACAATTAGAGAAAATAAAAATTAGGATTAAAGCATTCAATTAAAGAAAGGAAAAACTCAATACAATGTATGTACAGGAGAAATGTACAAACTGTTCTCCAACTCTAAAATGAAATAAACAGATTAAAAATAAAGTTTAGGAGACAAGCCGATCTTTGTATGAAAGATCTTGAGAATCGTGACAACAATTTCATTTATTTATTCAATAATGATAAAATGCATATGATATAATAGAATGGAAAACAGTGATCGTTGTTCCTTCACAAATCCAACTGGTTCCTTCGCACTAAACTTTTCGAATAGTTAATGCCCCCCCTTTTCATGGTCAAGACCAGTTGAAATATTGCAAGCCGATGCGATACAGATTATTGATGTAGAAAAACCTTTGAAAAGTATATGCAAATAGTCACAGCATTGCTCTTGATTTTTCAAGTTTTATTAATTGCAAAACCTATAATATATTTTATATCAACATTTCTATTTATGTAGGTACTGATTTGATGCAGAATATGACTGGGAAATAGTTTTTATGAGTTTTTTATTTGAATACTTCAAATATTGCGGTGCAACTAACTACCCTACCCAATAGAAGAGAAGATAACTTCAATTGAATGTCAAGAGTTTTCATTTTGAGTTACCTTTTTGGAATGACGTCCTTGATCGGAATCGCTGCCGGATGAGTCATCCTTGTTGCTCCTGTACTGGCGTTTCTTCTGAACACTGTTTTCCTTCTTTCTGATTTCAAAGTCTTCTTTCTTCGAACTTTTACCTGAAAAAAATAAATTACATTATAAAATAAAAATCTGTCGGAAGAATCAGTCAACAGATTGCTGATGGTATCAATGAAATCACTCGAATTAGAAAGTAAAGTCTATTTTATTTTCGAAAAAATTATAGACGAAATAGTTGGAAAATTCTTCTGGAAAGTTCTTTTCTACTATACCAGATTAATAGTAGTATCAACTTGGTATTCCAGCTCTTGTGAATGAAAGAATAAATGGATAGTAGCTTATAGAATCTTATCGCCCTGATTAGATAAGCAACGTGCTCAATTACATCCACATTGTAACCCAAATTTTTCTATAGTGAAGTCCACGTTATAATGGAAGTATTAAATGAATTCGTGTTTCTATCCTTGTATATCATGCGACAAAGCAGATGGCGCTATCCTTTTTAGCTCAGCAACGTTGCCGCACAATTTTTCAACATTTTAAACATGAGCCTTCAAACTGTTTGAAATTTGGATTTGAACTCACAAATTTAACTCTTCAACTTGAGCGCTCACACAAAAATAAAAAAAAACGTTAAAGGAACAAACTCAATTCAATTTATTAAAAACACACAAAACAAGACAAAACAAAATAACAAAGAATTACGAAACAAATAAAACACAATAAAATGTTACAAATATAAAAAACCATGGGCTTTGTGGTTGGGTGTGTTGGAGAAGAGAAAAAAAGAGAGGAAGATACCTAGCCAACTATGGTTTCCCTGTTCCCATGTAATAGGAAGGCAAAGAAGAGAAGAGAAACTATATGGATGTTGTTGGTAATTTCTTCCTCTTTCTAACCATATCCTTATAATTAGATGTTGTTGACTGATAGTTTTCTAGTTATTGACGTTTTTCAAAAATATCGAAAAATTGATCGATCTCGAAAACTAAGGTCGGTAAAGGTTTTCGGCTGCTACACTTTTCGTGATACACCCCGTATATAAATTTGTAAATAAATTCCTTATTAAGGTGCGTACAGATATTCGCCCCTCGAACACGCTCCGCACTCGCTCCGATCATGAACGTTACGCGAGATGTTACGCAAGGGTTCGATAGAGGTTCGAAATATGTTCGAAGGATGATCGCTCCGTTCTTTTCTTATTGTCGACTTCGCTACAACCTAATCTCAAATGTGATACGTTCAATCCAGCTGATCGGGTGACGAAACTAAATAAAATATTCTGACCAGGGGATTGCTGGGTAGCCTAATAATACATTATGTTTATATAAGAAATTGATAATAGGCGCGTATATCTGTACGCACCTTAATGTCTGTCAATGTTTCAAAAGGTGAAAGGCTTGGTTGGCAGTTCGGCTTCTTTCTTCTAAATGCTAATATGCCGGTACCTATTATAATAAATGGTTTTATAACTTTATATTATTTAATTTAATAATTAATTATTAATTTTGATAATTTTATTTGTTAACTCAGAGATCGTAACTATTAACAAACATTACAAACAAAAACGTTGACCACGCATGCGCAAATATTGATTTGACCTAGGAGCTTGCCAAGCTCGACCTCTGTTACACGCTCTTCTCGCGTCTCACTCTTGCTCCACCTTCGATCATCAATCGATCTGCTCGAGTTACGTTCGATTGCGGAGTAGAGCGAAAGTCTGTACACACCTTTAGATTCACTATTAGATCAGTTTCAAGTTGATCGTATATCTATGAACAAGCAGCAGCAAAATGCTAACATTGACTTACCTGACGAAGCGCTACTGTCGGACTTCTTGCTGGACCTTGAGCCGGACCGCGACTTTGACTTGGTCTTCTTGTTGGCCTCATCCGATGAACTCGACGAACTGGACGACGACCGCGAACGACGCTTCTTGTCCTTCTCCTTCCTGTCACCACCGCCGCCGCCGCCACTGTCCACCCGCTTCGGAGATCTGTAACACAAATACCAACCTAATTTTATAAATTACTCTAAATTGAATTCAATTACTCTAAACCCATAATTTTGAAGAATTGCTTTATTATATATTTTGTTTTCTTTTTTATTGTATTCTTAGGCTGGGTTTCACTATTATAACGCTAACGCTTCTTTTATTGATCTCCAATTGATGATTTTAACCAAAGTGAGCGCCATAACAGTGTGTTAACATAACCAAGATGATAAATCATCATGTTTGGGGAGATACAGATAACATCAATATAGTACAGATTTTTTAAAAATCATTTAGAATATTGAAGGAGTTGATTCGTAAAATGTCAAATAAATTACAGGAGCTCAAATTTACTTATATTTTGTTTTCGTTTTCATTACAAATTTGTCCCTAAATACCATAATTTATATTAAGTTTGAATACGCTCCTGAATACTATAACTATTCATATCAACCCACAAATAGGAGAATCTTTAATAAAATTATACAACAGCCGACTTACGACTTAAGTAAACAGACCTCCACCAAATTGCCATACGAAAGATTACAGAGGTTAACTGGCCATGAATGTGCGGTTAATTCTATAAAGACAAGTTAATAAAAAGTAGCTCTAACGACGTATGGTGAAATCCAATTTTGTCAATTAGGACTACCTGCAGTTTACGCTACCTCTAACAGCGCGTTTAGTTCCTGGTGAAAACCATTCTTTGAGCCTCATTCTCATCAGATATGTCACCGCAATTTGTCTGTGAGCCTTTTTATGTTCTGTTTGTTTCAAAAGATAAAAAAATACAGTTCAATTCACTTCAAACTTTGAGCATTGGGTGAATGTGAAGCATTAATGTTATTCATGAAGAATGTGGACAGTTAGGAGTAAATCTCAATAGTAAATCTCTCTTGTATTATTTCATTTCTGACATTAGTTTCGGGTATTTATCAAGTGTCAAAACAAATAGCTTACTATGTGTTCTTGTAATTATTTTAAGTACACAACTAAACAAAGGATTGAATCCTTTCCAGATAAGTTACAATAAATATACTATTCTCGAAAAACATTTTTCCCTTCATCTACACGAGCTATATCCAGTTTGTACGTGGGTGGTGATGGAATGTATTGGAAAGCTAAGTCTAGTTGAGAATGACAAAAACTTCAGTTTTATTGTCAATTACTAACTTGAGGAGACCGAAGATCACATGTATCATCTAGCAAAACTGTATTTCAACAATAGAGCACAACTAAATAATTGACGAATCAGAGAAAAGCAACAGCAAAGAAACAAACTTCAAAATAAACTCATAAATCTGACTCCGGATCCAAAGTGAGCATCACTTCACCATCTACACACGAACTAAAAACTCTCAATTTGTAATGCACTGACCCTCTCTTCTCGCCGTTCTTGGCAGACGCATTATCAGGGCTTGCTTTGCCGTTGTCCAGTTTCTCATCGACATTCTCCTTCTTTATTTCTTTGTCGTCCTTTCCGTCGCCCCTTCAAACAAAAAAAGAACAATAATTAATCAATTGTAGAGCAGATTGAATCGTCAAAGCTAATTCAACTCAAAAAGATAAAGCCTGAAATGAAAAACTTCATGGTTTTACAAAAGAGAACTGTAAGAGCTATTTTTAATGTTCACTGTAGAATTCATTGTAAACTTTTGATTGGAAAACTAAGAAAAATGACTGTACTTTTTTATTCTTTGGTGTATATTGTATGTAAAAGATAACGTGCATGAAATACAGACAAATTATATTTAAATTATATTTACAATATTATGACACATGTCAAAACACATTTTACCTACATGGAAGTCAATGCAATTTACAACTTATTCTGAATAGTTTTAATGGATTTGGTAAAGACAATTTAGAACTATTGCCAAGGGAAGTCAAAGCGATGAATATGAGGAGTTTCAAAAAATGCATGAAAGATATGATGTGTGAGCTTGTGTCAACAGTGTTAAAGAGTTCGTAGAATTTTTGACATTTTGATAACGCATCTATAGACGTGAATAATATTATTATTATAGAGGTTGTTGTTTTTATTATTGTTACTGTGTTAAAAAACTTCAACATATTGATGTAGGCTAGCCCTACGTGGATTTATCATGTGAGCACGGTTGCCAAGGTGACTGTTTTAGCAACGAACGTTTATAAGAGTTTTAAGTTAGTTTTATGAGATACGTTCAAAGATGATGTTTTATTCTATTTTTAATCTTGTTCAATGTAAACTTTTAATTAATAAAGTGTTAATTACAAAAGCACATTTACAACAATATTTATGTATTTTAAAACGAATGTTACAAATTGTAACTGTATTTGACGTTATACAAATTTTTTTGTACTGACAATAAATGATTTTGATTTTATTTCATTTTATTATATAGCCTTCACCACATCACGGCGTTCAAGTGGTTTATTTCAGTATGAAGTTCTTTCCAAGTTGTAACAAAGTCTGTTGTTTTCAAACCAAGCAAGTTAAACCTGATTGCCCTAGAGTTTGTATGTTCTCTGTATTTCACTATTTTGTTCAATTTGAGTCAAGGTATTTGATGTTTATACTGCAACCACAGTGTACATTCATTCAATAATAATAATAATAAAATACAAAAGTACGAAGGAAGAAATAATTTCTACTGCATAGTAATAAATATTCCATTGATCTAAAATTGATTATTTAGAAATTCAATAATCTTCAAAGAATATCTATAAATATAAGTTTTTGTAAATTATTCATACTACCATGTTTTTAAGACACTTGATAAACTTAAAGTTTATTAGAAAATACGAGTCAATAGATTGATTCCAAATTATATGGTGTTCAATTAAATAGATAGGTGCTTTTGGAAAGCGATAAATTAAATAAAAATGATTTATCAACATAATTACCTGTCACCAGACTTGGATCTCGATCTTTTTGAGCTCTCCTTATCTCGGCTCCTATCCTTATCCCTATCCTTGTCTCTGTCCTTGCGGTCCTTGTCACGATGTCTATCCCGTGACCTGCTTCTTTTCCTGCAATAATTATTGAAATACATTAATAATTATTGTATTATCAATCATCATGATAAGAAAATAATCTTCCCTTCTTGAAATAATTATTGAGATACGTTAATAATATTATTGAATTATCAATCATCATATTTATTCATTTATCATTTACAATCAACTTAAGGAAAAAGAAACAGACTACAGTCCAAAACTTCTTTTTATCCCAATTTCATAAAATAAATTGTCCAAAATAAAGCTTATTATTCTATTATAATTGATAAGAAAATACGAATAAGAAATAAATTGCAGTTAAGAGTAAGGTCTACTGATTCAAATATCAGTACGATTACAGTATCAAGTACTGAATACAGAAAGAGCAGAGCACTGTATTTGAATTCATATTTATATTTGATATTCAGTATTCATATTTCGAATTTATATGATCGTCCTCACTGGAAATAAGATAAAATATAATAAGAGTAAGATATACACTTTTAAATGTGATCAACTTAGATCAAATGATCATAATTTTAAAATGATCAACCAAGGATAATAGAAACGAACAGAATCTCAAATAATTGAAATCAGAAACTTATCCAAAGCAAGTGAATCCATGTTGAAGAGTTCAAACATTACAATGTATTCAGTTTCTAACCAGCTACCAGGGCTGAGAAACGAATCCAACAGTTACGCAATATCAACGACGAAAACAGTAGAATTATACCAACCTCTCTCTCTTCCTTTCCTTTTCCTCTTTTTCTCTTTTATCCACCTTCTTGGCGATATCCTGTATTCTTTCTTGCTCCTCCTGCGAAATTAAAAAACAAATATTTTGAAACAAAACGTAAAGTTACAGACACATTAATAAATCTCAAATTTATGTAAGCCGACAAAATAAAAAAATTGAAATCAAATTCTGAATATTTTTTCACTATTACTGGTTAATACTCATTATTCTATTCAATTCTGAGTGAAAAAGTCATGAATGAAGTGAAGTCATATATTCAAAATATTTTAATTCCTACTAGTAAAGATACGTATCAGACTAACTAATTATCGTAAATAATTAAGAAATCGTAGTTTTTCAAATACATGTTCAAAAGCAATAAATCATACTGTCCCAAGATGAATGTAGAAATTCTAGTTACTGTATGTAATAATTGGAATAGTAGGCCTGCCCTTTTCTCAACCTTTTATTTTCAATTTCAATGTAAATACGAGTAGCCCTTACCAAGGAAGTGAATACTGTATACACTAGTAAACAGAGCAGCTAATTAGAAGCATATATTTTTATTGTAGTACCATCATTGTAATAAAATGCTTAATAAAAGATTTATTCTTAATAGAATAAGTTGAAACTTAAGATTTCAGTCGACCAAATATCGACGTTGCCAGATTGTGGAAATTGACTCATGCATGATTATGTGACTGATTATAATTGTTTAAAGTGACAACATTGCTGGCGTTAACTGGTGCGACGTTGTCAAATTGAATATCAAATCAAATTTTATTGCCTTACAAAAAATATTCACAAATGAATACAGATTACAAAAAGTAATATTTTAGAATAAGAAGTATAATTTTTTTAACATAATATACTAATTCGGCGAAACCAGCAAAACCGCAGTTTAAGTGCCGGTGACGATTACCAAAACAGAATACGATACTATTACTTCCAATAGAAAAACTTTGATTCAACAAGGTAAGATTAACTATAATATTATAAGTATACAATTCAATCAAGGTGAAAGTGGGGAAAACACAAATATATATATTGTATGTAAGTTTGATGGCAATATTAGAGAAAAAAATCAAATTGTGTTGTGAATTAGGTGAAAAACATTTGTTGATTTAATCCAATTAATTATTTTTTTGTACTTGATTTAGTGATGCTATCTAAAATTAAATTTTCGGGTAACAGGTTAATCAATTTAGTTATTACATAGGGGAACTGTCTACGGCATACTATTAGGTCTTTCCTGGAAACACGGTAATTTGATGGCGATCTGAAATTGTAAGCTGGAAAGTATGGAGTGAAAGTATTTTTGGATCTATTGATATAAAGTATTAAATTTTTTATATAGAGTTGTCTCACTGTCATAACCGGGAATTCTTCATAAAGTAAGTGACTGGGAATACATTCAGACACAGGGGCTTACATGAGCAAGTCTCAATCTCACACAATCTGGCAACGCCGATAATATTTGGTTGACTGGAAGCTCAAGTTATCAACTTATTCTGGTCAGAAAATATAATGATGAAATGAACTAGGTACTTAACCACCCAATACACCTGAAATCTGAGAAACATCAATTTGAAATTTGAACGGCTCATTCCAGGACTGCAAACATCAAAGTTTTATTCTCATTCACTTTCTACTGCCACAATTCGTTATAAATAAAGTCAATGATTCCAGTTTTGAAAACGAATTTACCCCGAGTATAAAGTGAACCTCACTTTAATTAATTATATTAAATACAGAATAATCTAATTTTATCGACTAATTCTTTACCCACCATTCTTTTCTTGATCTCCTCCTTCTTCTTTTCGACAAACTGCTCGGGAATGCCGCTGGCAGTTTCCTGCGCAGAAAGCAGCAGTTCCCACAGGTCTGTCATGAACGTGCGAGCGTTCTTGCCGTTCAGAAATCCGGTCAGGTTGATCTGCATTTTCTTCGGATCTGGGAACTACAGCGACAAAACAATACAAAAAACACAAATTAGATTAATACTATCATACATCAAACAGTCGTCATGCAGAGAAACGAAACAGGAGACGAGAACTGGGATTAGAATTGGTTAAAACTAATTAACACATGGTTGTTAAAAAGAAATTGGGACGAATTTGTTCCAACTATTGTTTAAAACAAATATTGTATTTCGGAATATTCTAAGAAACGTGATTCTAATCGATTCTAATAGTGTGAGAAAATGTTCTTCAAAATAAATTGAAACTTAAAAAATGTTTCAACTAATCAGTGAAGCTTGGAGAAAGAAGCCTATACTTGTTACTCTTATACAAGAAATAAGATTGACAAGCTACCATAATCTAATGCAAGAGCTAGTATGAAAGTCAATGAATGAAGCAATAATAAAATAATGGAATTCATGGGACTATTAGATGGATTAGTAAATTGGGCAGATTCGTGAATAGTTCATGATCCACTTAGGCCATTGAGTAAAACATCACATAAAACATTATGTACGGTAATGACAAGCTGGAGCAGTTCAGATTACAGCCAGACAATCAACACGCACATAGATTGCCTTGCAAGTATTAAACTGCCAGAACACAATGTAAGTACTGTATTGTGTTAATTAATGTACTGTATTAGAATATTATTCTTTCAAAATAAAAATTATTACTAGAATGATGAAAAAATATAGAAGATGAAAGAATTAGAACAGAACAATTTATGAAAAGAACAACAATGGAGGACCTAGAAATCTTTGCATAACCTGTAAACAGATAATACACAGATGCAAATAATTCATAAATGATAAATTACCATGATAAAAATAATTTATTACTGCATAATAAATAAGAGAGTATCAAATGAATAAACATATTATGTTGATTAACATCAATGTGTCTAAGAAACAGATTAATAAACAAAGTAGTTTACATATTTATGTAGTAAATATCTATTCCCAGTTAATTATAGCCCAAAATGTGAAAACCACTGCTTCTAAGTTAACTATTTTTATGAAGTTTTGATCGTAAAAACAACTTTGCCTAAAGATGTATTCTGTCTGAATGGATAGGTATTTTTTCCCCTTGACCTCCACTTTCCAATTAATTTATGTTGTTTGACTAAAAGAGAACCCTATTGGTTCTTATGGGAGTATTCAAACATTTGCATTTACCAATGTGTAAACACTTGCACAAGAACTAATCTTTCTACACATCAGAGTAGAAATTCTCTATAAAACATGTTTTTGATAATCTTCAATCATATTACAAAACATTAACGTAGCAGTTCAATTTGGTCATATTTATTCAGTGAAAAAAAACTATGGATCTCAAAAACCTACAAAGCTCTAAACACAAATCCAAGATCTCAATTGAACTTCCTTCCAACACAATAGAGCTCCATGGGGCTTATTCATGAACGAATCTTCAAACGGTTCCAAGTTGAGCACACTTTAGTTATCAATTACCATGCAAACAATAAAATAAGCCAATCAGACGATTGTTGTAGCACGCTGCTTGGTTTAGAGCCTTCTTTAGAATCGTTCACAAATACGGCTCAAGAGTTTAATCATTTTTATGAAGCTCTTCAGTATATTAAATTATTGATGACAGTTATGAACTATCGATCATATAAAGATGGATTTCCACCACACATCAGTATCAGTGTACATAAATATATATCCGGTACAGTAAAAATATTATTCCCCAATGGAATTATTCACTCTCTACCCATCCGAGCAAGTATAAATATTTCTATTATAACTCATGGTAGTATCTGAAAATTTAAAATCTGAGTACCCTTTTTAAAAAAGTTCAATTGACATGTTTCAACATGTTAAAGTCATTTTCAAATCAAAAATGGCATTAATATGTTGAAACATGTTGTGAATAAAAGTTTTTAAAAAGGGTACTTGGCTTTTTAATTTCCAGATAAATAAGAGTAGTTGTCAGAAAAAAGTAGTTATCAGCACTGATACTGATATGTGGGAATTGACACAGTTACAAATACAGTGAATTCCTTACATTCATTACACAGCATACAGACAGATTTATGTAACAATTCTTAAAATATACACATATTCGCTAAAAGAATGAGAGACAAAAGATGTTATTTGTTGTATTATGTACAGGTTCAGTAAGAAATATGGTAACAAATTTTATGGAAAATGACAGTAAAAAAGATATCTTAATGTAATCAGTACCATGTATGAGCCGTTTTAACACCATACCACCTCAAATGGTAGAGCGACTGTAGGCCTACTTCCAAGCCAAGACCGAGTGGTCCAGTGGTCCGGGACCCGACCCATCCTAAATGGCCGTCAAACGAAATAAGTGTCATTAATCGAGTACATTACAACATAAATATAACATGTCAAACTAGAGATCCTTACAATAAATCCAACAAACACAAAGAAATGGTATTTTAGACCATAAACATTTCTAGACTAGTTTAGTTTCTCTGTTCGTTCATAGATGATATATGAAATTATAAACACCTTAATAATCATCATCTTTGTTGACGAATGAATGCCAAGATTAATATATCATTCCATGATTCTAGTGAACAGTTACAAAAACATGGAATAACAAAGCTTAATACAAGCGACAGGTTGTACTATCTGCCAAATGCAAGCCTGGTAATAATGATGATGTATACGATTAAACATTCATACAATATCATAAAAGTTGATAAACCTGCATTGTTTAGCATTCTAAATTTTTTCAGTATCCTACAAACTTACATGTACAACTTCAATAAGTAAGCGCCGAGTAAAGTGCTGTATAACAAAAAATATTTAAATCAAAATAAGTGAATAAAGAAAATAATTTGTAGAATGTAGAAATAAGTGACAAGACGGAGATTACGCCTACTCAGCATTATAAAATTTGATTTATAATCATTTATTTCATTGGGGCTACTTGGAAGTTTTATTACATAAAATTACTAGTACCTTTTTTTGTTTCACACACGACTAGTTCCGTACAATCACGCTATTATTAAGTGTGAAATTAAAACCATGAATATTGTTATTGATTTAATAATATTTAAATTTAGCTTCAGAAATCATTGTTTAGAGAGTTACAAAGTTTGAATCAAACTTTTCTTTTTTTCAATTTTATAGGAAGGATATTAGGATCTTTTTCCAAAGAGGAACTAACCCAACTTGTAAAATTATCAGTGAAAATTAAATTAGGGCCGGTTTCCGAGCTCGGGATCTATAAGTTCTGGACTTACAGAGTCCAGGACTGAAATAAGCTCTCGGGTCTAAATTGACTTTCTGAGTCACGATTTTATCTTCTAAACTCCGGAGTCTAAAAAGTTCTCGACTTATTTGAGTCCAGGACTCAAATAAACGTGAGGGACGCATTAAACGTGAGGGAAATTCACAATATTTTGCTGTTGTTTTGTTGGCATTATAGCAAAACGGAAACAGCTGATTACAGCGGGACAATTCAAATGAGCATGCTCTCCAAACTATATTGTAAAAATACGTTCCGATTTCTTTGTTGGCTTATTCAAAGCAAAACCTTTGAAAGGTGAATGAATAAACATTTCATTTTACGTTATGCTATTATTGATCATTGATCCTAACCAGTGATTTTGGAATAAAAATTTCATCAGGCTATTGAGTTTGAAAACTTATTTGTTTTAAAAAAATGGAGTAATAATTTATTATTGTTATTATTATTAATATGTTGAATATGACATTGAATAATAACATTCAGATTGGAATATAAATTCCAAAGCAATCCTTGTATTATTGTGCTTGAACATTTTTAGGTTATATTAAAATCGTAAAATGAGGTTAGTTTCTTACGCATATTTCTGATACAATTTTATTCCAAAATGAACTTGCAAACTATAAATTATGAATTTAGATGGACTAATCCGAATAATTTGGTTATTCCATGATATCTATTTGGCTTTTTATCTACTCCAAAACAATAACTGAATTGTTTGCTCAGTTAAGTGTAGAACTTGAATTTAAACCCTACCCCAGTCGAGGGTTTAAAATCACGCTGTTTCAAGTCATGGACTCAACGATTTTTGATAAATCCTTGACTCAGAAAGAGGCGAGAATCTAATTCAAGTCCTGGACTTATAAGCCCTTCACTCAGAAAGCGAAATTATAAACTCCAAGGTCTAACATGATCTTTAAACTCCAGAGTCTATTTAAGTCCTCAACTACGTTAACGCTCTGACTCAGAAAGCCAATTTTCTGACTCCAGAGTTTAAAGCCAGTTTAAGTCTAGAACTTAGCTAAATGCCGAGCTCGGAAACCGGCCCTTAGTCTCTAGTCAAAAAAAATGACTACAGTTGTAAAAAAACAGACAAAGCGTTCAACAAATTATTTCAAACAATTGAAAGCGCTTATCAAAGTTATTTTCAATTGGAACTCTTCATTCAAGTCCTATCAATACTAATTTCAAGAAAATTTCACATTTTTTACTAACCTAATCTGTTCAGCCATTAGTCTGCCAGCTGTAGAGGCTGTAGCTAAGCTAAGGGCCGCCTCCATATGGTGCAACGTGCTACGACGAGGATGCTCACGTTGCAGATGTGGATACAGTGCTGCCGTGAAACCATGGCAACGGAAGTCGACCGCCAAGATACAGGAAACCGCTGCGACGAATCTTGGAGTTGAAGCTAGTCGAAGCGAGGTGTCTTGGAGTTGCAGCAAGCCGATGCGATGAGTCTTGGAGTTGCAGGAAACGAAGTAGAAGATCTAGGTGACCAGCAGAGCGATGTTGAAAGCTGCCACAAGATGGCAGCACCCTTCGTTGACCTTGAAAAACAGCTGATGTTGCAGTCAGCTGCTTGTTGAAGCGATGCGGAGTCTTGAGTCGCGCCGCTGATCGGTGATCATGCTGACGGCGCGTTAGCTGATCACAAGAGGATGAGGAGGAGGAGGAAGAGCTGGCCAAGATGGCGACGAGCACACACATGGGGATGGATGTTCCAGAGTCTGAGACTCAACTCTTAGAACCAAACTGTCTGATGGAGGTGTGGAACAAAAGCGTTTTTATAAAAATCAATCAATTCGGTTTTTCAGAACTCATTCAAGAAATAAACGTTCAACTTTCAAAAATCAAATGGTATCTCCACAGTTTTTAGAAACCATAACGTTATGAGCGATGTTTTTAGCAGAGATTGATATGTTTTCGAGCATCAAACTGCATTGTTTCAAACAGAATTTTAAACCATTTCAAGTTTTCAGCCAGAGCAAAGGATTAAAGTAATATGGAATTGAGAAACTTTGAATATGGTTATTAAAAATCATAAGTTTAGGATAATCCTATCAAATTTTATCATTTTGCTTTTTGGCTGTATTAAAAACTTTTTATTCAATTAATGTGTTACAATGTCAGAATAAAGAATTATTTGATTGATTGGTTTGAAGCTTCGCAAAGTAGGCTGAGCTACTTCATCATTTCTTTCCAAGGAAAAAATGTAATTACTGTAATCAGCATAATTTACAAGCAAGGATGATTTAATTCATAAAATTTCACCGTTGCTCGTATTTTTACAAAGTAAAGAAACTGGAAACTAAGTTTTGAAATTTATTTTTATTTTGAGTTGTTATTAAAATTGTGGGTCATATTGAATAACAGAATTTTCGAATCGATCAATCTTAGAATAGTTCAATCCTACTTGACTGTTTTGATGATTTTGCTCAAGATTAGAAATTACTCTACCAGCAACTTGGAACGTGGTATTAATAATAAATAGTAATTACTCACAAAATCTGTAGTGGAAAATATGATTATTAGTTCTCATGTCAATGTTCAAGATAAATCAGTGATTTTGACAACTTCACAGTTCAACATATTTGATTACACCCAACATGTAATAAAATGTAATCCCGTAATTCCAAAAATACTATATGTCCCTACACTCTTTTTCATAAATCATGGAGAATTCTCATTTCACAAAATCACACCTTTATAGTTCAATTATTCAACACCTCACTCACCTTTGTTTCTGGAAAGAAAATCTTTGAAGTGTGAAACAAACCTGTGAATCAGACCTTCAGAAGCAAACCACACGCAAGAATTCAAAAGTCTAACGAGTAACATATTATTTGAAAGTGAATCCAATAAATGCAAATAAATGGACAAGTTTGTGAGTAAATTGTTGTAAAAGACAATCACCTTTTCTGCCTCAAGCTGATTGAAGACAAACTCGACGACTACATCATCCTCCATGCCGAGCACTTCTGTGATCTTCTGCGTAATCCATGGTTTGATGGTGTCAAGCTTCACCTTCGACATATCCACCTGCAAAAACACATCACCAACTGTTCAAATCACGGGAGAAATTATTCGGAATTCTATTGGAAATGTTTGAAAACTGTTACAACGTTAAAAAACTTGACTGCTGAAAGCAGTTACAACAATATACATATCTATAAAAAAATAGTATAGGATAATGTTACAACCGCAACAGGTTGAAATTAGGGGATGAAAGGTTTAATATTCCTAATTCTTATCATTTAATACTTGATGACTTACATTAGATCATTACTTTTAAAGTATTACATAAGAATTAGTTTCTTCCTTAGCCTAATAGTCATTATTTTTAAAGAATCTATTGATTCTGGAAAATGATTGGCTACCGACTTTTATAATCTAATACTACCTAAAAACTCCGATTTGTGTATTATTATCCATTCTACAGTACTAAACTTCTTGATGGAAAAATATGAATCAATACTAATAAAACAGTTTCCCGAGAAAGTGCTCATTTCTGCATCAATTAGAGTATTCAAAATACCTTACCCAAACCCGTGCGGAAAAAAAGAAATAGTGAAAATTAGTAAATAATCATCCTGTTTTCATATAATGTATAAATTTATGAACTTCTGAAGCAAATATTATAGGACTTTCTGACATTACTAACTTTTCACAATGAAAATGATTAGGCTACTTTTCCTGTATGAGATATCAAAATAATTCAGTTTGATATAACTTTCGCATAAGGTCTATCGAACCGACACGATTCCATAATGCATTGAAGAACGGCCACTTAACTAGTTAAGTAGTTTTGAAGTTTGTTGAATTAACATAATAAAAAACGGGAAATGTGTTTTTGCATAAATTTTGTTACGAAAAAGTTGTTTGTATTAGATTCGATTTTCAAATTTGCCGCCAAAATAGCCTCAAAATGGTCGTTCTACAACCATTGATGTCTAGACCTATTTCTATAGACCTTGCTTTGGAATATCATCTCTACGCGTCTATTTACTTTGTTTATTTATTTCATTGACAATCACAAATCAACTTTTATCTTGATTCTCATCAAAGCAATTCATAAGTACAAACTTACTTTATAAACACAAATATCAGCCTTTATTCTCATCAAAGTAATTCATAAGTTCAAACTTTGGATTGAGCAGTTCTTTTTAAGGATATTTCACTTGGATTTTAATAGAATAATTGATTAAAAATTCATTTTCATAAAACTTACTCTTGTAGCAAGGGCATCTCCAAATTTCATTTGTTTGAGGAGTTTCTTCTCCTTGTCGCTGAAGCGAGTGTCCTGCTCCGCGGTAGTACCCTGGAAGCAACCATCCAGAGCAAAACCAATGAAAAATATGAAACATGGACACTAAAAACAATGCATTTGAGCCACAGAAAACATAACTATGAAAGATATTGGATGATTATTGAAGCACACAGTGACACCGATATCGCAATCAACAAGAACACTTTGGAAGTGTTGATTAAGCAAGTTTATCAAAATTTATATTTTTGCAAATTCAATAATTATGACGATTTTAGTCCCAGCAATGACACTTTTATAACATAACAGTTAAACCTGCATTTAGTGTAGTCTCATTCATACGTACAGATTATCCTTCAGACTGATCCATAAGATTAAGGGCCAATTTCTCACTTGTAGACTAAACCATGAAACAAATACACAAATAAAAGCCAAAACCAACAAATCTAATAAATGAAATAAGTGATAACAGCCTTCAGTCCGGTTGGCTGAGACCGATCTCTAAGTATGTTCTCACTGGAGCGGAATGATAAAAATTCAATACATCAAACAACTGAAAATGCGGGCAATATGAAAGCAACTAACCAAATCTTAAAGCGATCGAGTTGCAAATGTTCGACGAATCGTATCGTATTGCACTAATGAAAACTGTCAATAGCTTAACTGGTGTCGCAGGGTGTTGAATAGTTTTGAGAATAAAATTGTATCACACATCCCAGGGTTTGAGTTGGCCTGACCAAGGGCCATTATGCACCATTAGATCACGTTTACTTGTACTTGTACAGGGTGTCCCACCAAGAGGTTTACACGTTCAAGTTTATATTACGTGCCCATTCATGCACCGAACGTTTTCAAATTTTACAGTTTACAATGTAGGTTCTAAAAATATTCTGGGAAAATTTCAGCTCCCTAATTTTCGTAAGAACAAAATGGCGGCATATTGAAAATTTTACCAATTCGCTTCCTGGAAAAACTAGTGCCGCCATTTTGTTCCTACGAAGGTTAGGAAGCTGAAATTTTCCTAGAATATTTTTATATTTTTATATTTTTAGGACCTACTTTGTAAACTGTGAAATTTAAAAAAGTTCGGTGCATGAATGGGCACGTAATATAAACTTGAAACGTGTAAACCTCTTCATGGGATACCGTGTATATATGGTTACATTCATCAATGAGTTTCATACTGGGTTTAAACGAACAATCAGACAATCAGCTGTCATTTGTTCAGATGTCAGCTGTTCTTTCAAACCCCGTACGAAAAACATCATCATGAATACAACCATATCTACAAGTAAACGTGGTTGAAGCTGCATTTTCGTTTGTGCGTAAACTTCCGCAATCGACGACTACAAGCATTGTTGACATTCATATTGTTCAAATTTCAAGTATGCTAAAACAGCTGATCAAATAACTTTTCATTATTTGAGTTTATTATTCAAAAATAAGAACATTTCTAATAGTATCAAAATATTGCCATTTAACAGTATAAGAAAAGTATAAACTCAACTTCCCCGATTAAAACATAATTGAGCATAAACTTTCAGGTTATTTAGGCAAATTGAAATCTACCCAATCTGAGATCCTCACCCTATCGTGGTCGACTACGGCATTTACGCACAAACAAACACCCAGCTTAAAGCTGGTCACAACACACCGATTAGTCAAGACAAGACTAGTCACTTTTAGTCACAAAACTTCTCATAGTTGCTTATGGAGTGTGTTGCGTCATAAGCAGCAATGTGAAGTATTGTGACTAAATGTAACTAGTCTTGTCTTGACTAATCGGTGTGTGACCAGCCTTGGTTAAACGTTTTAACGCTAAGCCGGAATGCAGATACTCGGTTTAAACGAAGAAATGTCAGCTGTTCGTTTAAACCCCGTATGAAACACATTATGATAAATGCAACCATATCTACAAGTAAACTTGGTTATAGTTAGGCGTTAAACGTAGTTTTAAGCATATTTCCCTAAGGCTCAACTCACACTTAGACGACTCAGGTCGAGAAGAAACTAGACTCTAGTCGAGAGCATGTGTAAAAATATCAATTTTTGAGAAAGCTATTTAATTTACTAAAAATGACCAAAAATAACTCACTATGTACCTAAATAACCTAAAAGATTATGTTCAATTATGGGGAAGATTGAGTTTGTACTTTTAAATGTCAATATGTTTATATATTATTAGTAATGTTTTGATTCTTGAATAATTAACACAAATAATGAAAATAAGTATTTATACTACTATTAATTTTTATAATGAAATGTAAGTTCAAATATGTTTTTAATAAATTAACAAAAATAACGAATTGCTCATTTTCAAATCAATATCCCAACCTGGGCAAGGGATGTCTTAAACTGAACTTACTAACTGAACTGAAAATTGTAAAAGAATAAATTTGAATTTGAACCGCCCGGCAACCGAGTCTGAGACTACAACCGCCGCGATTCGCCGTCGACTACTAAAACCGAGCGATGCATGTGTACGGCACCATGTGTTTCCCTATACCTGGCAACCGCTCAGTTGGTCAACCGCGTGACAACCGAGCGTAAATCACTGTAATGTAAACAGGCTCTTAGAATCGACTGGTCTGAGTGTCACTATTTGGAAACACAGGCTCTCGACTAGGAGTCGAATCTCTTCTCAACCTGAGTCGCGTAAGTGTGAGTTGAGCCTATGATAATAGACTACTAACAGGGTTTTACTTTAAAAACATAGACTATATAAATAGTCTATAGTAAGGGTAAGACTATATAAATAGTAAGGGCCTGTTCACATGACAGCGATTTACGCTCTGTTGTCACGCGGTTCGCCAACCGAGCAGTTGCCAGGTATAGGAAAACACATGGTGCCGTACACATGCAACGATCGGTTTGAGTAGTCGCCGGAGAATCGCGGCGGTTGTAGTCTCAGACTCGGTTGCCGGGCGGTTCGATATACTAGAGCAGGCATGAGAGCGTACACATGTCTTCAGTCAACCGAGCGGTTTCGAGCAGAGCAGTTCACATAGTGCACATTCTATTACAATATCAGTTCAATTCAAATTTATTCTATTACAATTTTCAGTTCAGTTAGTTAGTTTGTAGAGGATCATATTTCATAGTAGAGTAAACTAGCCCACGTTAGGACACTAAATTTCAAACTGCTATAACTTGGAAAAAAAAATTCTTCATTTTTTAATTTTAAAACAATTTTCTAAAAGTATAAAAAATTATAAACGCAATCTCCCCCATCAAAACATAATCTTTTAGGTTATTTAGGTACATAGTGAGCTATTTATAGTAAATTAAATAGCTTTCTCAAAAATCTGGTGTGGCGCACTCACACAACTTTCCTTGCCGTTATGAAAATTGATCAACTGACGCTGGTGTTCCCGCGCATATCAAATCTACTATTCTAAGATCTGAGACAGCTGGTGACAGGACAATAGCGCTGCAGACACACGAAGTCTGCTATCTCTTCATAGTGAATGATTTAATATAATCAACAGTTGCCAACAGTTTGCAATTGAATGATCTTATTTTCTCGCATTTCGAGCTTATTTTCAATTTTAGGTGAAAATGTTACTGAACATAAATTGTAGAGATTTTCATGCTGAATCTTTTCCACTTATTTTTTTGTTTAAATTGTTTCTGAAGCCTGATAATTGGGAATCGAAAATCGAACTTTACATAGATGGGGTGGTGCTCCTGAAATTTTTACAGATATGGGACTTGTAGCAGTCGATAGAGCTTATCAATGACTTTTTTAGGTATGAATTTGATCAAAATCGTTTGAGCCGTTTTCGAGAAAATTGCGAAAACCCCTATTTCGACATTTTCGTCATTTTAGCCGCCATCTTGAATTGCATTATTTGATCGAAATTGTTCAAGTCGGATCCTTATAGTGAAAGGACCTTAAGTTCCAAATTTCAAGTCATTCCGTTGATTGGGAGATGAGATATCGTGCACACAGACGCACATACACTCATACGTACACACACACACACACACACACACACACACATACAGACCAATACCCAAAAACCACTTTTTTGGACTCAGGGGACCTTGAAACTTATAGAAATTTAGAAATTGGGGTACCTTAATTTTTTTCGGAAAGCAATAATTTCCTTACCTATGGTAATAGGGCAAGGAAAGTGAAAATTGACATTTTCAGAAAATTTTGGTTTTATTTAATCAAAAATATCATGCAGAATTTATCTTCCAAATTTCTTGCCGTATTTGAAATGTTGTTTTAAAAATTTAAACTTTAGGCGCTCATATCTCAAAATGTGATGAGTGGAAAAATGTATTTCTGAGAAAACTTTTCAATATTGATAGCTTGATGATATAAAAATCAAAAAACTTTGAAAAATATCACCAGTAGAAAGTTTAATTTCAGCCTTTGCCTAGTATTAACCGAGGGCAAACCGCTCATGAATCGCTGTCATGTGTACGAGGCTGGCAAATCGAGCGTAAGTCGCTGTCATGTGAACAAGCTCTAAAGGCTTTAAAATGAGTTTTAAGCTATTTACAACTAACAGGGTGACAGATTGAAGAGCAGATTCTTCTAAATATCATTGATGAGATTGGAAAAAATTGCTTCCCGGTAATTTGAACCCACTTAAAGCTGTTAGTGCACTCATGTTTCATCATCATCCGTTTCATTGCCAAATCACGAGCTTAGAGCTTATGGAGTCATCACACTTGGAAAAATAATAATGAAAATTAATCCAGTTTGAATGGAATTTTTCATATCAGTTCTCTCAAAATTATGGGGTGTAGTAATAAGTAAGAATTTTATATCAATATAAAAGGGAGAATGTCTTCTTTCTAATGGTGTCTGGATCATTTTTATACAATTTGTAGGTATTTTTTAATTACGGTATAAATTTACGTTCGTCAAGGTCGAGACATTTCCAGCAGAAAACATAGAATTTTAGACATACTAGAAATTTTCTTGTTCCAAGAGATAAGTGGGTGGTGAAGGCGAGAAAGAGTTTCAGAAATAATTGAAATTATTTTTCTAATTATCAAAGAGTGATTTAAAGAGCTTAGGCCTATTTTGACTATAGCTAGGCTATAAGACCCTTTGAACACTGGGCCACCAGCGTCTCATCTGTCACTGCACACTAGAGCCACCAGCTACCAGCCGAGCTTCCAGGAATGTGGTGGCTCGAGCCGCCGATTTTGTTAGCCACTAGACTGTGCGCCACCACATCATACCATTGAGTATCATCTGTCATTGCACACTAGGGCCACCAGCTACCAGAAAATCATCTCAAGTTCAGTTTCAATTCAAATTAACCTTTTTCATAACCTCAACGTTATGAGTAACTTCTATGAGTATCCTCTGGAGGTACAGAATCTCTTGAGCATTGTACTATCTCCTGTAATTTTATCAAACACACGAGAAGCTCGTCAAAACTGGAAACTTTCATTCTTGTGTACATATAGAACTTATCGTGATTGTTTCCCCAGTCTTGATAATGGGTGAAAAATGTTCCCTTTGCACTCCTGTCATGTAAAAACGGATGAATCTAAAATTTTCTATTTCTGCGACGACGTATGCGAATAGTCCTGCTTCTTCCACTGATAATGAGTTAACTATAGTGAGGTCCACGTTATAATGGCAGTGTTTGATTAGCAATGGTATTGCTATCCTTGTCTATCATTCAACAAAGCGGATAGTGCTATCTCTTTCTCGCTTTGCTCTGTAGCCAGATCGTCTTTCAACAATGTAGAATTAATAATTAATTATCAAAATATTTCATCTTAATTATAAAAATTCATCATGAAATTATTGGAAAATATAATTTATTGCTTAATAAAATATAATTGATTATTTTAAACGAGAATGAACAGTTAATATTACATCAATAAACCTGTATGAGCTACCGTCTATAGAAGGCATTGACAAGACAGAGGGTCGGTAACGTTGTTCTCGTATCTTTCTCCAACGCCATTATAACGTGAACCTCACTATAGTAAACTGGAGTGATGAGTCAAGTGGTGGCTGTAGTGTGCAATGCTATCAAATTTTTATGGTGGCGCTTCCATGGTGGCCTAGTGTGCAAAGGGCCTAAGCTAGGTCGAATAAAAATAAACCAGACACCAATAGAAAGAAGACGTTTCCCCCGTAATTTTTATAAAAAATCCTTACTCATTATGACTATGACACCCATAGTTGTGTAAGAAATGATATCCTAAAGAAAACAAATTTTCAATTTTACCTAAACCATTAAATTTACTTTTTTGAAACCTGAAACTTTTTCAGCACTACTGGGATATTGGGGATAATATTTTACAAACAATTCTATGATTATGGAACTCAGAGAAAGTTGAAATTTTACACAATTTGGCAACGCTGTAATTTCTTTGGTTGGAAGGCCAACTCTCAACTCATTGTATACAAACTATAACTAGTTTAAGTTAGTTGAATAATAATTGTTGTTTATTATTCCAGTATACTAGTTCCAGTTTTATTTCTGATAGTACCTATCAATAGCCTACTATTTATTTTTTTAATATTGATAGTACTGGTCCACTCAAAAAAGTGTCCACTAACTCAGCATCCGATCATTGAAAGAAGCCTAGGAAGACGTTTCAAATAAAAAATGTAGGCTAAAAATTATGACAGTCATGATTGAGGAAAATCTATAATTTTAAGTAAAATCTGAGTTTACTTAAATTCAATTTTAAACTGACATTGATAATACAATCAAATAAAACAAACAAAATTTCAAGATTGAATCGATGCAGTTGTAGGATAAACTATAGAATATTGTTGTTAATGGTATTTATAGAAAAATGATACAATATTTCAAATTTAGTCAGAGTAATAAATGATGGACAATCACAATCGTTTTGTTAGGTAACCTAAGACAAAACATAACAAATTGTTCACGTTTCATTCTCAACTTACCGAGTACATCATCTTCAATAGCTTTATGCTACTTCCTCGAAAGAATCACAGCCAGGTTATTAATTTGAAAATATACCTCATAACAATTCTACACAATCTGAAATAATGATTTAATCACTTTACTACAAGGAATAACTTAATTATGGATTATTCTTACTAAATAGTCAATTAAACGACAATCAAGAATGGCGTGATGCCGACTGAAGTCCTAGCTTTACGATTTAAACTATTTTAAATGTCGTTACGCTACGAAAAGTGGTTGAAATATCAATTTAAAAAATATATAACTATTTATATTATTTAAAAGGAAATCTAAACGACAATTTTTAATAAATTATTACTATTAAAGATTACAAACCATGTTGTGAAAGCAGACACTTTTCACGATAAAATGGCGAACACGGCTTCCTCTTCCTTGCTCCTTGCTTGTTCGATTTTTTTCGTTGTCTAGCGTCTGTCGATTCAACTTTCAGTTTAGCCAACAGTGGGCCCAATCAATTTGTTTCTCTGATTGTGAATTACTTGTATGATTTTGAGTGAAATCATGTATTGGATTAATAATATATTTTTATTTGATACTTTACTTCGAAAAGTATTTCAATAATAGCAAGAGAAATAATTTTGTTGACGAGAAGGTAAACTCAATCGTTAGTTGGTAACAGTCATATGGCTACGCATGGCGCTAAAAACGAATTTCCCGCATTAATTGATTTGATTGAGTTGAACATAAATAGAAAATTAAAATTTGAAGTATATTTTTCTGAAAAAAAGTTTTAAATGGGTGAGTACTATAACACACTTCTTAAAGGGTTTGGGATAAGAATTGAGAAAATCATTTAAATGAATGATTCAGTTGTATTTCAAATAAAAAACTTGTAATCTCATTATACCAAATACCCTATTCATATCAAATTCATAATTCTAACATATTTTTCAAGTAAAAATGTAAAAAACATCTCATAAATTTCACATTTTCCAGTTAAAACATTCCACTGGACAAATTTTTTTATAGTTATAGTTTTAAATAATAACTCAACTTATAAGTAGGTAATGAAATAATTATTATCCAACTTCAATACACTGTTCAAAGTAATTCCTCGCAGACCTTTGCTGTATATAATCAACTATAATAAATAACTTCAATCAATCATATTCTTCGCGAAATTTAAATAGGTATAAGTTCCTTTGCAGACCTGTAACAGAGTAATTAGAAAGATATTTCTTCACCAATCTAAAATAATCATTCATACCATATAGAAAATTGATTCAAGATTATACTATAGAGAAAAGATAGTATAAGAAGATATTCCATGGTATAGGATGTTTATATTCCAAATACCAAGCTGATTTTTGTCAACTGAAGTCGACTACAACTGTCTATTCTTTTGGCCGGGTGTGAGTGGAATGACACAGTATGAGAGACTACCAACGTCACATAGTTCCACGAAGAATAACTACAAGGACTCTCGGCTTGAGTTAACAGTGAAAATCGGAATATAGAAGCCCTTTACGATGGGACATCTTTTTATGCTATCTTTTCTCTATGATTGTATATAAGATGGAAGTAGATGCAATAGTTATTGGAATAAATTATCAAATCTACAAATCTATTTTTATGCAATAATGCTCTGTTTTATTTAACCATCAAATAAGAAGTACAGAATCACTTATCATTAAAATTATATTGGAAGTTAATATTAATATTAATATTATTATATTTTTTACAGGTTTTTACTTTCCTTGCCCTATTACCATAGGTAAGGAAAGTATTGCTTTCCGAAAAAAATTAAGGTACCCCAATTTCCAAATTTCTATACGTTTCAAGGTCCCCTGAGTCCAAAAAAGTGGTTTTTGGGTATTGGTCTGTATGTGTGTGTGTGTGTGTGGTGTGTGTGTGTGTGTGTGTTGTGTGTGTGTGTGTGTGTGGTGTGTGTGTGTGTGTGTGTGTGTGTGTGTGTGTATGAGTGTATGTGCGTCTGTGTACACGATATCTCATCTCCCAATTAACGGAATGACTTGAAATTTGGAACTTAAGGTCCTTCCCCTATAAGGATCCGACACGAACAATTTCGATCAAATGCAATTCAAGATGGCGGCTGAAATGGCGAAAATGTTGTCAAAAACAGGGTTTTTCGCGATTTTCTCGAAAACGGCTCCAACGATTTTGATCAAATTTATACCTAAAAAAGTCATTGATAAGCTCTATCAATTGCCACTAGTCCCATATTTGTAAAAATTTCAGGAGCTCCGCCCCATCTATGCAAAGTTTGATTTTAGATTCCCAATTATCAGGCTTCAGATACAATTTAAACGAAAAATTCCAAATGGAAAAGATTGGGTATGAAAATCAAACAATTAATGTCCAGTAACATTTTCACCTAAAATTGGAAATAAGCTCGAAGTTGGAGAAAATAAAATTATTCAATTTGCAAACTGTTGGCAAGTGTTGATTCTATTAAATCATTCACTATGAACAGATAGCAGACTTCGTGTGTCTGCAGCGCTATTGTCCTGTCACCAGCTGTCTCAGATCTTAGAATAGTAGATTTAATATGCGCGGGAACACCAGCGTCAGTTGATCAATTTTCATAACGGCAAGGAAAGTTGTGTGAGGGCGCCACACCAGATTTTTTATTTTTAGCATAGAGGTCAAATTCTAAGGTACTGTATCCATGATTCACATATCAAAAATAGATCCATACATTGAAAAAATATAATTCACTTACTGTGACAATACAGCCAATATCCAAGACGTACAGTCCAAATGGCTTGACTGACATATCTTTTGAAGCCCTTATGTTCATGAATAATAACGTTTTTCTGAACCAGGCAGGCTTATCCACCCATGAACATTCAAACAATGATAGTCTCAATTTTCTTCCCTTGAAAATAAATGTATAGGTACATAAGAAGGTATTTTAGCAAAAGTTATAATCACAAACAGAAAGAAGTTTTTATCAATAAGGCATAATAGAGTGAACGACAGTTGATAGCTTAGGCAGTTGGTATCTTGATAGCTGTTTGAAAAATTCATAAAAAAAATCTAGATAATAAACCGTTTTCATAAATAATTTGTAGTGGAGAGTTTTGATGCATCCATGTATTAATTTGGTATGAATTTTCAAGACCAAAAATTCTTCACCATGGACTATTACCTATATATATATATATATATATATATATATATATATATATATATATATATATATTATGGAGATTGGAGAAATTATATCATATAGTGGAAGATGTGTTTAGGCCTACGTACCAAATCAGTTATGTTCTGACCATTGGATGCAGAGAAGTAGACGAAAGCAAATGTGATGAGATAACGTGTAATATATCGCAATTTTATGTGTATGTCTTCAATCTGCAATTGAAAAAATGATCGTGTCAATGTGGAAGAAATGTAAATTGCTTGATCACACAGTATGAAGAGATACACTGTACACTCAATTATTGATAATCAATAATTTCTACTAACAAAAAGTGTCCCCAGTAGAGATAAGATAATGAATGAATCTTATATGAATGAATAAAACATGATAGCCTCTACATTCATTTTCAAAGAGAGAAAACTTTGACAATACATTTTTTGGCGTAGCTAACATTCATAAAACCATGAGATAATAGGATATTTCTCTAACCGGAAAAATCATTGTAACAGACATGATGTTAACACGCCTTTAGCTCGATAAATATAAAAATTGTGTCGATATACATCATCCCGAAGAATACAACACTTACCAACGTAATGAAAGCCAAGTATATACAAATTTGTGAGCCGTACAAATTGATAATGCCAAACAAAGGTTTGCTGGAGATTTTTCCAAAATGTTCAATGTTTCTGGAAAAATAAATACCAGGGAATAGATACGTAATTACTTATTGTTGAATGTAATTATAATTCTATTAAACAATACAGTTCATGCTTTATATTTTTCTCATTTTACTGACGATATTCTGTTGGATTAAAAATTCCTTACAATTATTGTGTAGTGGAAAAGCAAGCAACGTTCTGGTTACTACCTAATACTATTTCAGAATGTGTTTATAAAATTTAAAAATGTTTGTTAACTTGACATCCAGGGCTTCACGCTATGATAAAAATGTTTGACACACTGTGAAATCATTGACAATCTCACATATAATAATTGAATAGGCCCATTCATAGAATGAATATTTTTCATCATTTTTAATAGTTAACAAACCAAATAACTCAATTTCAAACATACTATTAAATTTTCATGATTTACCTGCAAATTGATTGATGTTCACACACAATATTCCTCAAATATATTCTGAGATTTTTTTCATTTTCATCCTCATTAGTGAGATGATTATTCACCTCATCAATCCTCTCCATTTTGTGGCAGAACAGTTTCATTTCAGTGTTCAAACATGTGAAACTGAAATACACACCCTTGGCCAGTATTGTCCAATAGTAAAGCAGCAGACCATACCACACATAGACACTGGTTTGGTAGACCAACTGAAACACCAGAGATGTATCAAAAGCCTTGGGAAAATATAGATGCAAGATCTGAGGCAGATTTTTGAAGTTTTCGCCGTTTAGATGTGATTTTAAGAGCGATATGAGGATCATTAAATAAGGCACCATACCACATGTGATGTGCAATGTATATGTGAGTAAAATTGACACAATTCTATTGTATTTTAACACTTTCGCATCTCGCTCTTTAAATAGCTCTTTCACTTCATTACTAGATTTCTTATCGATTTGGAACCTCTCTAAATGTTCACGAACGTACTTCAACAGTTTTTTACTTTCTTTTGAAGCCATATATCCCAGCAATCCGTTCCACGATAACAGAAACTCCTTCAATGTCAAAAGTCTGCTGATGGGGTCCCTCCATTCTGTGTATAAGTTTACGATAAGGTCAATTTGTATAATGAGTAATACGGCGAAGAAGAACTTTTTACACGGATGAGTGATGATTCCGCTTTTTAATACTTGAACATTGAGAAGTATTAATGATCCTTCCTGAAACATATAAGTTATAGTAGCTCAATTGATTTCCAGAAACAGAAGCAAAAAAAGTGAAGCATCCATCCTACATTCAATTAATTGTTATTGTTAATTGCGTACCGTACCAATTCCAATAGGCTAATTGCATTTTTGCATGATACGTGGATGAAATTCCATCAACAGCCTATAAGTGTCAATTTGAGTTATAAAATAGACATAGGCCTACTAAGAGACTTATATTTATTTACTAAGGATAACTAAAATTATATAATTTACTAAGGATTATCGAAGGATAATAGAGCGATAAAGAATAATCTCTATAATATATTCAGGTCGTAGCCTACCGTAGCTGTAATTAATTCATCAACGAATACTGTATTCCAATCTCCCTATTAATTTTTATTTCAAGTTATATTTGAAATTAATAGAAGTTCACAAACCAATAATATTCCAAACATGACATTTCTGCATTCAATGCATTGTTCAATTCAATTCAATTTATTCAACCGTACATAGAATGTAAAAACAAAGTAAATGCGATACATTAGATTGTAAAATTGATATGAAAATCAAGTAAAAGTAAATGAATAACTGCATTGCTTGGACGATAAGTCCGTGTGCATGGAGGAGTCTTCTGATATCGACAAGAATAACTATACTTTGTTGACACTAGATACAATAACAAATCTAGTTACTAAGAAATTACTAATAAAATAAGAAATTGAAAATAATAAGCAAAAATAATAGTTTAAGTAACTTGAAATAAAAAAAAATAATAATTAATTTGCGGCATTTAAGGTATCATACAATCAAAATATATTAATAAAAAGTACGGTACCCTTGAAGGGAAAGAAAAACTGAACAAATCAAATAAGTAAGGACGGACTATTAGGAGCAAATTACTAGGCATAAGGGAACCGCAACAGAGCCTCTGCAGCCGCCGGGCCAATATATGTTATTCTGATAGAATACTGAGAAGCCACCTGCTCACTCCGCGCTTATAGACGGCGATGCTACACCCCTCACTAATAATTGATAGAATCTCTGGAGGAGCATTACGATAAAGCCAATAGGCCAAATGGAAAGAGTTTGATAATTGCATTGAGTTCTTGAGACGAGATTATTTACTTTTCAATAAACAGACTTATTCAATTGAAGTAGAATAATGTATTCCAACCTAATAAATTATAATATTATTGATCATATTTTTTCTGAAAAAGAATTGTTTCCAATTCTTTTTCATAATATTTTCATCCTCACTCTTATACTGTCTTTTTATCACTGATTATTGCGTCCAGTAACCAAGAATAGGTAGTCACGTAGGCCTATTTTGAAAATATTTCAATATCAACATACGGTATATATCTTATCTGAATACTCTATCGCAATATGAGAAAATATCCAGTATAGGCTGCTATAAGAGAGAAGTAATGTAGTACGTATAGAATTATTATACCAAGTTATATATGTAACTCAATATATAGTTGAATTGAATTGACTTTGATAGCTTACTACCATAGGCCTACTTGAGACTTGATGTATGGAAACAAATATGTGAAGATATGAAAGACATTAGAGAATTGTATTCTTACCTCAGAAGACTCAAATTTCTCCCCATTATTCTTGATACTCATTCTCAACAAACTTCTGAAATTCGAATTTATTTTTCTATTTCAATATAGACAGTTTTACATCACACCAAAAATACGTTTTTACTCCGCCATCTTCAAGACAGATGAAACCGACCTATAAATTCAAACACACCAAGTGACATCCACATACAACTGGACAAGCCCTTTTATTATTTCGGATAAACGCCCTGTCCTTCAATATTTAATCGCAATCTAGCTGAAATCTGAGCGTCCTGTTTATTGTTCGTGAATAATAGAGTAGATTTTGTTGAGATTGTCAAAAATGTGAGATGATTACTCCTCTAAAATCACTGTAAAGTGTTTCAGAATCATTAAGCTGCTAGTCTTCCAAGCTTCAAGTTCGAGAATAACTGTAATTAGTGGCTGAAATAAGGGTTCCTTGGTATAATCACCAAACAATTATCTGCTCTTAAACTGCAGATTGACAGGTGCTCATCTTTCTCATTTTTGGAGAAAAGGGAACCTTTTCGGAACCCCTGAACTTTATTACGGTAAACGTAGGATTCTGTTTTACTCTATTATGTTGCATTGTTTTGTGATGTATAGGCTTATTCTATAGTTTGTTGTGTAGTTTGTATTATGCTGAGTTTTAGTTCATTTGTATTGAATAATATTGATACATTGTAAATTATTATGTAATGTGGAGAATATTGTTTTCAATATAGTGATTGTGTATTATTGTGTTGTTTATTTTGACAAATAAAAAATTGTTTCTAATTTGCTTTGTTTCTTGGGTTTGTTGAGTTGCGTTACTGTATGTTAGTTTTATGTTTTCTTTACATGTATTTTTTTAATCTTGTACCGGTACCCTATCGTATTATTGTATTGGTTTTTTTATAAAATTAAACTTGTTTATTTATATTGGGTACGGTATAGAAGTATTGTACATTATTGTGCTATTCTTAGTGTATGCTGTGTCGATTTGGGATCAGTTGTGTTATATTTGTTGGTTATGTGTGTATCAAGACTTTCACCTCCATGCTTGAGGATTTGGCATGTGGCGGCCTGCGGATTTGGCCTGTGTCCTTAGCGAACGGCTCGGTGCAAAATCACTACACTACACTTGTTGTGAGCAACGCCAGTCCGGCCTGCCGAACTTTTCAATGCTATCTATCCTCTCCACCGAAATCTAAATCGTCCAATAATGGAGATGGAGGAATTTTGATTTCAGGTTTGGATTCAGCGACCCCAAATTCTTAAAAACGTAAGTCCCATTTTCGAAAATACCCGAATACAAGGGAGTTATAACTGTTTTTAATATAGCTTTCTTTTATCATATATAGTAAAAACGTACTAGGTTAATAAGATAATAAATTTTTTGTTCAAAAAGGGAATGGCAAAGGTTTTTAGAAGTTGTTAAACACTTAAAAGTTCAGGTCTAAACGTGAACATTTCAATATTTAAAAAGTTTGTTTTTAATTTTAAACTTTGAAAAGATGAATCCAAATATGAAATCAGAAAACTTCTTACATTATCACCTAATAAAATAAAATATGAGTAAATTTCTTCATAGAGATAGAATTCTTCATTAATAAATTTTCTTATCCATTTGTATATTTCTTATAGATTTATGACATTCAAAGTAATACTATAAATGCAAAAGTATTCTTAGGCCAAAATAGTGTAGTTCTGGTTGGTTTTATAAGTCTTCAAATATACAATCGGCAACTTAGGACAAAAAAGAGGACAAAAATACCAGAGTACAAGGGCCGTGGCGGATCCAGGATAGGCCAAAGGGGGGCTAGGCATTTGTGAGGGGGGGTTAAAGCACCGGGGGGGGGTATGGAATACCCCCCAGCAAGGCGGGAGGTCCGGGGAATTATCAAAATTTAAGTGAAAAATTATTACAAATTTCAAGGCCGTTTTTAACTTTTCATTGACCAGAGTTTAGAGGAAAAAAAACTATGGTTTGACTAGAGAATATTGACTAAAAATAAAAGGATTTTGAAGCCATTGGAATGTTTTTGCATTAACATATCATATCTGACCCTTTGACTATAAGAATTTGAACGTTGAAAGCTATTACCTTTTTATTTTTTATTTCATGGTAATACTTTTAGTACGGTACTGATATTACTTTTTTGCAAATGATTAAGTTTTAAATATAAACCTGTATATACATTTTTCCTCTCATGTTCCGCAACCGGACAAAACAAATTACCCATTTTATCTAGTGTAAATTGGATACCCAAGGGGGGGCTATAGCCCCCCCTAGCCCTTCTTTGGATCCGCCACTGTACAAGGGTGAGAACACATGCATGGGCTTTGTGAATTCAACTCTGACCATTTTCACTTCAATTTCCTCCTTTTTATTATTATCTTATCTGTCTCTCTACACACTCACTCAATCTCTTTCTCTTTCTCATACACACACCTACTCACAGCGTAGCAGTAGATAGAGACGAATTGAAGCTTTCACTCTGTTTTCGCCTGCCATGTGTTGAATATTCTTTCTTGGAGCTATCGTGATGTTTTTTGAATATAACTCTTTATTTATTTATTATTATTTTTCCATTGCTCAAAATTCTATGTTTATAGCTTTGAAGTTAATTGTTGAAATTCAGAACTATGAAAACAGGATTCACTTCTATTTGTTCAATATACCGGGTGACCCAGAATAACGGGAAAATTTGAAAACGCCATAAAACATTAGCAAGACTTGCCATTTGAGAATATTATTAATAACATCTATCACTTTTTGACAATCACTTCTTCAAGATGGTTTTCTCCTGCACGAATACACTTGAAATCTGTGTTGAGATTTCTGAACGATTGCTGCAACATTTCAGCTGGGATATTGTTAATTTCATTTTTAATTGTCTGTTATGATTAAACCACAGTTATTGGTCAAGTTGTGAAAACGTTTGATTTGAGATAGCTCCAAAAACGGAAAATCGCAGGTGGACAGATCATGGGACCAGGAAACGCAGATGTTGCAGTACCTATTCCTCTGTTTTCTTCCTTCCCCCCATTTCTCCCTTCCTTTTTTTTCCTCATTACTTCTCTTCTCTTCTTTGCCTGCCTATTACATGGGAAACCATAGTTGGCTAGGTACCTTCCTCTCTTTTTTTCTCTTCTCCAACACACCCAAACACTAAGCCCATTGTTTTTTTATATTTGTAACATTTATTGTGTTTTATTTGTTTCGTAAATCTTTGTATTTTTGTTGTGTCTTGTTTTTGTGTGTTTTTAATAAATTGAATTGAATTGATCGATCAATGAGGAATCGTCAACACAGATTTCAAGAGTGTATTCGTTCAGGAGGAAGACATCTGAAAGAAGTAATTGTCAAAAAGTGATAGATATTATTAATGATATTCTCAAATGGCAAGTCTTGAACTTTACATTAGTTTGAATAAAATCATTTTTGTCCTTCCCACCACGGTATAATTATAGAAGAAGACGGTAGGTGTCACGCGCATGTTTGTGCTAAATAATTTCTGGTGTAGCTGACGACTTAATTTCATATCCAATCATCTGTTTTTAACGAATAAGTTTCATAATTTGCCAATAGGTGTTAAAAAACTCGGTTGGTGGTGATGACGTAATCTAGCTGGCTGGCCACTGCCGTGACCACTACCGTTTTCATCTAAATACCGTGCTTCCCAAAGACCTTTAAGAGATCATCAAGATTGCATCTTTAAGGTCTTTGGTGCTTCCCAATAATGTTTTATGGCGTTTTAAAAGTTCTCGTATTCTGTGTCACTTCTGTATATACCAGTTAAAAATTTAGGTAGTCAAGTTTTTAAATTTTATCACAATGTTCAAGCAGAAACCCATATTTTCCTCTTCTTCTTCGTCAAATTCAATTACCGCCGTGATAGATGTACGGTATCAAAGTTTCAAGAACAAGCAGGTACATCAGTTAGTTTCAAATATTCAAATTTCATTATACAATCAACATGATTATAATGTATAAAATCCAAATATCAAGATGATAATATGATTGATGAATTTTTATTGTTATCCTGAATTTTATTACAGCACATTCACATCAACTTCAACACAGAGAATTTCAACAGATCCTGAAGATAGCTTCCATTGAACACTGGCTTCACCCTGTAACAATAAAATTAATAAATTTTTCGAAATAATAGAGAACGTACTAATAAATAATCCTACACATTATCATCAACAACTACTCATCAGCTAAAATAATATGGCAAAATAATATGCTTTTATAACACGCACTATAGTCTGTGTAAAATAAGTTGAGACTTGGCCCTCCATCCGAAGAAATTACAAGGTTGCGAATTCCTGTAAAATTGAAATTTTCTCGAATTTCCAATTCAACGTTAGAAATTGGATTTAGAATATCATCCCCGATATCCTAGTAGTGCTAAAAACGTTTCAGGGTTGAAGGATTTGAAGGAAATTTATCTTTTATGATAAAATTGGAAATATTGCAAGGATTTGTTTTTCTTTTAAATATTACACTTCTCTCAGAATCATGGGGCGTCGTAATGCTTTATAATTTTATATCAAATTAACGGAGAGAATGTCTCCTTTCTATTGGTGTCTGGATCATTTTTATCCGACCTATAGTTATTTTTCAATTAATGAATATGTTCGTCAATGTCGAGCAGAAAACATGAAATTTTGCGGTATAAAGTATCATGGAGAAATATATGTGCACATATCATGAATATCATCATGATCTATCATATAGAGTATAAAAATAATATGTTCATGTACGGTACAATTTAAAATGCGGAGGAATGTAGAAATTGTATTTAATTCAAATGCTAATTAATGTATATACCGGTAATAATAATAATTATTGAACGAAAATACAAATTAAATGCTGTCAGCCACCTCTTGTTACTGTACCGTAGCAGAAGTCTTTAAGGTGGTTGAAAGCATTTGGTTTGGATTTTCATTTAATAATAATAATAATTATAACAATTCAAGATATTTCAATGCAAAACTCCACTATAGTCTATATACATTTAAAAATGTTATAGACATATTCATGTCATGGAATAATCTCTTACATCAATATTACAATAATACCCGTATAATAGTAGGCCTATTACACCTCAATTGAGTTTGAAGTTCTTGAAATTGATCAGTTCTCATGTTGTTCATTCATAATTCATCTTCTCAAACATGTTTTACAAATGTTTTTACAATGCAATTTGCTCTAATGCAATGTACATACAGATTATAAATAAATTACTTGGTACCTAATTTAACTTGATTTAGTTTCTCTTATTTTATAAAGATTTAAAGCAGGCACGTAGCCGGGGGGGGGGGCTTGAGGGGCTTCAGCCCCCAAAAGGGTGACCAGGTGCCTTAGAGGTGATTTGGTGACCCCTCCTTCAGTGGAAGGACCTACAAAAATGCCAGGAGTGGAACTCACGTAGGTCACGAGTATGTGGATGGGTAGGCCAAAACTCACCACTGCTCAAAGAAGGGCGGCCAATCAGGCAAAACTTCTTGGGAGAAGTGAGGTTTTTGACCCTGCGCAGAGTTTTAGAGGGGCAAAAAAATCCCAAGAGACCAGAGATGGGTGAAACTCCAGTCACAAATGTGGGTCAAGAGGCTGAGTCGAGGGTGGCCGGGCGCCGGGCGCCCTAGAGGCAGTTTGGCGTCCCCTCTCTCAGCGAAAGGACCTAGAAAAAGGCCAGGAGTGGAACTCACGCAGGTCAAGAGTTTGTGGGTGGAGTGACCAATCCTCACTACTGCTCAAAGAAGGGCGGTCGCTCAGGCAAAACTTCTTGGGAGAGGTGAGGCTTTTGACCCTGCAAAGTTTCAGAGGGGCAAAAAGAAAAACCCAAGAGACCAGAGATGGGTGAAACTCCAGGCACAAATGTGGGTCAAGAGGCTGAGTCAAGGGTGGCCAGGCACCCTAGAGGCAACTTGCCCACTCCTTCCTCAGCGGAAGGATCTTCAAAGAGGGCCAGGAGTGAAACTCACGTAGGTCACGAGGACAAATCATTCTGAAGATACTGCCAAGCATATCACACTGGATTGCGACAAGCAACCAGGTGATGAATGAGATGTTAGCATAGGGAAAAACTCCTGGTTTTTGTAAAGGACACAGGTATTGGTTTGCCTAACTAACATACTACTTGGAAACACAATAATAAGCTTCGGTTGACGTGTGGGGCTCTTTGAACCTTTGGATCCTTGTATCCGTCCCTTTAAAAATAATAAATAAATGACAACTATCTATTCTTAATTTTTTATTTTAGAAAATAATTAGTACCCGTTTATATGAAACATGACTAGTATAGGGTATTAATTCCATTCTCAAATGTCAAAATGAATTATACAGAAACCTGCACAAGACCTGCAGGTTTATACAGGAATTATACAGAAACCTGCACATAACAGCCTCGAATTATTACACAGTAAACTGCAAAATAATTCATTTTGACTCTTGAGAATGGGATAAAATACCCTTTACTGGTCGTGTTTTATATTATAATATAACAACTAGTGATTTAATATAATTAAACGTTCCAGTATCCTCATTTAATACTTCTTTAGACACATTATTCAATATCAATGATTGAGAAATTAGACTGTGAACAGACCAGCTATTATAATAGTTGAGCTACAATAATTGAACATATAAAATAATAATGTATTTGATATGGAGGAACAAAACATCACATACCGTACGGTAAATAGTTGAAACATTATTTAGAAAATTACTTAATTAACAAACTTACTATTTTATGTAATTCATTGCTCCTCTACATTGTTATTATGAAACTAAAGTGTCTTTATTTATGTGCTATCGTTTATTCGTTAATAGAGAAATGAGTATGACAATATTGATCATAGTGCATTGCAATATGGGACAGGCTGAAACTTTGGCCCCCCTCCCCGCCTACCACATCAATCCACAAAACCAAAACCACCCCCCCCAAAAACCAAATCCTGGCTACGTGCCTGATTTAAAGAATACGATTTCATGCTAAATCTTTTATAAAATAAAAGAAACTGAATCAAGTTAATCACTAAATTATTTATTTATGTTCAGTATAAATTGTATTATAACACAAACAGTTCCGTGCCTACTCTAATCATTAACATTATGTAATGAAAAACCTCTGCATTCTAGGCTTTATTGATCAGTAATGAATTCATAACAGATTCAAAATTAGAATAAATAGTTCAACATCTGATAACAGAAACATAAGAAGAAAAACACTAGTCATATGATGATTCAATATCATCACATTCTTCCCGTCTTTAGGAATTCAATGAATAGTCTTTCAAATAAGAAGGCATTTTGCGCTCTCTATAAGATCTTCGCAGGGTGCCATCAGGAGGCTCTTCTTCATCACTGAGGGGGAATCCTGTATTTGTTTCATCTTGATTTTCATGATAATTTTCTTGATTGTTCTCAGGCTCTGCGTGATCACTAAGGCTTGATCCTGCATTTGTATCATCTTGATTTTTATCGTTATCTTCTTGAATGCTCTCTTCTCCTCGAGGGGCAAGGTTTTTCAATGATACAGTTGTCTCTCTTCCATCACTAAGCCGTACCTTGGCATATTGTGGGTTGATTTGAAGAATATCCACCTCCTCGACCAATGGATCGAATTTACTTCTTCGTATAGGTACTTTCATTAGGACTTTGTTTGAAGGGGCAAGCCAGGTTGGAAGTGCTATACCATTAGATGATTGTCTATAGTGTCGGAACATCCTATCATGTGGCGTCTCATTAGTAGCCGTGCACAATAGGGATCGAATAGAATGTAGAGAATCTGGGAGCACAGATTCCCAATCAGATACATCCAAATTTCTATGCTTCAATGTAAGAGACACTGTGCGCCAAATTGTACCATTTTCTCGTTCGATTTGGCCATTTCCTGGTGCGTTATAAGGTGATGACATGGAAGTGGCTACTCCTCGATTATGAAGGAATTCCTGCAGCTCTCTGGATTTGAAAGAGGTTCCATTGTCAGTATGTACATAAGAAGGTAAACCAAATGTGGTAAACAAGTTCACAAGGCACTGAATTACAGTTGATGAATTCATATTCGGACAAGGGTATGCAAACGGAAACCTAGAGTACTCATCAATTATTGTCAACAAATATTTGTTTTTAGTTTTTGATGGAAGAGGACCCTTGAAGTCCATGCTTAATCTTTCAAATGGATGTGTCGCCTTTATGAGAGTAGATTTCAATTTCTTGAAAAATTGAGGTTTTATGGCATTACATGTTTGACATGAAGAAGTCATTTTTCTGACATCCTCAACTGAATAGGGTAAATTATGAGTTCTTACCCAATGAATCATTCTGGTCACTCCAGGGTGACACAAGTCACAGTGTAGGGAGTGTAATTTATCGGTTTGAGTTGCATTACACACTCTGGAAAGTGCATCTGCTACTTGGTTGTCCTTTCCTGGTCTGTAAATTATTTCGTAATTGTAGCATGACATCTCCAATCGCCATCGTTGTATTTTTTCATTTTTTATTTTATTTTGATGAGTCATATCAAACATGAATGATACAGAGCGCTGGTCAGTGATAATTTTGAAGAATCTTCCAAGTAAGAAATGTCTCCACTTTTTAAGAGCACACACAATAGCAAAAGCCTCTTTTTCAATGGATGAATGTTTACGCTCACTATCATTCAGCTTCTGAGAAAAGAATGCTACTGGACGTCCACACTGTGATAGGACAGCTGAAATTGAAAAATCAGATGCATCTGTTTCAACCACAAAAGGTTCAAAGTCGTCAATTGTACTAACTACTGCCTTAGAAATCTCAGTTTTGAGTTGATTGAAGTCAGCTATAGCTTCAGAAGTCAAAGGAAAGGTCTTTGCTGTAAGAAGCCGTTTAGCTTTATCTGAATAATTGGATATCCATTTGGAATAGTGTGCAAACATTCCAATTGTTCGCTCAAGAGCCTTTCTATTATCTGGGGGTGGAAGATTGAGCAATGGTTTCAGACGTTCAGGGTCAGGAGAAATTGTCCCATTTTCAATTTTATAGCCAAGCAAGCTTATTGAAGTAAGTGAATATTTGCTTTTTTCTGTATTGATTGTAAAATTGTATTTTGTACTGCATCTAAGAATTTTTTGAGATTCAAATCATGTTCCTTCTGATTCTTACCACATATTGTCACATCATCCAGGTATGCATACGTTTTTTCAAGTTTTTCATTATTAATAACATTATCAATGACTCGCTGAAAAGTGGGTACACCATCTGTCAGACCAAAAGCAAGCCTTCGAAATTGATACAAACGGCCACATGCCTCAAATGCAGTGAAAGGTCGATCTTTTTCTCGTATGGGTACCTGGTGGTAAGCGCTTTTCAAGTCAATAGTGGTGAATACAGAGTTTTTTGAGACCTTAGAAACAATATCTTCAAGACTAGGGAGGGGATATGCGTCAAGATGTGTGTATCGGTTAATAGTTTGAGAATAGTCTATTACCATTCGCTTTTTGTGATTTTCGTTCTTCACTACAAATGCTTGAGCTCTCCAGGGAGACCTGCTTTCTTCAATAATTCCATCAGCTAGCAGTTTCTCAATTTCTTTCTCCATGAAACTAGTGTCTTCAAGAGAATGCTTTCGGGATTTAGTAATTATAGGTTTAATGTCTTTAGTTAAAAACTCAAAAAGTGGTGGAGGTTCTATCTTTGCTGGAGCCAGATAATTGATAGTCAATGGGGGTTTAGTTCCTCCAAATGAAACTCTAAGTTCAGAGTGTTGATTAAGTAAGTCATGTCCTACAATAACATTAGCACACAAATCAGGCAATACACTGAATTTTGTTTTGGGGTAATGTTGACCTGAAAATTCTAAATGAGCTACACAATAAAAGGAAATGTTCTTTCTTAGTGATGTTGAAGCCATGGACACTGCACCAGTTGTAGGGTACATTTCAAGTCCACATTTTTTAGCAAAACAGTGTGAAATAAATGTCTCAGAGCTTCCTGTATCTATCAAAGCAGAAGTAGGAATGTTGTTTACCTGAGCTTGTACTGTAGCATTTTCAAGAACAGTAGAGGCTGCAATAAGCGCCGAAGATGAAGAAGTTTTAGTAGATTTGCAGACATTTTTCCAATGACCTATTTTCTGGCATTTTTCGCATGAGTCATTTAGTGCAGGGCACTGCTGACGTGTTTTATGTCGCTGACGACCACAAAAATAACATTTTTGAAAACTTGAGCTTCCAGTTTTTACAGCTGACAAATTTGTTTCTTTACATGAATTTTCTGAAGAATTATTTGAAGTGGCATTAAGAGTTATTTCGGAAGAGTAAGAAGCTGATTGATTTCTGGCAGATTCCAAGGCACGTGCTTTTTTAATAGCTTCATCAAGAGTTAGCTTGTCAAACTCCAAAATCTCAGTCTTATCTGATGAGAGCTGAGGCCCCGGATAAATGAATCACGAATGTATGTTTTCCTATGAGTTTCAGAATCAACATCTGCAAACCCACAATTCTTACTCAGTTGTTGTAAAGCTTGGTTATATTGGTCAATTGTCTCATCTGAAGACTGTTTTCTAGTTGCCAATTTATGTCTAGCAAATATTTCATTTATTGGTTTTACATATGCAGATTTTAGTGCGTCAATAGCCGAAGTATATGAATTTTTGTCGGCAATTGTTTGATAAACAGAATGAGATAGAAAGTTGGTAAGCAACCGCAACTTACTTTCATCATCGATGTCTTCTTCGTCAAAAGATGCGATGAAATTCTCAAAAGTCTTTAGCCAGAAGTTCCATTCTTGTAGAGCTGTTGGAGAATTCGGATCACCATCAAACTTGTCTGGTTTCAAAAATTTGTCCATCGTAACGCGAATTTTCAGTTTTCGATCCAGAAAAGATTTGAAGATTATACATTTGTTGTTGAATAGAAATTGTGAAATAGAGAATAGAAATTGATTGACTCGTATTTGATAAGATGAATTGATTTGATGATTTTAGATTACTGATCAATAAATTGTAATGAAAAACCTCTGCATTCTAGGCTTTATTGATCAGTAATGAATTCATAACAGATTCAAAATTAGAATAAATAGTTCAACATCTGAACAGAAACATAAGAAGAAAAACACTAGTCATATGATGATTCAATATCATCACACATTATAAAAAATCTCTTCACAAATAATAACATTTTCCTTGTTTGTGTAAATTTTTACCTTGGGGACCCATCCGGGCACAAGGACATCATCCTTATAAAAATGATTATCAGGCTGCAGTGGACAACTCAAGCTATTATTGCAGATATTCAGATTTGAAAAAATCTGCGCATGCATGCCCCATTTGCGAGCTGTTCCAATGGAGGTCACTGGATCATAGATGCCAATCTCTAGAAATACAGGAATATATATGAGATGAGTTTCACAACTTATTGGGAGGAAAAACTTTATCTTGACACTTTTCATTTTCAAAATTCAATTATTTATATCTCTTAGAAACGTTATAAAATGTTTAAAGTATTTACTGGTACTTCATGGATAAAATTCCACTTCTATAGCAGTTCTCGCATTTTTGAAAGTACCTATATTGTGAACCTTCTTCATTCTATTTTGTTTTGTAAAAGTTACATCTTCATACTTCAGAAAGATAAATTTAAACATTCCGATTCAACTTCATATGGTGTAGGTACTGAATTATTTGTAATAGAACAAGAAACGTTTCAGATCAATAAGATCTACTATTCTCTCAACTCAATATTGGCATACCGTAGATAGAACCGACAAGAAAAATTCTTTCGGAGCTGTTTCCTGAAAAATGACCATTTGACTGGACTATGTTGTATTGTCTGTTGTGAAAGCATCGAATAAAGATTAACTTGATTGGATTTGTTTTTAATTCACAGCAATTGCCTTTAATGTTCCCAATCACAATTAGTATCGCATTATTATTCATCATAATATAGGTATGTCAATGATTTACCCGATAATTGTGCTGAGTTTGTTAATATGTGCCTGTTGAAAAGAAATTTAAAGATCTGGTTGAACGATTACACTTTAGATGTAACATAATGTAACTTATTATTAATGTATTGTATTGTTGTAATTCATTCTGTTATATTTTTTGTATGTAAGTTCATGTTGACTATATTTTATAACACTCTTTGGATTTTTGAGAGCTGAGCCAACAATTAATTAATATCATGATATAATTTTAACTGTTAAGTAAATTCTGTAGTAAATTTAACAGTGAAATAAACTGATAAGTTAATTTAACTGTTAAGTAAAAATAAAGTTCACTGATATACATTTTACTGAGTATGTATATTTATATTAGAATTTACATGTCTTGTATAATAGTACTTTGTCAAGCAGCCTCTTTGAGGTTCGCTTAAGGTACCGTAGCTTATTTATTCAATAAACGTTTTTTTATTCTATTCTATTCTTTAAAATTCTCGCAGCTTCAGGTAGGTAACTTACGGTAGTAATAGACATAAACCAATTTAAAAGAATGAAAACAAATCAATTTCAATTTATCAATTTCAATTTATTAAAAACACACAAAACAAGACAAAACAAAATTACAAAGATTTACGAAACAAATAAAACACAATAAAATGTTACAAATATAAAAAACCATGGGCTTAATGTTTGGGTGTGTTGGAGAAGAGAAAAAAAAGAGAGGAAGATACCTAGCCAACTATGGTTTCCCATGTAATAGGCAGGCAAAGAAGAGAAGAGAAGTAATGAGGAAAAAAGGAAGGGAGAAATGGGGGGAAGGAAGAAAACAGAGGAATATAGGTACTTAAAATAAAGGTAAGCGAGTCCACTGAAAAATGAAAAAACTAATGAAAAAAAAATGCTGGAGCAGAAATCTCGAGTCATATATCTAAATGGAAGAAGAAATTACTGTATGTCCAGTTTTTTATATCCAGTTTAATTTTTCCGCTGATCTTATTGTCCATGAGAAAGTGATTTGGAATGAGGTTTATTATTTTAGTACCTATGTAAATTAATTGCCTCCTTATACATTCAATATTAGTGTTATAGGTTACATATTTGTTAGCAGTGGCCCTTAGATTATAATAATTAAGAGTAGAGTTTATTGTGAGAGGAAAATCGGATCTATATTTTATTAAGTACTCAATTACGGTTTTTATGTATAATTGACGTATAGTCATGACCTCAAAATCACTAAAAACCATATCCGTTGGATAGAGCCTGGGTTTGTTTAATATAGTTTTAATTATCAGTTTTTGTGCTACAAATAATTCAGCAATATGACAGTTGAAACAGCCTCCCCAAACAACTATGCCATACTGCAGAATTGACTTGACTAGAGCATGATACATCATTTTCAGGTGGTTCTTATTAAGAATTCTGTTAACTTGGTAAAATTTAAAGGATAAATATCTAATTTTTCTACATATGTATTTAATATGAACATCCCATTTAAGGTTTTCATCAATTATAATTCCCAAATACTTAGTATTATTGACTTTTTTAATGGTGGGACAATCACAATTACCCAAGTTTAAATTGCACTGAGAATGGAGTCTCAAATCTTGATTCTCGTTAGGCTGCCCTACTCTATTTGCAGAGAAAGTAATGTAATTAGTTTTTTCAATATTTAAACTTGAGGTATTCTTATCTAACCACTTCTTAATTAAAAGCATATTATTTTCAGCTATAGTATGAACTTCATTCCATGAATTTCCGTAAAAAATAGCTGCAGTATCATCTGCAAAGGATATCACAGTTGAGTTTAGAAGTCTTAAATTTAAAAAGTCATTTACATAGAGTATGAAAAGGATGGGAGAAAGTACAGTACCTTGAGAAAGACCATAAGAAGTCAAGTTAGTTACACTAGATTGATCATTTATGGTTAGGGACTGGGTTCTATTACTCAGATAGCTTTTGAACAATTTAAGCGAGACTCCTCTGAAACCATAGGACTCCAGTTTATTGAACAAAGTATTATGAGGTATTGTATCAAAAGCTTTGCGTATATCCAGGAAGACCGCAATAGTTTTCTTATTGGAGTTTATTTTATCAGATAAAGTATTGATGAATTTTATTAGAGCGTCAGATGTACTTTTACCAGTTTGGAAACCGAATTGGTTCTTGTTGATTATTTTGTTAAGATTCAAGAAAGAAACAACTCTTGACTTTATTAGTTTCTCCATTATTTTAGCAAGGTTGCTGATAAGACTAATCGGCCTATAATTACAGGGATTAGTCGGGTCACCTTGTTTGAATAGAGGTTTTATTTTGGCTGATTTGAGGTGCTCGGGAAAATATCCCTCCTCAAAGCATCTATTAAAAATGAAAGCGAGAGGTTGAGATATAAAATTGGCTATTTTCTTCAGCGTAATATTACCTAGACCATCAATACCAGGACTGCAGTTGTTCTTTAGATTTTTAATAGTTGCCTCAACTTCAACTGGGCAAGTTGGTCTGATAAAAAACGTGTTATCGATCTGTATTGCAGGAAATCGATCACCAGTATTATCAGGGATATTGATAGTTTGAGCTTGTAATTTACCCACATTTGTGAAATAATTGTTGAGGGAGTGAGCATCAAGTTCAATACTCGTTTCCTTGATACTGGCCTCACCTACAACCTCGTTTATGCACTTCCACAACTTCATGCTGTTGTTATTACAATTTTCAATTTTCCCTTTATAGTAGACTTCCTTTGCATGTCTAAATCTCGCAATAATAGTGACTGCAGGGTTTTATTTCTTCAACTAGGGAACTCACCTGTGGTAAAATGTATCCCAAATTTGACGGAATCTATGTATTGTGTCTCAATCTGGCATGATTTATCGTCGACAGAACAGTTTTGTACATGGACACTAATAACATTCGCAGCTTTTGAACCTGGAAATAAGATAATAGGTACATATAGTCCAGTCACTATATATATATATATATATATATATATATATATATATATATATATATATATATATATATATATTATTTGTGCATGAAATTTATATTGTAGTTCTGATTTTTTAATATATTATTTGGCTACATAAGAGAAGTCCAGAACCAATTTCTTCATGCAAAATTTCCTTGTGCTAGATACAGAGTGACCCAAAAACCTCGTATTTTCGGCTCATTTTCCAGTTTTCAGCTATTTCTGCCAAATCTCTGAATTATACATTTAAATGGTAACAATCGGAAGATATTGTTGATCAAAAACTAAAATTCATCAAAATTGATTTTTTTCTTCAAATTTCATTCATTTTTGAAAAATCATAACTCAGTACTCATTGGAGATAGAGAGTTCCGAATGATCTCTTTTTTCAGAATTCCATAATCTAGAAAAAAAAGCGAGAGCAAATTTTTCTGTCCGATTGCGAGATTTGGCAGAAATAGCTGAAAACTGGAAAATGAGCCGAAAATACGAGGTTTTTGGGTCACTCTGTATCTAGCACAAGGAAATTTTGCATGAAGAAATTGGTTCTGGACTTCTCTTATGTAGCCAAATAATATATTAAAAAATCAGAACTACAATATAAATTGCAAGCACACCCCCTTTTTTATGTTTATATTGACTGGACTACTACCGGTAACTCAACTATACTACTTTATATGAATTCTCTAATAGTATAAATTTATCTTAAATAGATGATATAAAAATAATTCTATAAAACTTGTGAAATATAAATTTAAAATAAGTAAGGATGGGTGGATGGCTTATTTTAGTGATTCATCGTAAATAAAGTACCCGGATATTCTGAAGAAATTTCGGGAAAATTGGTCTAAGTACTCATTTATTCAGAATGCCATCCAATAGGCTCCCAATATTAGCATGGGAGTACAAACCCGAAGGAAAGCGAGGCATAGGAAGACCAAGAAAGAAATGGATGCAGCAGGTGTTATACACCGGTATACAGGCCAATAGAGCCTAATCCTTGTAAGAAGATGATGATGTTGAAGAACCCGGTACTTTGTAAAATCTACTTTCACAGAATTTGTGAAATTCAATAGATTAATCAAATGAAAAATATATTACAATTTTGCAAATTATGAATTTATATATTATATTTCCATATAAAACAAAAAAATGGAAGTCTACATTAATCAAAAAGTTTATTAATAGAGTTAATATTCAGAGCATTTGAATAATATAATTATTATATCGGTACCTATTATTTTTATGTAGGCCATAAACCATTTTTATATACAGACTTATTTATTCTTATTGTAATAAATATAATTTCCAGTCAATTTCTTATTACAATTATTCTTCTATAATATAAAAATAATAAAAAATCTCACCACAGTCTGTAAATACAACACATTCTGCAAGATTAAAATGAAAGTTTATAACTGTAATCACTATAGATACTGTTAAACTAGAATCACTTTTTAATAAATTCATCATTTAGAAAAGTAAATCGTTGAATGTGAAATGAGTCTATCAGGTAAGAAATTACTGTATTTTTCTGTAATAGTGGATAAACTTTCTTTTTCATTCTTGGCTGTTCAAAGATGAAATCTATACTGCATATAGGCAAAACTATTAACAGCCTTTACACCTTTAGTAATTTATCTCATTCGCTGATAAAAAAATTATTGCAATTTACTTCACAGTTTTCCTCCTAATTTTGATAGATAAGTTTTCCAAGTACCCTATTGTAAGTGGGAATACCCCATCGAAATAGTACAAGTAGCCATTATATTTTTGTCATATAGCGTTGAGTACCTTTTAGTCTTTTTTTTCAATTTTCAAGTCAACTATTGTGTCTCCCCTATGCTGATGCAACGACAGAAAGCTGAAACTAGGTTGATGAATAGATTCTATCAAGAGATTCACTTCAAAAAGTCAGCATTGGCTGAATGGCATTCCATAAAAAAGGGAATATTGACGACTGAAGTGGATATCACTATAGTAGGAGATACAATACTCTTCAACTCGTTTCAATGAAACATTTATCGAGGAAAATTGGAAATTGGACAGCAAATTGTCGATTGAACAACGATCAATTTGATTTGACCTATAATTTTTACCAGATTGAAAATATTAGGTCTACCGTATAATGGAGTTTATTGCTTTATTCTGAATAGGTTATGTTTCATATTTACGATATCCTCATTCCTCAAATTATTGAAAATCTAATGACGACTAGAATGATGTTGCATCATTAGAAACTGTACTTTTTTGCTTGTAAAAATTATTAAAATGTAGCAAAAATAGTTATGATAGCATCCAAAATTATTCACATAATGTAGTGGTGGTCCACATTTTCTAAATAAAGCAGTATATAGCAATAAATTAATTTTTGTATAAGTGATTCATGTAACTAAATTTTCTGATTAAACTCTTAGGGTTTTACCTACTACCAGAGAAATGATAATTAATAAATCAATCAATCTTGACGTATTCAAAGTTACCCTCTTCTGTTTTATATAAATGAATAATTTTTTGTTGAACTTCATTAAACCATAGAAGTGTTATACTGAATAATAGATCATACAATCCTACGATCACAATAAGTTTCTTCATTATACATGTGAAATTGTTATAATTTGTATTCTTAATCTCTTTTTTTATTAATTTCAAATGGTACAATAATTCTATTTTATAAATCAAAGGAAGTAGCCCTGAATTCATACATTTTAAGAAGACTTGTGATTGTGAATAGATATAAGACTATATCATTACAATGATTTATACATGGTTTGAAACATACGGACACCTTTAAATATTGACGTAAAATGAAATGTTTTATGATAAAATAAAATGCGTTGTATTTTTCATTAGTTTAGGCCTATCTTGAAAATAAAGCAACTAATAAGTGCCAATCTATAACTATATAGCCGTTACATCCAGTAGAAGGAAAAGTATCCCAAAGCTTTACTAGAAAGATTATAAAAAAATCAACATGAAAATACACTTTCAATATCTGTAAAATAAGATAAACTTTTATCTGTAAAATAAGATACACTAATTGCAAAATGCATTACTGTTAACTTCTAATGAGCCTGTAACTCCCACATACGGCCAGTTTCACGAGAATCAAATCAAATTTAACCACCGTAAAATGATGTAATTAACGGAACCAATTTACGAATCTGACATCAGTTTAATAACTTAATTTTACAGTGGTTATTTCCAATTGTATTCTTGAGCAACTGACTCGTCACCTTTAATGTTTGTTGCAAACAATATATTTTTCATAAAATGTGTAATTTTCCCAAAACGATCATTTAAAGTTGGGATCTGTAATAAAAGCGGTACTAAACTTTCAACTGCGGGAATTGGTTGAATCGAAAATATAGATCTTATTCATAAGGAATGCTGAGAGTTTGAAGTGAATATTTACTATGGATTCAAACAGTATTTGACTAGCTTCAACTACTTTCACAAGAAAAGAATTGGCAAGAAATGTGAAAATTGAGCAAGTGGGACTTTATTAAATTTATTAAGAATGTCTTTTTGCAGTGAAAATATTATCAAAATTGAATAAACAACTTGAAATTGTTTAAACCACTTATTTATCAGAAAAGTGAAAGACAACTTCAAGCCGTTTTGAATTCAACCGTTGCTAAAAGTATAAAACTAATATTCAGTTCTAATATTTCAATTAATCTGAAAATGGGGGATTATTAAAGGCACACAGAATACGAAAAGAAAGTATATAATTTAATAAATACAAGTGTTCAGGTCCTAATACATAGTATGAACCGTGTTGATGTTCTTGAATACAAACCAAATAACAATGAGATAAGTTTATTTTTATGAAGTCATTTTCACATAAATTGATCGAGTTTTATGATAACAGATGACAGTTGATTATGAGGTGTGGAAAGTCTTGTGGAGCTGCTCATGATCCTCTGCAAAATAAACAAATGAATATATTGAACATAAATAAATAAAAAATGTTATAGTAGCATAATAATAATATCGAGTGACCTGGCTGGCTCAGGTCTGGTGTCAGAGTTTTCAGGTCGCAAACTGATCAATTTCAGGGTTTCTGACATGACCTAACTACTGATTTCTAGGCAGCCGGAACCGACGATTGAAACGTGAAACACGGGAGTGGCCCAAGATAAATATCTTGCTCGCACTGGGATTTGAAACCGGGCGAGCATCTGATAAAGCCAGCATCTAATCCACTTGACTACGGCCACACCTCCAATAGTAGAAACAATAGCAGCATAGTAGTTAAGGATAAAAATACTCATAGTAGAGTATAGTAAAAATAATATGATGGGAAATGTTTTACCCCCACAGTCCAAAGAGATGTTTAGAAATACAGTAACACAATTGAAAAAGCTCAACTGGGTTTCCAAGAAGCAATAACTTACTTTAATGAATGGTTAAATTGAATTTGATAAAAATAATCAACACTTTAATAAAAATTCAAATAGCAGTTAACCTGAATAGAATGAACTTGAAAATATCAAACTTTAAAGAAGCTAAATTCATTTACAAGAGAGAATGTTAACACAGACTCATTATTTATTTATTCAACTTCCAACGTTTTTATCTACATTATTAAAATGTTGATAGTTTGAAAGTTGGAAATTAATCTACAAAGTTAAAATTCTGGAACTCTAGTAGTTTACTAAAACAGACCAGACTCTGAAAGATCAACAAAGCATTGAAAGTAAAGTAATTTGTGAGCCCAGTGAACTCTTCAACATGCAAGACAGTAATCAATTACAGGTGAATATTGTCGGCAAAGCAAAATCAATTATTGAATAATAGCTCAACTAAAAAAAATTCTCTCTTCCAGTTCTCAAGTCAATTCCAAACCTGTAAATTTCGTGACCATTTTTTACGAACTGCGATGTAGGGTAATAATGGTTTTCACTTGGAATGTCGATATGTCGACATAGTATTTCAACTCACAACTCTGAAAAAGTTCTAAAACAAGTATTTAAACACTTTTTGATTTCTTAAAGCTAAATTAGAAATACTGTATTGATCGCTTTTGTATAAGCTTAGTGAATGAGAAGGGTTGAAAATTGTTTATGATAATTGAGTGATTAATAAATCAATTGTTGATGGGAATAACTACATTTTCTATTAGAAAATGAATTTTTAGAAATAATATTTTATAAGCTTAGTGAATGAGAATAAGGATTGAAAATTGTTTATGATAATTATTGAGTGATTAATAAATTGATGGAAATAACTACATTTTCCATTTACATTCTGACATTTCTTGTCACAGTGGAAAGTTGATAAAATGAAACTGCCAAGAAACTTCAACTTACACAATGATATTGTTGATGGGAATGTGTATGAGTTTCACGAAGAAACCAATGAAGCCCATGATGCAGAATCCAATAGCTGTGGCTACTGCGATCTTTTGGAATTCTGAAAAAAGATTAAAATATGAGTCATAATATAGATCATGATTATCATAATAGGTCATAAACAATATAGTTCAAAAATATTTATCACTCACAGGACTGAGCTGTACAATATAACCTTTAAAGACATTTAGGGTCGGTTTCCGAGCTCAGGATTTAGCTAAGTTCTAGATTTTAAACAGCTGGAGTCAGAAAATTGGCTTTCCAAAACGGGGCGTAGTCGCAGCTTTTTAACAGTAGTCGCAGTTTTTATTTTCTCATTTCTATAATTGGAAACGTTTTTCCTAGACGAAATTAAACATTCCTAAATAATTCAAAATAGCTGAAACTTTATTCTCTCTTTATTTTATGTTCAATTTTCTAGTTTTTAGAAATTTAATTCAAACGTGACTAGGACAATGACTGCGACTACGCCCCATTTTCTGACTCCAGCTGTTTAAAGTCTAGAATTTAGCCAAATCCCGAGCTCGGAAACCGGCCCTTATTCACTATGGTTCAATGAATAAATTGAGTTAAATGGGTATGTCATTTTTGAACTGAGAAAAAATCAGAAAACATAGTATCAACATAAAAGAACAACAATTGGACTTTTCTAGTAAGTTTTTAAAGTAAATCAAGAGTTTCAAGTGAAAGATAGATAAGTTATTTTATCTTAATTATGATGCATATCTTCAATAGAGGCATTACTGGATAATGTTCAAATTAATTTTTATACTAAGAAAGAACATGTTTTTTACAGACTACGATCCAAAGTGATTACCAAAATCCAAGTTCTGCAAATCCTGTTTAAAATAATTATATAAACTTTTAAAACCAATATTGACAAGTTCTCAATCTGCTTTCATGAAAGCACTTGAAACCTTGTGATAAGCAGAATATACTTTACCTATTGTCATAGAGAAACAATAGCGTAAGTAGATATCCCATGGTATAGGTATTATGTCGCAACTTTTACTGTTAACTCAAGCCGATTACTGTCAATTTTTACTGTTTTGACCGGGTAAGAGTGTATGAACAGCACAATATGAGAGACTACCAGCGTCATAAAGCTTCAAGAAAAACATCTACGTGGACTATCCGCTTGAAATAACAGTAAAAGTTGCGACATAAACGCCTTATACCTTGGGATATCTTCTTATGCTATTGCTTTATTTCATTACAATTATTTGGTGTTAGCATTATTTTATTCTTTTATTATGTACACAGTAAATAAATTCATAAATATATCATAATAAGTATCTATGAGAGGAAAAATAAGCCTAGCCTACTTTGGATTTTATCAATGAATGAAACTTGCAAATTAATTAATAGCTAGAAAATTATTTTATAGAATTGCAAGAAACATGAAAGTAAAAAGGAGTTGAGCATAGAGGTGATGTTGCTAACCTTTCCTGTCTGGTTTGGTACACCTTTTCACCAATCTCAGGGAGTCCTTGGCGAACTGACGGCCAGGCTCGATAACTTTGCTGATCTGATCCATTTTCTGAAAATCAAATAAGATGTTAAAAAATTACAGAGATTCTTCAAATCATACTTAGAATGATGATGGACAGTCAGAGCATATTAAAGCAGCTTAAATTTCAAACAAAAAAAAATCATTCAGGTGAATAAGGTGTGGAAAACACGTAGACTATTAGGCGTGTACTATATTCAGCATTCAGCCACCAGTGGGTCGCCAGAAATTGACAGCCGAGTGTAAAGCATGCTAGAACACTAGTATTGGCTGTCGGGCTAGTGATTTTAGAAGATACACCAACTGGATCACCAAACTCTGGAACAGCCCCTGAAACTGCAACTAGTGTCTTTAATGACTCAGCTGGCGACTATAATGATTGTAATAAGCGCAAAAGAACCAATGGCCCCTTGATACCTTTACATTATTATTACATTACCCATTGATACATTAACCTTTTCCTATTCCTAACCTAATCTCAGAAACTGTTTTGTCTCTATTCAAAATCTGCTTATTCTTAACAATAGGAATTAACACTGATCGTAAACTAGTACCTAAACAATACTTTATGGTAAATTTGAAGGATAATAATAGGCTAACAAGCTTCAAATCTTACATATTGATTTTACAAAGCTAACGGTACTCCAAGTTAACACAAAACAAAAACGTTTTTAGCTCAATATATTGTTCGTTTTAATTTAATTCAATGGAACTATACAAAATGATCAATTAAATTTAACAAAGTATTACTAAATGTTGCCAAAATTTCTATAAGAAACATTAAGATCTTAATAATAATAAAGTAAACCAAAAACAATCTGGAAGATAACCTATTAAAGTGTGAAACTTTGAAAATCAGAACAGAATTATAGTAAAATCTATAAATATATGGATTATTTTAACTAGAAACTTACTTAGTGTTTGTGGTGATACCTTGTAGGTAACTAGTGTTGAAATGAGAGCTAATGCACTTGGATTTCAACCAACAACACGAACTCACAAAGCAAAATGTTGGAATCTGAAGTTCAGAAGCAGAAATGCAAGCAAACGTCACTCACAAAATCTTGATACGTGTCCAGCCAGCTGTGTTTACGTGTAGCAATTTTACTTCAAGATACAGCCGCTAGGTGGGACTAGCTGTCCACAAAGCTCATTGTTAGTTACAGATTTCGATGGTAGATGTCGCAAACGTTCCTATGAATTCCAAAACGAATGACGTCTTTTTTACTTTCCTTGCCATATTACCATAGGTAAGGAAAGTATTGCTTTCCAAAAAAATTAAGGTACCCTACTTTCAAGTTTTCTATACGTTTCAAGGTTCCCTGAGTCCAAAAACATGATTTTTGGGTGTTGGTCTGTGTGTGTGTATGTGTGTATGTCTGTGAACACGATAACTCCATTCCTAATCAACCGATTGACTTGAAATTTTAAACTTAAGGTCCGACAATTTTAAACATGAGGATCCGACAATAAGAAATTCAATAAAATTCAATTCAAAATGGCGGATAATTACTAAAAAAACATCTTTTTCACGGTTTTCTCGAAAACGGCTCTAACGATTTTCTTCAAATTCATACCATGGATAGATATTTATAAGCCCTATCAACTGACATGAGTCTCATTTTTGAGAAAATTCGAGGAGCTCCGTAATATTCTTGAAAAAAATGACGGATAATCACTAAAAAACCATGTTTTTCACGGTTTTCTCGAAAACGGCTCTAACGATTTTCTTCAAATTCATATCATGGATAGCTATTTATAAGCCCTATCAACTGACATGAGTCTAAATTCTAGGGAACTTTCAGGAGCTCCGTAATATTCTTGAGAAAAATGGTGGATAATTACTAAAAAACCATGTTTTCACGATTTTCTTAAAAATGACTTGACCGATTTTTTTCAAATCCATACCCTGTATAGTTATTTATCAGCTCTATCAACTGACATGAGTCTCCTTTCTGGGAAACTGATGGGGGTTCCACCCCATCCTTGAGAAATAGACTTTTCCTACAGTTACCTTGAAAAGTGGCCATTCCTGCACTGATTACAGAACGCAAAGAATCACTTCCGCTCTAGTGCGGGAAAATTTATTATATATATATATATATATATAATATATATATATATATATATATATATATATATATATATATATATAATTTAACTATTGTAACCTCCTTCTCGTGCATGAGGTAGGTAGGTAGGTAGGTAGAGCAGTTCATAAAAAGAACACATAGACGAGTTATTTCATCTGTAGAACAGCTGTCTTGACGACATTTAAAAAAAATCATCGAATTTAACAATTTACACAAAGGTAAAAGTACTCTGAAAACAATTATATATACACATATACAGAAGTCTGAACGTAGTTTCAAATATTTTGCCGCCAATTGTCATTATGTTATTCCCCTAAATTGTTCTCGTTTAAGAATGAGGCTTACAGTTCAATGAGGAAGGAAAGTTGTGTGAGTGTACCACTCCAGATTTTTTTCAGAAGCTGCGTTGCCTTATCACTGTGGCCTAATCTCTGCCTTGCCACTGCCATCAACAGAGGGTAGCTGGTAACGGTATTATATCCAATTTTATATGAACTGTTTATTCTAATCTGAAATAATTAATAATTATGTTCATCAAATATTTTTCAATGATTGAACATTGAATATGGTAGACATATTTTCATAATTGAGATTGGAATATTGGATATAAATTATATTTTCCGCAATCTTAAAAATCGATCTGGCAACTTTGCGGAGCTTTAAAAGGATAACAACAGGACAAGGATAGCAATACCAATGCTTATCAAATAGGTCTACTGCGTTTATAACGTGGACCTTACTATAGGCCTAATAGTGAAACAGTGGCAGCGGAATTTATTAATGTTGTAGATTTGCGGTGTTTGGGGACAACTTGAATTATTTGCATTTTTACTGTCATGTATTGTGAGACACTGAATTCGAAGAGGTAACATGAATAGACAACATGGTACACAATTTTATTTCGTATCATTGAGAAATAGTCCATGCAATGAATGATCAAAAAGGGTATAGAGGGAAAAGTTGGGAAGACAATTTTTGACCCCACAGTTCTGTTGAGGGTGGTAAGGAGGTAAACATATCAAAAGTCCCCACCCCTACCCCCTGTGCTAAGGGAGGTTCATGAGTATGTTTGACGACTTCTTCCCAAAAAGAGTGAGGCGGGTTTTCTGGGAGAAGAAATGAACCCTTCAGTCATGTTGATAAGTCATGGATACAGCAGACTTGGCTAGTATTAGAACACTTGCCAACTTATTGCCAACAATATGTACAAGAATGCCGTAACTGCAGAGGATAGAAACAAGTTCTATTCAGCTTACCTCAGACTGAAGAAGATATATCAACAGGATATTGTCAACTCAAAGAGCATCTGGAATGAGGGTCGTATTAGGAATGCTCCAAACCCATGCAAGGCAGCCTGGAATGTTATCAACAGCTCCAAAAGCAAGAAAGTTGAACTGTCAGGAGGTGCAAGTCCTGATGACTACAACAATTTCTTTATTCACTCAGTGGCTGGGATAGTGGAGGCTCTCACCGGTTCACCTGATCATGCAGTGAATCATGTTCCTGTCAGTACTTGCAGTTTTGTGAAGTGGGAGAGAATTTCCCCTGTAGACCTGATAAAAATAGTCAAGGAATATAAGAGCTCAACAAGTCCTGACATCTATGGAATCTCAACAGTGGTATTGAAGTCAATAGTTGATGTTTTAGCTGTACCACTGTGTAAATTGATCAATGACTGCTTGGATTCTGGAGTTTTCCCCAAGGAGCTGAAGACTTCAAGGACAATTCCAATCTTCAAGAAAGGTGAACCTGATGAACTGTTGAATTTCAGGCCAGTCTCGATAATTCCTGTATTTGGCAAACTCATGGAATTGGTGATGTATGTTCAGCTTTCACGGTATTTTGAGAGTAATTCCATCTTCCAACCTCACCAGTATGGATTCCGTCAGGGGAGATCAACCACGGGAGCTGTGCAGTATTTAGTGCAGTCGGTTCTTGGGGCAATGGAGTGCAGGCAGTCGGTCTCTGTTGCTTTGTGTGATTTGACCAAGGCATTCGACTGTGTCTTGCATGACATACTATTGGGTAAAATGAAGAGGTATGGGATAAGTGGAGTTCTCCTGAAAATCATGGAGGATTATATCTCCAATAGAATGCAAGTCACATCAGTGAATGGTGCAGAATCACGGTCGAAGGAGGTGATCTATAGAGTGCCGCAGTGGTCCTCTGTTGTTCCTTGTATTCATCAACGACTTCAGTGTGCATGGAAGAGCCTTATTGTTTGCTGATGATACCACCCTGCTGGCCCAGGATGAGGACCCCCAAACTGATGTTGCCCAGTCTAATCTTCTTGTAGAAGAGACTAGCCAGTGGTTTAAATCAAACAAACTGTGTCTAAATGAGGGGAAAACACAGAGCCTGTTGTGCACCTTAAGGCGTGGTCAGGCTCATGGTGAGGCGGAGGTCAAACTCTTGGGTTTTGTTATGGACCCCACTCTATTGTGGGATAGACATATTGGCATGCTGTGCAATCGACTGGCCAGGGTGACGTTTTTGATGTGGAAGCTGAAGCAACATGTGCCTGCCAACTACTTAATTACAGCCTACAATGGGCTGTTCCATAGTCATATAAGCTATGGAATAGTACTATGGGGCCATGCAGGTAGCTGTGAAAGGATTCTCCTTCTACAGAAGAAAGTTCTTCGTGTCATCACGTCATCATATTATTTGGAGCACTGCCGGCCAATCTTCAAACGTCTGAAAATACTGATAGTGTACATTCAGTACATGTATAGCTCCCTACGGCTCCTGAGGAGTGAGGCTCATGCCTACCAGGAGAGGGGCTAGCTGCACCACCACAATACCAGGAGACGGGGCAACTTGCCCTACTCCAGACTATCGAAAGCACACAAATGCTACCCCTTACGGATGCTAAAAATTTTTAACAGACTGCCAATTTGTGTTCGTGAGCTAGAGTATGGGAAGTTTTGTAGGCTGGTACGTGAAAAACCCATCAACTACCCTCTCTACTCATTGAGAGATGATGAGACCAGTGGACTTTTAGACCAGTTTGTTTCATGATTTAGTATGGCAGTCCATCTACAGAACCACATGAAACAACCTATCTGCAGCCATCTCTAGTTATTTGTGAATTGATTGTTTTATATTTTGACGAAGTCTGTCTGGCGACTGCCGGTCATGGACTGAATATACTGAATAAGGGGATAAGGGTAGTTTAAAGGCGCCATTTTTTGGTTTATCTCATAAAACTCAAAAACGATATATCATAAGGACTTGACTGTCATACAACAAATAAAAGCTTACATAATTTCCTACAATATACACTCCACAACATTTTTTATATCCCCTCTAGTTTTTGAGATATCCGCTCTTGAAGGCATGACATTTTTGAGAAAAACACGTTTGTCACCAATTTTTTTCCATTTTTTCTCTTATAACTTTTCAGAGATCGATAGAAAAAATGCATGTTGATTATGAACTTATAGAGCATTAAATTCTCTTCAATTTGATGTATAACTTCGACACTTTTACGAATTTTCCTACAACTTTTGCAGCCGCTTTAGTGTCGAATGTGAAATCTCCATTTTTGCAACAATAGACCAATAATTGATAACGGAATTTGGAGGGAATGTTTTAAACAAAATTTCTGACTTTGCAGCTTAGTTGAGACTAGTTAGGAGGAGAACATATCAAAAGTCTCCATTCCCAACTCATGTGCTTAAGGGGATTAGGGTGGATTAAAGGTTGCATTTTTGCAACAATAGACCAATTGAAAAAATGAAGCTTGATATAATTCTCTACACATTTTGTGGAAGTTTGTGATATCCCCAACAGTTCCCGAGATATTCGCTCTTGAAGGTGTGTAATTGTTCAAATAACGGATTTTTATGCAATGTTTTGCTCTTTCAGGGCTTATACCTCTCCAACAATGCAACATAAAAACTTAGGGTTATCGCACGTTTGTAAAGAATTGAATTTTCTTTGAAATGATGTATTATTCTACTATTCCAAGTTTTCCTTTCATCGTTATAGCAGCTTCAATGTAGGGGGTGGAATTTTCATTGTTGCAACAAGTGTCAACTCAGCTGTTCCACACCTTCAACAGAGGGGATGAAGATGCGAACTTCTGCTATGTTCACCTACTAACTAGTCCAAATCAAGCTGCAAAGTCAAAATTTGTGTCACAGACACCCACTTCAAATGTCATTGTCAAACGATCAATTGTTGCAGCAATGAAAATTTCACCCCTTACATTGAAGCTGCTATAACAATGAAAGGAAAACTTGGAATAGTAAATAATACATCATTTTAAAAATAATTCAATTCTCTACAAACGTACGATGATCATCAGTTTTTATGTTGCATTTTTGGAGAGCTATAAGCCCTGAAAGAGCAAAACATTGGATAAAAACCTGTTATTTGAACAATTACATACCTTCAAGAGCGAATATATCGGTAACTGTTGGGGATATCACAAAATTCCACAAAATGTGTAGAGAATTATATGAAGCTTCATTTTTGAATAGTTAGTTAAGTCTTTTGAACGCATTGTTCTCAAGATATGACAAAACGCTGAAAAATGCAACCTTTAAACCACCCTAATCCCTTAGCACATGAGTTGGGAATGGAGACTTTTGATATGTTCTCCTACTAACTAGTCTCAACTAAGCTGCAAAGTCAAAAATTTTGTTTAAAACATTCCCTCCAAATTCCGTTATCAATTGGTCTATTGTTGCAAAAATGGAGATTTCACATTCGACACTAAAGCGGCTGCAAAAGTTGTAGGGAAATTCGTAAAAGTGTCGAAATTATACATAAAATTGAAGAGAATTTAATGCTCTATAAGCTCATAATCAACATGCATTTTTTCCATCGATCTTTAAAAGGTTATAAGAGCAAAAATAGAAAAAAATGGTGACAAACGTGTTTTTCTCAAAAATGTCACACCTTCAAGAGCGGATATCTCGAAAACTAGAGGAGATATAAAAAATGTTGTGCAATGTATATTGTAGAAAATTATGTAAGCTTTTATTTGTTATATGACAGTCAAGTCCTTAAGATACATAGTTTTCGAGTTTTTGCGATAAACCAAAAAATGGTACCTTTAAACCACCCCCTTAGCACAGTATATTGTAGGCGATTATGTCTTCTCACTTTTCCCTCTATAACCTTTCCTTGACTGGATTAAAAATTGCAAATAAAAACTGTAGAGGCTACCGGTATTGTGTAATCGTGTTTTTCTTGCAAAGTAGACCCACACTAATCCACGATAAGCAACCCACGCCGTGGGGTGTTTTGTAAACCATTGCTATAGAATTATGGCCCGCTGCAAAGTAGACCCACGCTAATCCACGAAAAGCAACCCACGCCGTGGGATTTTGTAAACCATTGCTATAGAATTATTCATAATCAATCAGCTGACAAGTGGATTATTCATTGTATGTATAATTATCATTAAACACATGTATGGAGCAATGGTTTACAAAACATCCCACGGCGTGGGTTGCTGTTGGAGCCAGCTCTAGTTTTCATTTTTCGTTTTTAAATTGGACGCGTGCTCCTCGTTCAGTTCGTATTTCTTTCACTTGAGTGCGTCGCGCTCACTGCCGGTAGGTTTTTTCTTTCAGTTCAGTCTCGCTTTGAAATAGCTTGCCTCGAGTCGGGAATTGGTAATTTTCGTCGATCATTCCCAGAAGAAAATCGTTCTTCAATTATTATTTTTTCGTTATGTTAAATCGTACACCATAAACCTACGTTTGGAAGAGTGTTTGCCAACTCCCTTTAGTTGAAAGTTTTAAACTATTATTTTTCGATTGGAAAGTTCACCGATCTATAGTCTTTAAAGACATTGTAAATATCTCGTCAGAAATATATGTGCAACGTTATATGATGGAAGCCGAATTTACCAACAGTAGATGACAATTAAGCTTGCCTTTTCACCATCCTTGATTCATCTCCTACCTCGGGGACACCTGAATACCTTACCTGGGAGTTGTAAGCTCAATAATATAAATATTACATTAGGTACTCTGCAGATTTTCGGTGAGTTGTTCTTTTATATATTCATTGCATGTACTTGTTTCTGTAGAGATATCACTTGTTTCTTTTCTATTCAATACAGTCCACTTTACATCAAAATTATTGATTACCAATTTAAAATCAATATAAATTTCGTAAAGTTGAACCTTAGAGTTTACATTGGTCCACCAGGCCAGATTTTATTGGTTATTTTTTATTCAAATATTTGGCAAGCACTTATCCAATTTTATTGTAAATCGTTTGTGCATGCTAGGGTTCAAACCTGTTTGTACATTATGAATTGAGCCGATCAAGTTGGTTCACTCTTATCTCTATTGTCCGATCGGAACCGTACTTTGCAATGCTGATAACGTTATCGCTTAGCTTGCTTCGTCTATTGAGCTTTCTCTGTTCAATTTGTACTAACATTATCATTTTGCTTGCTTGAATCATCAATGAAAATCGTTCATTGTTGCATTCGTAATTTTATTCGAAAATTAGTAAATGAAAATCATTAAGACCTTTCCAATATCCAATCATGAGTGAAAAGAAGTTAAAGCTCAAACGAGCTAAACTTGAGCAATATTTCTATCGTATTCAACGTACTTTCGATTTGTCGAAAAAGGCTTTAAAAGAAGAAGCTAGTGCTAAACAATTTCTAATTCTCTATAGTTCCACTCTTAAAACTGTTCAGGATTATGAAGCTGTTGAAATGGAAATACAGGAGCTTGAAATGGAAAAAGACCCGGAATTTGTACCCAAATTTAGTAGTTCACATATGGAAATGTTCGAACATATGGAAGCAATTGCTAGTGAATTGAAAAAACGCAGTCAGGTTGTACCTAGTGTTTCTACCCCGGCTCACCTGTATCTTCCAATAAGGATTGTCTAATATTTTACCGAAAATTGAAATTCCTGTGTTCGACGGAGATCAATCAAAATGGGCGGTATTCTACGAAATGTTTAAATGCATGATTCATGACAACAAATCGATTCCAAATCAACAAAAGGTCCAATATCTGGTGTCCAAACTATCTGGAGAAGCGGCTAATATTTCACGTCATCTACCACCTATTGCTAATAATTATGAAATTATTTGGGATGCATTAATTAAGCGGTTCAATGACCCCCGCTCACTCTCAAATGTGTACTTGAAACAAATTTTCGAATTCAATTGTCTAAAATCTGAGTCTCGTGCAGGTTTAGTTTCTATAGTCGATCAGTTCTGTGGTTCAATTACTGCTTTAAAACGCCTACGAGGTGAAGATGTATCTGATGCAATATTTCTGTTCCAAGCGTTGAAAATTTTAGATCCTGTTTCTCGAAAGGCATTTGAAGCTTCAGTTCATACTAAGGATGATCCACATATACTGATTTTGTTTCATTCATCGAAAGGCAGATTAAATCGTTACCGCATGACGAATCGTCTAAACAATGCAAGCCAGTAGTGAAACCAATACCAAAATCCAAAGTGTTGGTTGTTCAATCGAATTCGCAAGTGACCAAATCACCGGTAAAAATATCAGAATGTCTGAAATGTTCGATGACGAATCATAAATTGATCAATTGTCGTCTTTTTCGTCAGTTATCACCTTGGGACCGTTTTCGTTTTGTTAAGGAGAAGGGTTGCTGTTTGAAATGTTTCTCGCCAGCCCATCGTAGTAAAGATTGTACTTCTTCCAACTGCGAGGAATGTAGTCAGAAGCATAATTCGCTTTTACATTTCGGAAATGCTTCAAATTCGTCATCAAATTCGGATGCGAAAAAGGTAGAAAATAATACTATTACCTGTTGTTCTATCGATTCGAAGTCGGCACCGTATAGTGTTCTACTATCAACTGCTCAAGTCGAGGTACCTGATAAGAGAGGTAGATTGCACAAAATAAGAGTTTTAGTTGATTCAGCTAGTCAAAGTCATTTCATTACTCGTAAACTTTGTCGTAAATTGCAACTATCGATTTCTCCTTTCCAATTAATTGTGAATGGTTTTGGCGGAAATTCGCAATCAGTTTTTGGTCGTACTTTTGTCACGCTTCAATCTCGACTCGATTCTAGTGTTAAATTGAACCATTAGTTGTCGAAAAAATCATGGAACAGCTTCCCACTAGTAAAATTGATAATTCTAAATTATCAAATTTGTTTGGTCTTCGACTTGCTGATGAAAGTTATCACATTCCCAGCGAAATTGACGCTATTATAGGAGCTGAATTAGTGCCCCATATTTTCCGAAATGGTCGTGTGGAAATTGATCGAATTATTTGATGGCCTTGGAAGTGTTTTCGGTTATATTTTGATGGGTAGAGCCCCTATTTTAACTCAATCTTCAGAAAATTCAACGTGTTTGATGACTTGTCTAACATCACCGTTGGATAAGTTAGTTCGAAAATTTTGGGAAGTGGAAAGCGTTCCAGATGTAGGAAAACAACTCACTGCTGATGAGTTGGAATGCGAGAAGGATTTTGCATCGTCCGTTCGTCGTGAAAATTCGGGTAGATTCGTTGTCTCATTATCGTTTTCAAAATCCCCTGATTGTCTTGGTGATTCTTATGCTATGTCAGAACGTCGACTCATCAGTTTGGAGAAACGACTGGCACGTGATCCAAACATGCGTTTAGTGTATCACGATGTCCTCTTGGATTATCTCAAACAAGGACACATGGAATTGATAAAAAATCAGAGTGATAAAAGTGGTTATTTTATACCTCATCATGCTGTAATCAAAACTCAGAGTCAATCAACGCCTTTGCGTATTGTCTTTGACGCAGGCGCGAAAACTACTACTGGAGTATCATTGAATGATATACTTCATATCGGCCCCAAGTTGCAAACGGATATTTTCGTTCTGTTAGTCAATTTTCGGTTATTTTCTATCGCTGTAACTGCTGATATAAAGCAGATGTATAGACAGATTCTTGTCGATGAATCGTGTCGCAAATTTCAGCGTTTGTTATGGAGATTTTCGTCCAATGATCCCATACAATTTTTGAATTAAAAACTGTCGTATTTGGTCTGAGTGAGTCACCGTTTCTAGCTCTCAGAACTGTCCATCAACTTGTTCAAGAAGAAGGTGAAATTTCCCTGATGCTAAGCTCGTATTCCGAGTGACATGTTTATGGATGATTTGGTGACAAGTGTGTCTTCTTTAGGTGAAGCAAATCGTCTTTGTAGTCAGGCTAAAGAATTGTTCGAGAGAGGCGGATTCGAACTACTAAATGGAGTTCCAATTCACCTGAATTGATGAATGATTTCTCGGAAGATGAAAAATCGGCCTTGTCTAAAGATTTCGAGATGGGAAATTTGTTGGCTGTCCTAGGTTTGAAATGGCAATCTGGTAGTGATTCGTTTTGTTTTTCAGTGAATCCTAATCAGTCTGTTCCTACCAAACGTCACATTTTATCGGTAGTAGCACGCATTTTCGATCCTTTGGGACTCTTGTCACCCCTAACTTTGTTTCTTAAATGTTTAATTAAACAATTGTGGAATGCTGGTCTTGATTGGGACGATTCAGTACCTCCCTCTATTGCGCTTCAATGGGAGACATGTCAGAAGGAGTTCCCTTTGTTGTCCATCTCTTCATACCACGTCATTTAGGAGTGATGAATGATTCGAAAATTACTGTCATTGGTTTCTGTGATGCATCGACTTTAGGTTATGGTGGTGTGATCTACATAAAATCTCAAATGGATATGCAACCTGCAACTATCACATTGTTGTGCGCTAAATCAAAAGTCGTGCCATCTAAGACTTTATCCATACCTAGGCTTGAATTATGCGCGGCGCTCTTGCTCGCTGAATTAATACAGGTTTTGTCTCTGTTTTGAGCCTTCTTGTCACGTGACTCGCGTTGTTGCATTATCGGATTCAACTGTGGTCTTACATTGGATCAGGGGCTGTCCATCTAGATGGCAATCTTTTGTCGCTAATCGAGTTACGAAAATTCAAGACTGTCCTATCAACGACTGGTTACACGTGGCAGGAAATCAAACCCAGCTGATCCCATTCGAGAGGTTTATCCCCTTCTGAAATAATTAATCATGATTTGTGGTGGTCTGGCCCCTCTTGGCTAATGTTAGAAGAGAGTGATTGGCCCGTCAAGGTCGATCTGGAACCTATAGAGTGTCTACATGAGGTCAAGGTTCACTCAATTGTCACTGTAGTACAGTCGGAAAATTCATCTATTAATTCGATTCATCTTTTAATTGCTCGTTGTTCCAGGTTCACCTCACTTCGGCGGTCTTTGGGAGGCGAATATAAAATCAGTAAAGTCACACCTGTTTCGAGTTATTGGTAACCAGTTGTTGACTTACGAAGAATTGAACACTGTCTTAGTTCAAATTGAGGCTGTACTTAACTCACGCCCGTTATGTCAAATGAGCGCGGATCCGAGTGAACCCCTCGCCCTCACACCGGCTCATTTTCTCACTTTGACACCTCTTAAGTACCTTCCTATGTTAAATGTGGAAGATCGTCCAATGAATCGCTTGGATCGGTTTGAATTAGTCAATCAAATGTTCAGTCTTTCTGGAGTCGTTGGCGCAAAGAATACTTACATGAATTACAACCCGTGTGAAATGGTGTAGGGATTCCACCCCTCTCACGGTTGGTACAATCGTCCTAGTGGATCAACCAAATGTCGCACCGTTGAAATGGCCTCTGGGGGTGATTGAGGAAGTATTTCCCGGTGCTGACGGTGTCGTTCGAGTGGCTATGGTGCGGTGCGCCAATGGTCGCTTCAAAAGGCCGGCTACAAAGTTGTATCCGTTGCCTACTCAATAATTTTCCTTTGCATTTTTTGTTTATTCTCGTTTTGTTTTATTTCTTTCGTCGTTTATTCATTGTTTTTTCGTTTCTTTGTTCTCTAGCCTTGTCTGAAAATAGCTTTTCAGCCGGGGGGGGATGTTGGAGCCAGCTCTAGTTTTCATTTTTCGTTTTTGAATTGGACGCGCGCTCCTCGTTCAGTTCGTATTTCTTTCACTTGAGTGCGTCGCGCTCACTGCCGGTAGGTTTTTTCTTTCAGTTCAGTCTCGCTTGAAATAGCTTGCCTCGAGTCGGGAATTGGTAATTTTCGTCGATCATTCCCAGAAGAAAATCGTTCTTCAAATTATTATTCTACTATTCCAAGTTTTCCTTTCATCGTTATAGCAGCTTCAATGTAGGGGGTGGAATTTTCATTGTTGCAACAAGTGTCAACTCAGCTGTTCCACACCTTCAACAGAGGGGATGAAGATGCGAACTTCTGCTATGTTCACCTACTAACCAGTCCAAATCAAGCTGCAAAGTCAAAATTTGTTTCACAGACACCCACTTCAAATGTCATTGTCAAACGATCAATTGTTGCAGCAATGAAAATTTCACCCCTTACATTGAAGCTGCTATAACAATGAAAGGAAAACTTGGAATAGTAAAATAATACATCATTTCAAAGATAATTCAATTCTCTACAAACGTACGATGATCATCAGTTTTTATGTTGCATTTTTGGAGAGCTATAAGCCCTGAAAGAGCAAAACATTGGATAAAAACCTGTTATTTGAACAATTACACACCTTCAAGAGCGAATATATCGGTAACTGTTGGGGATATCACAAAATTCCACAAAATCTGTAGAGAATTATATCAAGCTTCATTTTTGAATAGTTAGTTATGTCTTTTGAACGCATTGTTCTCAAGATATGAGCGTAGAAGCAAAACGCTGAAAAATGCAACCTTTAAACCACCCTAATCCCCTTAGCACATGAGTTGGGAATGGAGACTTTTGATATGTTCTCCTCCTAACTAGTCTCAACTAAGCTGCAAAGTCAAAAATTTTGTTTAAAACATTCCCTCCAATTCCGTTATCAATTGGTCTATTGTTGCAAAAATGGAGATTTCACATTCGACACTAAAGCGACTGCAAAAGTTGTAGGGAAATTCGTAAAAGTGTCGAATTATACATAAAATTGAAGAGAATTTAATGCTCTATAAGCTCATAATCAACATGCATTTTTTCCATCGATCTTTAAATGGTTATAAGAGCAAAAATAGAAAAAAATGGTGACAAACGTGTTTTTCTCAAAAATATCACACCTTCAAGAGCGGATATCTCGAAAACTAGAGGAGATATAAAAAATGTTGTGAAATGTATATTGTAGAAAATTATGTAAGTTTTTATTTGTTATATGACAGTCAAGTCCTTAAGATACATTGTTTTCGAGTTTTATGCGATAAACCAAAAAATGATACCTCTAAACGACCCCCACCCCCTTAGCACAGTATATTGTAGGCGATTATGTAAGATTTCATTTGTTATATGACAGTCAAGTCCTTAAGATACATAGTTTCTGATTTTTATGCGATAAACCAATAAATGGTACCTTTAAACCACCCCCGCCCCTTAGCACAGGGGGTAGGGGTGGGGACTTTTGATATGTTTACCTCTTTACTACCCTTAACAGAACGGTGGGGTCAAAAATTGTCTTCTTAACTTTTCCCACTATAACCTTTCCTTGACTGGACTAAAAATTGCAAATAAAAACTGTAGAGGCTACCGGTATTGTGTAATCGTGTTTTTCTTACCGTATGGCCCGCTGCAAAGTGGACCCACGCTAATCCACGAAAAGCAACCCACGCCGTGGGGTGTTTTGTAAACCATTGCTATAGAATTATTCATAATCAATCAGCTGACAAGTGGATTATTCATTGTATGTATAATTATCATTAAACAGATGTCTGGAGCAATGGTTTACAAAACATCCCACGGCATGGGTTGCTTTTCGTGGATTATCGTGGGAATATCAGGTTTATATCATTCAATAAATTCTTCTCTAAAATTGAAGATTAGATCTGCGATTATAACTCGAGAATTATTACGTTTGAATACTTTAAATAATTCTTTGAAATTAAAGAAAAAAAATTTATGGTTGCGTCCTAACTCCACCCTTCTAGGTCAAAATGAATGCAGCGATTCTATTCTATCACATAGACTGATCATTGGGTATATGCAATAGTTTAAGATCATGGAATAACGGAAGTAGTACATATAGGAATCCTATTATATTAAGCGAGCAATTTCTGTATATCTGAATATATTTTTATATTTGGTTATTTATGTCCAACGGATCTTGGAAACGGCTCTAACGATTTTCACGGAATTTGGAACATAGTACTGTAATATGTCCTTGAAAAACTCGCTGAAGGACATGAAAAGGATAATAATAATTCTTCCTTGGAAAAACACATGATAATTTCGTCATCTGTCGATAACAGAAGATGCGTGTGTCTGTGTGGGAGATCAGTTGTGTAATCAATCAGCTTGCCGTATCTCGCGAGAAATCTATAAATTTTAATAGACTGGATCAATAAATAATCTGATTTGTTGACATGACATGGTATATCATAATATTCAAAGTTAATCATTATTTTACAGTTTTAAGTGATTAGTGAGTGTTATTTTGTCATTCAATTTGGTTTGTAAACAGACTAAATTAGAACTTTTCTGTTTCCAAATGAGCTGAAAATTAGACCTGAATTCGAGTGTATGGAACATAACCAACTTTTTGGACTATTTATAGTGTATAAATCAAAATTCGGGGGAGAAACAGTTTTGGGCTGTGCCTGTTAGTCCTTACCCAATCATTTTGAAGAATTGTGTTCTGTTTATCAATAAATAAATAACGAGCGAAGCTCGGTGCCCCGATATTAATTATAAAGAACATAGAAACATAATTTCATGAGAGCCCAATATGTTGAAATCTCTGGTATTGATCGGAATCTATTCAATCCATACGTGAGTTATTTATTATCGTAGTATCTCTGGAATACATTCATCTCTAGGTCGAAAAGATGAAAGGAGATAATGCTGCCTGAAGGAGTTTGTATATTATAATATTCATGAGGGTGATCCTCACTTGCATAGCACATAAGTGCAAAACAATAATAATTTATCTGCACCATATAACTCAACATGTTACATGTTTAAATAATTGGGTCAAAAGGGAAAATAATAAAGAAAAGTGATGGAGGAGAATATAGAATGTAACAAGGAGGGAGTGAAGAACGAGGCGGAAAAGAGTTGATTGAGAGAGAAAGGGTGAGGAGAAGTAGGAGGTAGCAAAGAAGACAGAGGAGGTGGAGAAGATTGAAGAAAAAGAGGGGGAGAAATAGCAGAAGGAGAAGAGGAGTTGAGGGAGAGGAGGAGGATGTGTAGGAGAAGTAGAAGCTGGATAAAGAGGGGAACAGGGAGGAACAGGATGAGGAGTATCTAGTAGTAGGAATAGCAGGAATAGTATGAAAAAGAAAATAAAGTTATTATGCACTTCAAAGCGATTTCTTTGGTTACATTCTAATGTGTCTATAAGATTGATTTTCACATACAGATACCGTATTTTAAACGTACTATCATTATAGTAACTTACTTATTTAAAAGAAAGTACAAGGTACTTCACCATGTGCTAAATTAGAAAACCTTGCATGCCACTTTTTATGCAAGTGGTTTCTTCTCCAATTGCAATCCTGCATCGTTTGAAGATTCCGCCGCACATTTGGCGGAACTTCAAAAATTAGAGAGCGCATTCAGTCCTCTGATGTGCTCTTCAACCTATCAATTATTTCACCGACTAACTAATCATATGCGCATGCGTGATTAGTGTTGCATTTCACCTGTTACAGTTGTCACTTGTTGAAATATGTGGGTTAATGTCTATTGGTTGAGTGTTCTCAATCTAAGTATAGGAGTTGACAGTTATTCTAGATTTCAATTATTATGAAACTCCAGGGATCGATCTTGAAAAGGATGATTAAATAGTGTCAGTCCTCAAATGGTGTCCTTAAAATATGGTGTCAGTGTTCACACCCTATAATGATTCATAAAGGATGTTCATAAATTGTAAAATCTTCTTCAGTAGGCCCACTTCCAAATTTAATATACTACCCCTATCAAAATCTTATTATGAAACTCCTCTATAATTACGGTATAATTCACTTTCATTTTTCGATATGTGCTTTATAGAACTGAACAATAGACTATTAATACTTCATAGTATTAGTGCAGATTAGATAGAATCCTACAGTGGAATAATCCTAATAAATTCTTGAATAAGAACCTAATCTACGAAAAATGTTGGAAAAATAGCTTTGTATTTTTCAAAACCAACTGATTTCTCGAAGTATCGATTACTTTGCTGCTGTTAATCTGTACAGCATTGTGAAGTATGTGTATGAAGCACGCATGATCTGAAACAAAAAAAAATGCATATGAATCATAGCTTAATTTAATGGTCAAGATGTAGGTTGAATTATTTTGGAAATAAACTCAAAAGTATTAGCGCAACTTTACCTTATGTTTCCTCTCCCTATCATTTCAATGATGTACCTATTGAAAGAATAGAGTATTGTGTGATCGAATAACCAGAGTTTAATTATTGAAAGTTCATACTGTGCTTCAGTAATATTTTTCAACAATGTAGGCTACTTGGATGTTGAAAAATCTTCTCACTCTAATAACACGTACTGGTAAATTTCTTACTCTGTTAAGAGAAGTGAGATATTAAAATTAAAAATGAATAACTTACTGCCGCATAGGATTGGAGTGATACAACGTAGAATTTTCCTGCCGTAACGTTGCTTGGTTTATTCGCTCTGGTCATCGCAATTAGAATTTGTCTCTTAGTTTTTTGAGACATGCCTGTCCAGTCACTTCTGTAGAATACTTCTTGTAGATTACCTGTCTGAAAATCAAGCAGAAATACAGTTCTCTTGAAAACTGTTATCCAATTTTATTTTGAAGCTCATAACGTTACGTTAACCTGTTCCCTCGTATACTCAGGGAAAGTGGAGACAAACCGTTACTGGCGACCATCAATGTTTCTTATTACGTCAATTTCTTCCAATGTCTATTATTCTCCAAACTTCTGTCTAAATGTAATAATGGTTATCGACAAACACTTGTCGCCAGTCACCTTTCGCTCTGAATTCCCTGTCTACAAGCCGCTTTTAAACTAGGCTTGAACAGACACATTTCTTATTTGAGAGTTTGGATTGCATGAAAATCGCAGAGAAGTCGCAACCCTTTTTTTTGCCTATCTGTGATAATATCCCAATTATCAGGCCACCACGCATTCGTATGAGATTCTTATATTCTTTTAATCATTATGACCGAAATTTCAACAAATGGTCTCTCGTAAGTATGACTCATGGAATATGTTTAAAATAATATTATTTCCTCATCTACCTTCTTTGGAAATAATTTTCCTACCTACCTTATCGTTGACTACAAAGCCGGCCCAACTAAATATTGTCAACTGAAGAATCATGCTACTGAAAAAGCAGAGATGTTTCGAAATTCTAATGAAACTTTGGACTGGAGTTTCACTCAGCTCTGTTGTTGAGTCTGTCAAAGCAATCTGAAAAATATCATGAATTTTCAGATTTCTGAAATTGTGATAGATCATTAATAATGCCACTTGCTGAGAAGCTCATGCTTGGAAGATGAAGATAATATACTTTATAATGAGATGAGATAACATATTAAGTGACTTGAGCTCATTCCAGAGTCATAATATTTCTAATTAAATCAACCATTATGTTTCGAGTTTGAATTCATTGTCAAAACTGTCTAACTTTCATTGAATAATCTATAAGATCATAGTTATATCTTCCATCTTGATTCACATCGGTAAAGTGCAAACAGAATTTATAAGTTTTGAGAGCTGTTGCTATTGTTGTCCTCTGGGTTTTGAAGTAATAATCAATACTGAAATAGTTTCACTTACCATTAACATGAACCCGCAAGTACAAATCAAAATAGTGCTTAATAGCATTTGAAATAGATTCAGCAGAGAGAAAACACTTTCCATCAGATCAGCTATCCTGAAAATTTCAATTAGATATTGAATATATATAAAGTACAACAACAATAATAATAGTAATAATAATAATATCGAGTGACCTGGCTGGCTCAGGTCTGGTGTCAGAGTTTTCAGGTCAACTGATCAATTTCAGGGTCTCTGACATGACCTAACGACAGCATTTTAGGCAGCCGGGACCGACAGCTTAACGTGTTCATCCGAAACAAAGTTCAATAAAGTACAATAAAAACAATACATTGCTAGCTTCCAATCAGTCCTTATAAACAGTACCAGGTTGAATGAAACTTGACAAGCTTGATCACATAATGTGTTTGTCAAGTTATGTTCAATCTAATAGAGTTCATAAGGACGGCAAAAAATCGTACGTCCAAAAATCGATGTTTGTATGTTTGTAAAGTTACACACACTTCGGTTTTTGGACGTTAGATTTTTTGCCCTCCTCATGAATTCTATCAGATTGAACGGTACTTGACAAACATCATCTGTTTGAGAGCATCTGATTAATAGAATTCATAAGGACGGCAAAAATTCGTACGTCCAAGAATCAATGTGTGTGTGTAACTAGACTTAGGAATTTTCTCTACCACACCAATCAACTTTGAAAAAGCAAAGTTTACTTCACTTTGAGTTTATGAAATTTGGCTTAAAATACAAGTCGTCAATCGAAATAGGATACCTACCTCAAATAATCTGATAATGTACCTCCAAAATAACGTAACCTACCTCAACATCTGCTGATGACCCCTGATACACTCCTTGACCAGCCGGTCCATCTCCTCCGCCTCGTCTTCCTCCTCCCTCTCACCCCTCCGAGCGACCTCCCTGACACTCTCGACACAACAGGCGAGCACGTCGATCTGTGACCCGAAGGCGGAACTGAATGACAGCACCAGGAGCATGATGGAGCACTCGGACAGACAGGTGAACCACAGTGATCCGGAGTCGACGAGGAATGTGAGGATCTTGGCCGGCTGCCGAGACTCGTCGAACGGGTGCCAGTCGGGGATGGTCTTCAGGTACTTGCAGTCCGACAGGAAGCACTCGGTCAGCGGTGCCACTTGGTAGCCGAGCAGGGTTGCCCAAACCATTACGTATACTACGAACGTTACTGTGAAGAACAATCTGAATACGTGAATATCGGGAGGAATGTTTGAATCAAAATAAGATATTTATCAATTTCAATAAAATATTTATTATTTAGAATAAAAAATGTGTTGTCAGTTCCACATGTACTGTATTTAAGCCAAACTGGTTTAAATCTACTCAGGGCATACTTTTCAGTAGTCATTTGGGTTAGACAGAGGAAAATGGATGAAGGATAGTCTTAGTATAATCTAAGAGACCATTGAAGACGATCCCCTGATTGCTTTGAAACTAGTTTGGCTTCAATAAATTACATATGGAACTAATTATTACATTTATTCCATTTCACCTTGATGTTGAGAAATTCCACAACATAACTCTGTCAAGTGTTATATAACGTACTTGAAAAAATGTAGAAGATTGAAATTATTCTCTTGATTTTCCAATAAATTGCTATGAATAACCTTAGCTGTTTGATACAAAATCTTAAACCTTTTACTGATGCACAGAAAGGAAATAAGATCCAACAACGGTATTCTTTTGAAAAGCACTTCAAAATTTACAATACTCTGCCACCACAGTTAAGTTGTAACATGGTTATGTTACAATGTGACGAATGTTACATTGTGGTTATGTTACTTGTAACGAATTTTTTGTCTGATATTTTGATCGTAAAAATTGAAACCTTTGTGACAAATTGACAAGTGGAGGAAGCTGCAATTACAGAAGTCATGTAAAGTGGACCGAGACAGTCTTGTCAAACTTGTAAAACAAGAAAATCACGAATTTTTTGTCTGATATTTTGATCGTAAAAATTGAAACCTTTGTGACAAATTGACAAGTGGAGGAAACTGCAATTACAGAAGTCATGTAAAGTGGACCGAATCAGTCTTGTCAAACTATGAAGAAGGAATGCATTCATAGATTCGAATAAGGTATCAATTCTCTATCTATTGAATGCTTTCTTGATCTATCGAATACTATGATGAATACATTGTTGGTAAACTACAGGACTCATACTTCAGGGTGGCGATATTTGGAGTGCACGATGAAGAAGATACATAATATCTTACTTATTAAGAAAATATAAAATAAGTAATCAAGACTAAAGAGACCTTGAAGTGGCTATTGTAGAAGAATTTTAAATTGTGCTGGAATTCTGAAACGTAGTACCTCGTACCTTTGTTGCAAAGCTCATCGGATTTTTCAAATATTTTCAGCGCTTTTTCCGGCACAATCTTCGCACAAACAAGAAAATCTCTCCTGAAAACCTGCAGCAGCTCCTTGATTTCCTTTTCCATGCAGAGAAGGACGATAATCTTGACACAAGGCTCCATATCAATGCAGATTGTCAGAAACTTTTCAACAGTAACTTCAAGCTCGTGGGTGTCTATAAACATTCTAACAGACTGCACTACACACAGATAGATTAGTTGGTAGAGCAAGTAGAACAAATTGTAGAACAAAATCAAGAAGGGGATTTGAGAGCGGTTGGTGTACCAAGACCACAAACCAAGAATGTCCAAGCGTTTGAAATCCAGACCGCTCTTTGAATCCATTTTATTATAGATTTAGATACGATAGAAGGCCTGCTTTACTTTGAAGGAATTTATTCAGTATTATATAGATGAGTCTGAATAAGATGGGTTGTTGAATAATTTAGCAACCTATAACTTCAAAGAAATCATAAAATTAAATTCAAATATTATTTCACTGTGAGTAGAAAGTACTCTCTACTATTAACCTAGAGATGATAATGTCTATAAATTATGGCATTAGCTCTGTATTTATAAAACTCAATTATTTCTAATATTATTATTGGTTTCAGTAAGACGTTTTTCCAATTAATCAACAAGTACCCTTTTGGCACACTATTGAATAGCTCTGGAAAATTAATCGGTGTACATAGTTGTATTTTATCATTTTTAAAAAGACTAATCTTGTGAGCAGTAGTGGTTGAATTCAGCAAGTCAGCTCATTTTCTACAAGCTGCCAAGTTAAAGTATACTATATGAGTAGCAGATGATATTATATCATCATTAAAGTTTTCATTTAAAAGACTGATAGGGATAGTATTCTTCTATCTTGGCAAAGAGGTTAAGCATCGGCTACCAAGAGTTTGATCTGAACACTGTCCTCAAATTGACTGTGAATATAGTATTAATAGCCCAGAAATGAAGGTAGGTTCTAAGATCTCATCATTAATTTATTTTCATCCAACAGTTTATATTTAATTCAAAATTCGATTAGCTCTATGGATATGCTATAACTTCTATGATAATTCAGCTAAAACGTTTATGTTGGGTGTACAAATTGAATAATTTACTTGGGTTCTGTGGTCACAATAGTTTTGACTGGAGAGTCAAGAAAACCAATTCTGTTGAATTCACAGTAGCCTGAGTAAACGTAGGAAGGGTGAGTAGTTTGGTTACATAATGAGAAAGGCAAACTGGAATTTATTGTAGACTTTGAAATTCATTGTCTAAAACTAGCATTGGATATTAAGCTAATGGTTCGGGTGGGTCAATTCATCTTTCATGTAAGGGAAAGAGATACTTTATAACTTCATTTTAGCAACATAACAGGCTAACAGCCACATTAAAAAGATAGTTTTTCATAATTTCAGAAACTGAATATAGATGAAAGAGAAACAAAATTCAAGATAAATAATTACAAAAATGAGGAAATCTGCATGATACAATCAATCACATATGAGGGTTATATTGTTCTTTATTGATTCATACGATAAGTACATCATCAAAATGATAAGGAGAGAAAACATTAGGTAACCTTGTGCTATTTCTATCCAAAATTTAGATGAGGTTACACATAGTCCGAAAAATGTTAAGTTTTGTAGTTGTTCACTTCACAAAATGTTCAGTCCTTAATTATCTTCACAAAGTAGATTCACATTAGAAATCGATGTTCATGGATCGTCAAAAAATAACAAATATTATATAATAGCTTATTGATTGAAGATTATTCGATTATTCGCTTCTAAAGCTTGTTTTTTTGTAGCGTAAATGCCGTCGTCAACCACGACAGGGTGAAGATCTCAGATTGGGTAGATTTCAATTTGTCTAAATAACCTGAAAGATTATGTTCAATTATGTTATAATAAATGGCAATATGTTGATACTGCATTATTAGAAATGTTTGATTCTTGAATGATAAACACAAATAATGAAAATTTATTTGATCAGCTGTTTTAGCACACTTGAAATTTGGACAGTATGAATGTCAACAATGCTTGCCGTCGTCGACTGCGGAAATTTACGCATAAACGAATATGCACCTTTAGGTAATGGCTATTTTGCCGAGATTTCATAAACAACCTTATTTGAAAGGACTAGTATTTCTCAAAGTCTAGTATGATATGAAGTGTATAAAATGTAGATTGTAAATGAAAAATTAATGACAATTTGTTATTATTCAGGGCTAGTCTTCAAGTTTCACACTGTGTTACAACAGAACAAAAAAATCACTGCAACAATGTTAATATGTCTCTCCGTCTCTGCCTATTTGTCCCTCTCCATCTCTCCTAATTTTTCTCCATCTTTTTTTCTCTCTCGCACCCAGTCTGGAAAAATGTTATCACGTTGAGATATAATTATACAGTATTCAATTGAAACGCAGATGACTGAGCTTTGCTTTCAGTGCCTTACAAAAGAATAATGAGAAAAAATAATGTCATATTCTTCTCTGAATATTAATAATGTGAAGATAGGCGCGTCCCATACTAGATGAGGCGAGTTAAGCTCCCTATTAATCTTGTGTCGAAGCGAAGGATAGCTGAGATTATTGTTCGCTTTAACACTGAATATTAATTACGGGATGATCGATGTCTTCTAATCCATCCTAAGCCGATCCTTATTTCCAACAAAATATATAATATATCATGAATTGCATAATAAATATATATTCACAGTTTTTATAGTATATTTAAAGTGGATATGCGAAAGAAGAAGTGATATAGTATGAGGACAGTAGAGCCATTATTGATAGATTCGTCTTCAGAATACTTTTTCAAAGATTTGAAAATAATGACTTCGTGTTTGGACTAGTCAGTTTACTACTGTATTTGATAGACAATTAATGAATTGTGTGAGTTTTTCTTAAACTATGAGAGAAGATGGAAAAAATCAATTCAACTTCATTGATGACTTAGGTACCAAAAGGAATATCCGTATTGGAATGGTGGTATGTTTTTGAAACGCTTCAATTACTTTTATATTCAAACACTTGTTTTGATATCCCTCTACTTAATTTTGGTTCTTAATTAATAGAGTCAACTTCAAGCTCTAACACCAATGATTAAACTCTATTTGTAATAATTGATAAATCTGTCCATGACTGTGATGAATTTTCAAACATTTCAAGACTATTTATTATGTAAGTGTGAAGAGTGAAGTTATTAGCTGTGAAGTATTTTGTATTGTACAATAGAGAAAGGATAAGCGTAAGTGTCTGTTTGTCCCTATTTGTTTGTCTCTGATTGTACTATAAGTGAAAAATCATGAAACATATTTTTCCACAAAATAATAATCTAATTGTCTAACAATGAAAATCATTTTGAAAAAACAAATTGATCGGAAAGCCTATGGTACGAGAATAATAGATCACTTCAATGTTTAGAATACTCATGTATTGCATAAAATACTATTACAAACATTGTGAAGTCTATTACCTTTCTATTTGATAAAAATAATATTTCTCACGGTAAAACATTCAATTGAACTTCAAGCATCAATCATTCATTACAATCCCTTTAAACTGCATTAAGTAATGAGGCCACGCTTTTGCATTACACCTTCCATTTCGGTAATATTTGTTTCCATGGTGAGATCCACCTCAAACTGTCAGCATTCCTTGTAAATATCATCACTGCTTCCCATTCTCCAAATACTGACCGCTTGAAGTGAATCCTCAGTTTGCAGACTTGCAGCTATTTCAGATTTCAGAGCACAAAAGTGATCCAAGGTTGCAGGCTCTCTGCGGTCTCTGGTCTTAGCCTGAGAAAATCCTTGTTTACTGAGACTCCGTGAATGCAGCCAAGATCCACACGATCAATAATGAAGTGGAACGTTTCATTTGCTGTGTTTGGTTTCAGGGCTGTGATAAATTAAAGCAATCCTTCACGAGTCCTGAGAAGAAAAGGATTGAATTTGCTTTAAGTAGAGGTGAGAGAGGAGTGGATGTGAGAGTGGAGGAAAGAAGAGGGTGAAGGAGGATGACGAGATGATGGAGAGGATAAAAAGGAAAGGGAAAGAAGGTCAGAGAAGTTGAAAGGAGGAGAAAAGATTCGGGATGAAGATGATGGAGGGAGAAGGTAGCAGAAAGAAGATACAGAAGTTCTGGGTGGAGAGGAGTGGGAGAATAAAGTGGAAAAGAAGAGAAGAATGCTGTAAGAAATCAAAAAAATTGAGGGCTAGAAGGAGTATTAAAGGAAGAAGCATAATTATATAAGATAAAAAGACAAAGTAAAGAGAAGAATAACTTAGATTGTAGCGAAGAAGAAAAAGAAAGTATGAGCATAGGAAAAGAGTGAGAGAAGTGAATGAACAATAATAGACCAGGAGAAATACATATTTTTTGGAAAATCATAAGAAAACGTTAAAATGATGTGGATGGAAGAAAGTGTAATTAGAATATACGAGGAAGATGGATTGTGAAAAAATGGAGGGATTGAAAGCTGTAGAAGGATAAGAAAGTGAAGGGGAAGATGAAAAGAAAAAAATAGAAATGTTGTAAAAAGCGCTTTAAGCGTTTAAAAGCGAAGAAGAACAAGAAGAAGAAGAATAGGAAGAAGGGGGTAAGGTGGAGTGATGTGGAGGAGAACAGAAGAAGAGGAACAGAGGAGTTGAGAAGGCTTGGGAGGAGCAGTGGGGAATAGAGAAAGAGAAGAGAGGGAGAAGGAAGAAGTAAGAAATGTAACAGATGGAGAAATAAAAACACATTATAAGGAACAGATGTTGAATTGATACTGAAGAAAGTGTATGCCCATATGCCTATTTTGATCGAATAATGGAGTCATAATTAGAGTACTGTCTTAATTACAATGATCCTCCAAAAAAATGAAGTTTCAATTACAAGAGACAATAAAATAAAAGAATGTTAGAGGTGGAAGGGCAAATTATTAAACCAACTTCACCACAAAACTCGAGGGTGAGGCAGCGTCTAAAAAGTCAGATATAACAAAAATACAATGCCATCGACTGCAGATGAAGCGTTTTCCTTTACACGACAAGGTTGCTATTTCAAAAGTCACAAAATTCAGATCAAAGTTAAGTTATCTGCCATTATATTGATTATATATTAATCCAAATATATAAATAAGTACCACAAACACATGAAAATTGTTGTTATATATTATAATATCATTATATACTATGAAGCTATTGATAATGGATATGAATTTTAATAAAGCTCTTTCTAGTAAAAGGAAAAGAAAAGCATTATTAGCTACAACATTCCATTTCACAGTTTTTCTAAACAAAAATATCCAATTGTGGCTCATTTGTGAAAATAATTCATCAAATACGATATAAATTTATTATTAGTTATACAATTTTTCCATTATTATTACAATTTTCTCAATATTTTTTGGTTATCTCCACAACTCTGATCATATAATCCTATTATATTGAGCGAGCAATTTCTGTATATCTGTTTATATTTTTATATCTGGTTATCTGGTTATTTATGTTCAACGGATCTCGAAAACGGCTCCAACGATTTTCACGAAATTCGGAACATAGTAGGTTTATGATATAAAAATTCGGTTGCACTAGGTCTCATTTCTGGGAAAACTTGCTGAAGGACATGAAAGGATAACAATTAGTTATCCTTTCAAAAACAGATGATAATTTTGTCGTCTGTCGTAACAAAAGATGCGTGTGTGTGAGAGAGACAGAATTATTTCCAGCTGTGTAATCAATCAGCGAGAAATTTTAATCGACTTGATAAAAATAATCCGATTTGTTGACATGACATGATAATCATTCTAAACAGATTATATCATAATTTTCAAAGTTAATCATAATTTGACAATTTTAAGTGATTAGTGAGTGTTATTTTGTTATTCAATTTGGTTTGTAAATAATCTAAATTACAACTTTTTTGTTTTTAAATGTTTAGACTGAAAATTGAACCTGAATTCAAGTGTATGGAACATAACCCACTTTCTGGACTATTTATAGTGTATAAATCAAAATTCAGGGAAGAAACAGTTTTGAGCTGTGCCTGTTAGTCCTTCCCAAATCATTTTAAAGAATTGTTTTCTGTTTATCAATAGTTTATAAATAAATAACGAGCGAAGCTCGGCGCCCAGATATTAATATATTAGAACTTTGGACAATTTCAATTTGGTTTTCTTGGTTTTCATTACTGTTGCCTGCTGGGTCTTTCACAAGATATTTGAGGTTAGAATCCACTGCGGATGGCTGAGGGACTGCTTCTTGAGGAGTGCTGCCGCAATCGAACGCGTACAATGTTTGGTTCGCAGTGAAAAATTTGCATAAACAAAAAAGCTTCTATGATTTAACACAGAAGCAGTTGGCCGTTTATTCGAGCCAAGAAGAAGAAGAAGAAGAAAGAAAAAGAAGAAGAAGAAAATAGAAAGGTTTAGATCGTGCCAGATGACATCTGGATGCAGAATCCATGAGAGCACGTTTTGATCAATATTGTGCATGCAAAAAGTGCAGTGGAATGCATTTTTGGAATAAAATGAATCTTATACAAAAGTGAATAAAAAATTATTACTCAAAACATAGAGTTGGATGGAGCATGATCTTGGCCAAACTTTATTCCGCCTGGCCCAAGAAAGGAGAGAAATTCAGTAGATTCTTCCTATATGTCGCTCCTCGTATTTTTTAACTTTTGGCTAGTGCATTACGCTTGAATAGGTTCAGACACTTGACCATGAGTTTGCTATTGGAGAGGAATGAAGTGGAAACCCTATTTCAAGAAATGTTATTTAAGTTAATTAATTTATTAAATTTATTATGTATGTTTGGCATTTCAACTCTTTCAAATGATCAGATTGCATTATTCAAGCGTTCAATTCAACTAAATTTATTACTTAGCTGTATCTTTGTTCAGTTTTATTTTGAATTTTATCTAATTATTGTTCAAATTTTAAACAAAATAGTCTCTAGTACTAGATCTAGGAGTGATCTGTGGTCTAGTCTCTAGTGGATAGAGTGCTTGCGTAGCAGCATAGAGATCCCGGGTTCAAACCCTCTCATTACTAAAAGTTCTTTAACCAAATCACTCCTGTGTTATCGGCTGAAGTATGACAGTCGTAAGGCCCATTGACGGCGGGACCTTCCTGCAAGGGACTCCCCACCAACAAAAGCTATACGAATTTGCTTTTAGTACTAGATCTGATCATGCCATACTGATCAAGAGATTAAAAATGCCTATGGAACATGAACGATCCCACACTGTATAAACTCAGAGGTTGTATTGTTATTGTATTGAACACAATATTATTCCATTATATTCAGTTGTATCTATTGTAATAATTGTATTTTTTTCTAAGAATGAATCTCAATTTCAATTTCAATCTCAATTCATCAGATTCCAGTTGTTTTGTCTGTGTTTTTCTGCTATTTACTGTATTGAATTTTCCATGTTCCTGTATCTTGAAATTTCATTAAAAAGTATCCAATAGAATAAAATTAATCAATAGAATGTGCTATCAACAATTCACGTGACATATAACCCAGTTTATCAGCTTTTCGTAGCCTTGACCTTCATCAAGTTCATTGTAATAGTAACACAGGCGTGATGCAAGTACTATTAAAAACTCTGACAAACAAATAATACTTCTTACTGCAAAGATGAAACTGAACAGAAACTATATCTCTCATTCACTCTCATACTTCTCCTTCATCATTCTCTCTCTCTATCCTACTCTTCATATCACTCCTCTTTTTTCTCACTTCTTCCCTCTTTCCTCACTCTATCACTCTTACCGACATTCACTCGATCACTCACTCTCTCTCACTCGCCCTCACACAACTTATCATGATCATGAACCACCTACAACAATAATCATAAATTGATAGAGAGGTGTGACGCATACTATAATATGACGTTTCCACAGTGGCGTATTCAAAACGTCATAGTTATGATTAGATCTCAGATATTTTCTTGTTTATTTCGTCTCTTTCTGTTCTGCAGTAGGTTGGTTCAATTTAGAATGCTAATCAATGCTCGAGGAATGGCAAGCAACCTCCCTCCACTTCATGTGTATAAGATACATATACATAATACACATAAATATTCATAGATATAGATAATATACATATGGATATAGTACATGTGTACACATTCTGATCTCCTCAACCATTTTGATGAACATTTTCGACCATGACATCACCGTGTGAGTCAATTGGCATGTTCCTTTTTTAGTGAATTATTATGATTACGGTTACTGTGTCTGTGTATTAGTATTTCAGTAGACTGTGCGGCTCCACACACAATCCGCGCGCAAACTTGGCTGGTGTCCAACAAGGATCTACTCTTGGCCCCTTCTAGGTCCTTCTGTACGCATGCGCAGTACGAACACAATGTTGTCGAGTTTTTCAAAACGCCGGTCACGAAATTTGCACTTGAACCGGTTTGAAATTATCATTTAATCAACGACCACTATAGTGAGATTCATCATTCTACTATCGATATCACCAACAGTTTCCATTTGAACAATGCTGGCAGTTTTAAGTGGATCTCACTTGCTGTCAAAGTCATGTTGTGAGTCACTGCGAAAGATCTCGGAAACACAATCGCATTGTACCGGACCTACTGGGTATCAACTCCCACACTATCACTATACCTATTAACTTCTTACAACAGTACATACTATACTCTATAACTGTATATAATGTGGTGATAACATCGATGCGTTGCTATTCACAGGAACAAAGTGTTTATTATTTTAATCAGGACTTACTGGGCATCAACTCCCACACTGCAACGCTATCACTATATTTATAATGCTTCCCAGATAATTACTGTATTCTATAACGATATAATATAGTGTGGTGATAGCATTGTTTCACAGGAATAAAGTATTTGTTATTCTAATCAGTTGTACTCAAGTTCAAGTAGGAAGTATTTGCTATCAATGGAATGAATATTATGCAATTTCATGTGCATGATTGTTAGTCAAGTGAAATGTGCATTAGTTTATAGTCACCTAGTGACAAGAGAAAACCTTAAATTGATGAATTGGGAATGTGAAAAAATGAGTCATGGCTAAACTAATTAAGATACCGTATCATATATTTTTTCAATATTTTCTTCGGAGAAAATATATTTCTCTCAAGTTTTTCTTCGTTGGGAAGGAGAGTTGATGTATATCACTTGACAAGAACTCAAGAACAGAAGTTTTCTTGCTGAGGTTGAGAATGGTTTTTACTCATACAGTACGTGGGTTATGGAAGGTATGATGATGATGATGATGATGACGAGTGAGTATGGACAACCTTAGATAGCACTCCAAATCTAAAAATTCTTTGCAAGGTGAGTTTTCATAAGAATATAACAACCATGTTGAATTCTATTGAGTAATTACTGTAAAAAATCTAGCATAATATGACATGTCATCATCGCTGAGGAACGGAACATAAAATTAACTGTTGTGGTTGGTTCTTACTTTATTGTTAACATAAATTAGGTGGAAAGGTTTGGAAAGAAAGGAAAATATTGATTCAAACAAAATGTACTATCCAAATAATTGAGGCTGACTATTGACAGATTCGAATATGAAGATTGCCTGACGGATGTTATTTTCCAGCAAATTTGGTCAACTATCAAATGATATCACAAAACCTTGTCTTTTCTTGTGTATTCTTTTTAGATTATCTTTTAGTTGTACCAATACAGAACTTAGATTTCATTGCTCAAATTTCTATAGCATCATGGAGTGATTGAAATAATTCAAATTTTATGTAACTGAACAACGTTTTGAATCATTATTCCTGAATGAAACAGTCCTAGAGCATGATTGTCTGAAAGCAGTGTAGAATTTTTATCAATTAGTATTGTATTTTGAAGATTAATTAACCAATACAATTTCGTCACAATCACTAAACCCGGATAAAACCACCGCCTATGTGAGTGGGTAGGGCCGGCCATCTTCAGCAGTGAATCTGCACCCAAATATCTATTATGATGACTCATCGAATTATGTCTCATATGAATAAATGCTGCTATAGTGAGACTCTCTTCATATTGTCAGTATACCTTATGAATAATATCGATGCTCCATTACTCGACCAATGCTGACAGTTTCTAGTGAATCTCAGTAGGCTGAGTTTTATCATTGACCTCCTAAAAACGTTGAATTCATTTTTGATAAGTTATGGAATGGGAGACACACCTATCATAGAACTTTTTGAATCCTGTTCTGATGATAATTGTATTGATTGTTGAGATTTTGGCATGATTATAATAGAATTGGTTTGTCAGAGATTGGCGTGTTATTTACTCGCTCAGATAAATAATCAATGAAGGATGTAATCTTGGTATTGCCGTTGAAGGAAAACTGTTTTTACGTGAGATTCATTGAAGAAGGCGCGGATCCAAAGGGGAAGCGATCGGGGCGATCTTCAATCCCCCCACTTCTTTTCCAAGTGATGTTTGAAAAAAATGTTGATTGTGCAGAAATAGGTCTAAGTATCCATGACCTTGACATTCGACTGAACAAATCCAAAAATTTGAATTTAATTAATATTAGAGAATAAAGCTCTCAAATGCTTTTTTTGTTTGAAAACTTCTATAATTCTCCTGGTGGGGTGACATCGAACGGGGGGGGGGGGAGACACACCGCAATCGCTACTTCCTCCCAGGTCAGAGTCCTGGATCCATGCCTGATCAGACGAGTGTGAACAACTTTTCACGTCATTAACAGGCGTACTATATGAGAGTGGCTAATTGGAGAAAAGCATATCAAACATTACTCTCTGTTGCATTCATTTATAATCGCTCGGACACGAAAAAGTAAAGTAAGTAATGGCGGAATCCAAGGGAATCTGCAACTTGTGCCCAGCGGTCAGAATGTGTTTGGACACTCACAGATTGAACGTAACAAAGTGAACGTCCGTGACGTCATCACGAGTGATGCCATTTCGCTCTCACTAGCAGCCGACATTACGTTCCCCGACTGAAGGAGCGAAATTAAAATTCACTACAGTATCCTAAGGATGCTTCAAGCAAAACACTACAATACGTTGTATTATGACAACGTATCAGCCTACTTAATGAGATACAGATTTCTAACCTGTAATTCCATTCGAATTGATAATAAAGGATTGGGCTAGAACCATGATTGTACTATCAATCATTCATTAAGAATCATCTTCAATGCATTATCACTGACAAATTGGTTGAAGCAACACAACATATTGTCTCAATCATTCATTCTAACGTTTTAATTTTTCATTCCATTTGTCTTCATGATAGAGACAAAGTGAAACAAATTATTAATTTGAACCATTATACAGATTGAGTTCGTTGTTAAACAAAATTGTCTCTCTCCTTCATATTTTTTTTAGAAAATTACAGAAAGAACTAGACTCCGTTACGAAAATTATCATGGTGTTTTATCACATCATTTTTTATTCATTTTTATAAAAAAAGGAACAAAAATTGTCTCCCTCCTTCATCTTTTTTTAGAAAATACAGAAAGAACTACACTCCATTACAAAAATTATCATGATTATCTTAATCATGGTGTTTTATCACTCCATTTTTATACCTTTTTATAAAAAAAAGGAAATTACGCAACCGAATGCTGCACGATTCAAATCAACTGCCGATTCAATCAAGCCTTCAAGTATCTAATGAAAAATGCAGGCGAGCGAAGCAAGCATGCTGGTCTTATTTCTTGATAATTTAGCAGGTCTAGGTTGAACGGATAAGGCGAATAGGGAGGAATGGTTGTTCTAAACAGCAGATGGTAATCGAAAAGCATATAATACCGTTATATCTTCGACAGAGAGAGAGAGTATGAGCGGGACAAATAATGGGATTGTCAGTGATGAAGTCACTACGTGAACAGTGTAATTGTGTATGGGAGCCATGTATCACTCCCATTTCACGCTGGGCGCTACTTGTGTTTGTCCAAATCCAAGCAGTGGTAAACAGAGCTTTGAAAAGTTAGTGGAGCATAAGAAACACGAGTGTTGTTGAAGATTGAGATTGTGCGTAGAGATGCCTCTAACATAATATTCTGATAAAAAATATTTAACCATTCTAAAGATTTTTCATTCACATTACCGGAGCAGTGATTCACTTCATTCGTTCAACCGTTCACAGCTCTATGGGAAGTAGAAAACTCAGTTTGTCAAAAGCTAACCAATGAAAGAGCAAAAGCTTCGCCGTCGTTAACAGCCAATAGGATTTGAGTAATAGGTAATCCAGCCCATTGTGACTTGACCAATGTGAAAGCAGCAATTTCATCGTCATACTAGCAGTCAATACGAGTTGAGAAAATTCAGCCTATAATGACTCAACTAATGAAGAAGCAAAGATTAATACAACTGCCAATAGGAGTTTAGTAACAGAAAATTCAGCCAATCAAGAGCTAACCAATTGAAGAGCAACGATTTCGTCATCAAGGGTCATTGGGTGAAGGCTATCATGATAGGATTTGAGTAGTAAATCGTATATGTACTGGAATTGGAGTTCAGTTGACTGTTGATTGCAAATTGATAGGAGGCTGTTTTTTTCAAATCGGTGATATTTGCCTGCCTAAGGGTACAAACAGAACGGTAAGGTCGATATTTAGCTCTCAGTGTGGGTCGCTCTCTCGATCGACTTTCATGGTACCATAAACACATTGTAAAGCATGAGAGTAAACACTACATTATTAGGTCTTGATTCCGGTTCACCACCATGTAATTTGAATTGTTTTTTTTTATCATTAACAGCTGATTAGAGGCATCGATCAGAACCGAAATCTACACCGTGACACACTCGTTCTGTTCGCATCTTAACTGAGTCCCTAACTACTACATGAGAGATTACAAAAATAATAGATAATTACGAGTATATAAGATAGGCCTATTCAGAAATGTTGAAGGAAAGTTTAGAAAGAAATTGAAAAATTGTGTCTCCAAAAATATAATAGTAACTTGTATTCATTCACATAGAACTAGTGAGTCAGCTAAGTAGTTAATGAATGAGAAGAAATAGTACCACACAGGTGAATCATACAGCATGTTTTGAGATTGAATGACTAGTAGTGGATACTAGTGTCGATATCGCATTGGCTATTCTTGACCGATTTGTAATCGGAGGACGGGGGCGTTGAAAGATGCATCATTGAAATGTGTGACGTTTCAGTCTCAGAGCACAATAATATTATCATTCACGTCATACCTGTGACCACTTATTTGTGACGTATGAACAGGATGTCATTAGTCGATGCATTCTTTCAAAGATGATGTCATGTAAACAACTAACGTTTGTTACTCACTACTTTTCTCATAAACGAGAGATTAGACACACCCACACCGTCCCCCAGCTCTATACTTATCTCTTCGTTTCTTCTTCCCCTCTCTTTCTTCTCGTTCTCCTCATCCTCCTCATCTTCTTCTTCCCCGTCCACATCCTTCTCCTTCTCCTTCGCTCCTTCCAGAAAGAACTAGACTCCATTACGAAAATTATCATGGTGTTTTATCACTCCATTTTTATAGAGAAAGGAAAAAATTGTCTCACTCCTTCATCTTTTTTTAGAAAATACAGAAAGAACTACACTCCATTACAAAAATTATCATGATATCTCAATCATGGTGTTTTATCACTCCATTTTTTATTCCTTTTTATATAAAAAGAAAATTATGCAACCGAATGCTGCACGATTCAAATCAACTGCCGATTCAATCAAGCCTTTAGGTATCTAATGATAAATGCAGGCCAGCGAAGCAAGCATGCTGGTCTTATTTCATGATAATTTAGCAGGTCTAGGTTGAACGGATAAGGCGAATAGGGAGGAATGGTTGCTATACAGCAGATGGTAATCGAAAAGCATATAATACCGTTATATCTTCGACAGAGAGAGTGTATGAGCGGGACAAATAATGGGATTGTCAGTGATGAAGTCACTACGTGAACAGTGTAATTGTGTATGGGAGCCATGTATCACTCCCATTTGACGCTGGGCGCTACTTGTGTTTGTCCAAATCCAAGCAGTGGTAAACAGAGCTTTGAAAAGTTAGTGGAGCATAAGAAACACGAGTGTTGTTGAAGATTGAGATTGTGCGTCGAGATGCCTCTAACATAATATTATTCTGATAAAAAATACTTAACCATTCTAAAGATTTTTCATTCACATTACCGGAGCAGTGATTCACTTCATTCGTTCAACCGTTCACAACTCTATAGGAAGTAGAAAACTCAGTTTGTTAAAAGCTAACCAATGAAAGAGCAAAAGCTTCGTCGTCGTTAACAGCCAATAGGATTTCAGTAAAAGTTAATCCAACCCATTGTTACTTGACCAATGTGAAAGCAGCAATTTCATCGTCATACTAGCAGTCAATACGAGTTGAGAAAATTCAGCCTATCATGACTCAACCAGTGAAGAAGCAAAGATTAATACAACTGCCAATAGGAGTTTAGTAACAGAAAATTCAGCCAATCAAGAGCTAACCAATTGAAGAGCAACGATTTCGTCATCAAGGGTCATTGGGTGAAGGCTATCATGATACGATTTGAGTAGTTAATCGTAGATGTACTGGAATTGGAGTTCAGTTGACTGTTGATTGCAAGTTGATAGGAGACTGTTTTTTCAAATCGGTGATATTTGCCTGCCTAAGCGTACAAACAGAACTCTTAGGTCGATATTTAGCTCTCAGTGTGGGTCGCTCTCTCGATCGACTTTCATGGTACCATAAACACATTGTAAAGCATGAGAGTAAACACTACATTATTAGGTCTTGATTCCGGTTCACCACCATGTAATTTGAATTGTTTTTTTCATCATTAACAGCTGATTAGAGGCATCGATCAGAACCGAAATCTACACCGTGACACTCTCGTTCTGTTCGCATCTTAACTAAGTCTCTAACTACTACATGAGAGATTACAAAAAGAATAGATAATTACGAGTATATAAGATAGGCCTATTCAGGAATGTTGAAGGAAAGTTTAAAAATAAATTGAAAAATTGTGTCTCCAAAAATATAATAGTAACTTGTATTCATTCATACAGAACTAGTGAGTCAGCTAAGTAGTTAATGAATGAGAAGAAATAGTACCACACAGGTGAATCATACAGCATGTTTTGAGATTGAATGACTAGTAGTGGATACTAGTGTCGATATCGCATTGGCTATTCTTGACCGATTTGTAATCGGGGGACGGGGGCGTTGAAAGATGCATCATTGAAATGTGTGACGTTTCAGTCTCAGAGCACAATAATATTATCATTCACGTCATACCTGTGACCACTTATTTGTGACGTATGAACAGGATGTCATTAGTCGATGCATTCTTTCAAAGATGATGTCATGTAAACAACTAACGTTTGTTACTCACTACTTTTCTCATAAACGAGAGATTAGACACACCCACACCGTCCCCCAGCTCTATACTTATCTCTTCGTTTCTTCTTCCCCTCTCTTTCTTCTCTTTCTTCTCGCTCTCCTCATCCTCCTCATCTCCTTCTTCCCCGTCCACCTCCTTCTCCTTCTCCTTCTCTCCTTCCCATTACAACCTCCTCCAATTCCTTCTCTTCCTCCTCTGTATTTTTATCTGATCCAACTCCAAAATCTACCCCTTTCTTATTTTTGCTCTGATTTCTTTTCTTTTCTCTGCCCATTCCCAAGATTACTTCTTAGTTCAAAGTTCTCCATCCAGATTTTTTGTCCTCTTGGTAATTATTTTCCTCTATCAAACTTCAACTTGTTTTTCTCTGTCTCTCCTCTATTACTCACTCGCCCTTTTTCTTGTAAATTTTCTTTAGTATCCTCAAACTCCTCTTAGTTATTTTCATTTTTCAACTTGTTTCCCTTTTTTACATTTCTTGACTTCCCTCTTTATTACTTTACTCATTCCTTTTCTCTGTAGCTGCTACTTCTTTATTTCAACCTACTTTAGTTCCTCCTCATGAAAATCTTATCCTTCTTCTTCTTACTGCTCCTCTTCCTTCAGCACCTTCTCCTCCTCCACCTCATCACATTTCTTCTTCTACGTTTGCTTTTCCCCCTGCTCTTCATTTTTCTATCAGTCGTCTTATGTTCTTCCTATGTCATCTTCGTCCACTCACTTCTACTCTTTCAAATCACATTCGTTTCCATCTCTCCACGTCTTCAATAAGATTTACTATTTCTCTCTCTCTATCATTACTCAATATCCTTCTCTCACTCATCTTGTCTCCCATATCATGCATACACAATTAGCAGTTTCATTCTTGTTTGTCTGCTAAGGAAAATTCACCTACACTACTCAGTTAAATTTTCATATCTTAATTATTGTATATTGCTTCATCACTGAGTGTGCTCCCTCCTATGCCTTTTCGCCCCTTATCCAACCTGGCAATCTGGATTATTTTTCCTGTAGTTTGTTTTTCTCATTGCCGTATGTCTTTCTCGTCTTTCGCTTTTATTACCCTACCTTCTCATATCGTCAAAATAAGCACTACTATACATTTAAATTTACAATCCGACTCCTCCCCATTCAAGTATGGATTATCTCCACCTTTTTCCTGCTCCAGTAAGAAGCAAAATATGTGATGCATAGAAGAAGGCGAAGATAAATAGATGTGATGGAGACGGTTTGAGAATACCAGTCAGTTGATGAAATAATAAAAAGTGTGTGTATTGAAATAATTATCATCCGTGATTCTTGGAAAATGTTCTTCTCATTTTTTTTTTGCTTTTCATGCTGATAAATAGGCCTATTTTTCTGATTCCTGATTTATTATTCCCGGTTTTATCAAGCTCGGTCAAAGGCATTTGAACATGCTCAAACCAGGTGCGATTTAAAATTTTGCTTTGAATTATCGATAGAAACTAAGGACCGAGTTCATATAAACGAAAACTTGGTTTGTGCGCCAGTTGATTCCAAACAAACGAGAAATTCAAACCAATTCAAAATCATCTGACTTATGCCAAATGCCGCTGAAACCTAGCATTTGTTTCTGGTTCGTTCGTTCGTGTCAGGTGATTATACTTGTATTATATGCCTAAATTAGAATAGTAATCCACTGTTATAGCAGCTTCGTCATTAAAATTAAAGAGGTCTTGTCGATTGCATGCTGGTGCAAGACGGCACTTTAGGAGGTGGTCATCTGACTGGATGTCTCCACAGTCACAATAAGGATCATCAATCTGCCTCCAAGTAGTGCGGTTTTCTTTAGTGCAAGCACACTCTGCTCTAAGGCGGTTCAGAGTTTTCCATTTACTGTACGGTAGCTCTGCTCCTGCTGGCAGTTGCTCCCTCAGCACTGAGTCAGTGGCATCTGCACCCTCATGCCAGAGTCGAATTCTTTCTTGTGGTGCTGAGGAGCCCAGCTCCTGTGTCTCTGTTAGAAAGCTGCGACGGGACTTCAAACGGTGAATTGCAGGGGTATGGCCAAACATTGGATGCCTTTCATCATTAGCTTGGCGAGTTCGCTCGGCCCTACCTGCTATCTCTCTCCGGATTGATGGAGGGGCTATCCCACTCAGTTGGTAGAGGTAGTGAGTTTTAGTTGGTTTTAGGCAGCCAGTCACAATCCGGCAGCTTTCGTTGAGAGCCACGTCTACCTTCTTAGCATGGGCTGAGCGACCCCACACAGGACAAGCATATTCACCAGTGGAGAAACACAGGGCTAAGGCTGTTGTTCGCAGGGTGTGAGCATCAGCACCCCAGGCAGACCCAACCAGCTTGCGTAAGAGTGCATTTCTGGAGTTGACCTTCTTTTTCGTTTTTTCACAGTGAGCTTTGAATGTCAGGCTTCTGTCCAATTGAACACCAAGATAAGTTGGGTTTGCCACATGTGTCAGCTGCTGGCCAGACCAAAAGATTTTAAGCTCCCTTTGGGCTTCTTTGTTTCTGAGGTGGAAAGCACTTACTACAGTCTTTGTTGTGTTCACCTTCAGGAGATTTGCTTTGTAGTATTTGACTAACTCTGGAATGAAACTATTCAGCTTGTCTTCGACTTCTTTAAAGGTGTTTCCTTTGGCTGCTACTGCCAGGTCATCAGCATAAATGAAATGTTTTGTGCTGTCTCCAATAGGTTGGTCATTCACAAAAACATTGAAAAGGGCAGGAGCCAGGACACTTCCTTGTGGTAGTCCATTCTTTTGTTTGTACCACTTGCTACAATTGTTCTTTATATGGACTTGGAAACGTCTATCAGTGAGCATCAAGCGGATAACCTTTATCAAACTGTAATCGTATGTCACATTATATAGTTTGTGAAGGAGTTGTCTATGATTAATTGTGTCGTACGCTGCTGACAGATCAACCAGAACCATGCCACTAACCTTCTTCTCCTGGAAACCATCCTCAATGTATTTAGTCAGGTTTAGTACTTGGCCTGTACATGATTTTCCTGGGCGGAAACCAGCTTGTTGAGGGATTAATTTGCTCTCTATAAGAGAAGATATTCTATTGAGGATAACTCTCTCGAAAAGTTTATACAAATTGGACAGAAGTGAGATTGGTCGATAGGATTTTGGGCACTCAGGGTCCTTTCCAGGTTTGCAAACTGCAATGACTTTTGATTTCTTCCAAATTGCAGGTATGCGCTCTTGGACTATGACGTTATTGAATAAGTCTGTGATCCACATCTTTGCTGCAGGGCCAAGGTGGAGGAGTTGCTCATTAAACACCTCATCTATGCCTGGAGACTTGCGAGGCATCAGTAATCTTAATGCAGATTCAATTTCATCTACTCTCAGTGGGACCTGGAAGATGTTGGTTTCTCTATTATGACATCTTATGATTTTCTTCTGCCTGATTCTATTCACAGGTTTACCATTCTCAATCAACACGTGAGCCACTTGCTTAGGAGAAACATTTGTATGGAGGCTTTTTGGTTGACTCTCACAGTTCAGCTTCCTAATGAGTTGCCAAGCTTTGTAGCTATTCCTCTTCATGTCCACTCCCTCAAGCGTCTTGCACCAAGTTTGCCTTCTGCAGTCTGCAATCCTTGAGTTTAGCTCTTCTCCTAGTTTGTGAGTGTTGTCTGAGAAAGGGTTAGTATTGAAGGAGTCCATATAATTATTGTACAGTTGCTGAAGATCATCAGAGAATCCTGGAATATAGTTTTGTCTACAACCACGGGGTATGCTGCTATAAGATGTAGTTTTTAGTAGATTCAAGAAACTCCCATATTCTGCTGGATGTGGTTGGATATTTGCTATGCCTTTTTCCATCTGGGCTGTGAAAGAGTTCCAGTTTGCTTTTTTGAAGTTGAATCTTCGTTTCAAGGGAACCTTTCTCACCCTGATTGATGGGACCACCTCCAGGATAAGAGGTCTGTGTTGGGTGTTTGGAATAGCATCTAAGATATTCTTATCACATGAAGCTCTGAATTTCTCTGTAACGAAAATATTGTCTGGGTTAGTTCCCGACCTCCACCTTTTGCTATTGAAGGATGTGCTTTGTTTAGGGTCAAATAGAAGAGAAAGGCCGTTATTCATTGCCCAGTGTTCCACTCTCTCGCCATCTGCGTTTGTTACTGGGTAACCCCATTTCTCACTATGGCTATTGAAGTCTCCCACTACAATTTTACACTCCTTGTTGTTGAAATTTTGGGTGCTGCTGAAGTCAAAGTCGACTCCTGGAGGTTTATACACTGATGTGACTGTGCAGTTAGATAGTTCCAATGTGATTATTTCAATGTTATTATTATTTGTTGCGTATGAGGATATCACTTTCAAGTCATTTCTGACAAAAATACAGCTACCGTATTGCCTGTGAGGGATCTCTGAAACCAGTTCCATGCCATGTATATTGGGTCTGCTTTGAGCATCAGTTCTATGTGTCTCTTGTAGGCACAGCACATCACATCGACGTGTCTTACAAATATTACTAAGTATGTCTTCCTTAATACGAGATAAGCCTTCAATATTGATTGAGATTGTCACAAGGGGTGGCCCTGACAAGGGCCGTTTAGAGGCATATATTCTTGTATCACCTGTATTGGCTGCATTTTGTTCTCCAACTGCTAATATAAAACTTTGGTGAAACTCTTTGAGAGCGCGAAGAGTATCCATTTTCGAAATCATGTCGTATGCAGTTGGTCCAGGGGCACCACGTGGAGGAACAGCCTTACCCCCTGTTTCTGGTGAATTTGGGCTTAAGTCTTAGCAATCATAATATTTTCCAGTGGAATAAGCACATCAAAGACGTATCAAATCAGATAAAGTACTATCATTAAACAATTGGAAAACCAGTAATATTGACAATTATTGAAATACGTCTATCATAGTCAGGTTACGTCTTCAATAATAATACTTCTATGAAACGAGCACTTTTGAAACAAGTTAAACAACAATGAAAAGGTAATCAGTGTTTGCAAAGAAGACAAAGTTTGCTTTGTGCAGAAATAGAAATGGTTAAAATAGGTATCCACAGAATTTACGACCAGTCTGGTCATTCTATGGAGAGATCCACTTTATACTGTCAGAATTTCTTATAAATAACATTTTCAACACCTCTTCTCCTCATTTGACCAATGCTGACAGTTCAAATTTGATTACACTATAGAGAAGTATAAAGTACAAGAAGTTTTACTTAATTAGCTTTCAGCAATATCGACTTGCTCTGACTAACTTTCAACTTCACTAACTAAATGTCAACCTCATCTGACGAACTAATAAAACTAACAACTCGCTTAGTTTGTTTGTTTAGCTTGTAAGTCGAGTTTGTTCTAACTTGGGGGTCGCGAATTAGTGCATAACTAAATAACTCGCGAATCGATTTTGCGTTGATGAGAACACTGAGACAAGTGTCTCGTTCATTCTTTCTTGTGGCATTCTCACAACTCACAACTGATCAGACCTTCTGAAACGGATCACAAGTTGGACACTGATCACTTCAAGCAAGTTCAGGTGAGAAATATGTAACACTCATTATTTTAATCTGAAATTATTCAAATTCCATTCATCAGGATTTTAGAGACAGCTAATCAATCAATCAATCAGCAGCAAAATTGGATGAATAGAGTTTTTAAGATAATAGATTTTAACAGTGAATCACAGCAGTATACAAATACATAATTGATAATTCAGTAAATGCTTACACCCAATTTCAGCAATAATTGCTACCTGAAATTACTTATTTGTCATAGCATCAATTTACTTCCATCCATTTCTTACAAAAAAATATTAAAGAAGTGAGAATAAGAACTACAGTTTTGAAGAGAAGTTAGGATACGATAAAGATGAGATATGAATTGAATAATCAGGGGTGCTCACGGGGCACCCCCGCCCACCGACTTGGTTGAAACTCTTCTGGTGTGGAGTGGATGAGATTTGAGATCAGAGGGTCAAAAAGGTCAGCAGTGTTTAGAATGACTATTGACGACATTTCTTGGGTTTCCAATTCAGGGGAAGAAGTGGAGGAGTAATAGCTGATTTTCTTGTAATTCCAGGGAGGGGGGTGCGTTCATTAGCTTGGGGGTGGGAGCCCCTGGAATAATAATTCTGAAATTTTCATCAACCCCTTATCTTTGACAAATACAAATTATCCATGTTATAGAGATTTTATTATTGTAATCAATAATAGGATGAGACTCATGAGACAATGATGTGTAGTGGGATGGTGTAATAGTGTAATGGGAGAGTGTAATAGTGTAATGGGATAGTGTAATAGTGTAATGGGATAGTGTAATAGTGTAATGGGATAGTGTAATAGTGTAATGGGATAGATATGTTAATAAGTTTGTGAAACTTATCGATTTGTAAAGGGATGATTACATTACGAAAGTTATAGGAATAATTATCTGTCAAATAACTTCAAGCTCTTAATCCAATTCAAATCTATACTAGTCTATGTAATCTTGATATTGAATTACAAGCGATATAGTTATTATACAATAATAAATAGCTAATAATAATTACATGAAGAATACACTGCAGTGATTTGAGTTGATTCAATTATACAAAAAATACATTACTACAGTATCCTTATTCAATATTGATAATCCTATTTACTCATGTAACCTTTTATTATCACAGGAATATCATTCACCACTATGAAAGCAAAAATCAGAGAGAACAAAATCAACTTATCTCTGTTGAAAATGTCTGGATTCTGGCAGATCCTCTCCAAAGACAACTACTTTTGGGTAGTCATACATGCTCTACCCATGTCCTACTTCATACTATACATGCAAATCGTACAGTTGGTACGACTGATGATCATGATTGACGATTTGAAACTGGAGGAATTCGTGGAGAGACTCGTGTGTATCGCGTCCTACACTGACGGATCGGTCAAGGTAATCTATTTCCTCGTCAATAGGAGGCTGGCTAAACATCTTGCAAATGTTTTTCGAGAAGACTTTTTGCTGTGTTCGAATTTCCAGATTGATCCGAGGACACTGCGACGCGGAAAGGAGCTGAGTAAACTAGGTAATAACCTCCAATTCTCATTAAATAATATGTAGTTTCAATAATAAACATTTGGTAGGGATTTCTGTGTCATGGGCTTTCCATACTATTTTGAAAGTCTTTGTTGTGACCAAATTTCTAAAAACTAAGAGAGTACTCGGTCGCGGAGGAAAGCAAATTTAATTAGGATTGGATATCAAATTTCTACTGTCTCATTTCGAGGCTTTTCTATGATAATCATCTGAATTTCTAAGCTTGAATATGAAAACTAGTCTTGATGAGAACTTCTTTTCGATGTTTATGTGAGAAAAGTAATTTATCTCCAAAATCCATTGCTCGTCAATTGCTCTCTCTGATGTTATTTTCCTGGATGACAGTTGAAACGAATTAATAATTTGTGATAGGTGGAAGAACAAACCTGGACTTCATAATATGATGTGTTGAGATGGGCAAGTTGCATGGCAATGATGGAATGACTGTAAAAAAAGTACCTCTCCAGGTTCTTCACGTCTTCACAGCAATATTTTCATTGCACCTTGTTCAACTAAAACAAGAAGAATGAAAAGTTGGAGTGATCTCTTCCAGGATGGCATTAGCTCAATCTCTATAAAGGCAGTCATTGCTTTAGGATCTTGAATGAGAAATTTTCTCCACCCCATACAAGATAAATCAGTTATTCTCTCAAAGTTTCCTCATTCATTTATACTGATCTTGTGTAAAATTGTATAAAATGGAGTAGTTCACATGCTACACCATTCAACTAAATGTTGATTGATTCAACAATTAACCTATAATTTCAAAACATATAATGCAGTGTATTAAGAAAAATGTTTTTTTTTTCGCTTACAGCTAGAAGGATCCAATGCAACTCAACTTAAAAGGAAAGCAGTGAAGGAGCTACAGAGAGAAGTAGGGTGTTTTATATATTGGAGCTTAGAGGAATACTCAACAGCGAAATAGAGTTAATCTGTAATCTAGTTTTTACATGTCATATGCCGATATTGTTTTTTATTATTTAAAATTGTCCTAAGTTTTTTATGGATTTTTAAATGTTTTTTTACGATAAATGATGTATGCCATTGTTTTTTGTCATCTTTGTGAATGCCTATCACTTTCTTGTACCTCACCTACTTGACAAGATCCATGTATATTTTATTGTTGTATATTTTTAACTATTCTATTGTAACTTTTAATGAGACATATTTTGATCTGCAGCTTGTACGTTGCTATGGATCCTAATCTCGAGCACATCACTAGTCTGGATCGTGACTCCCCTCATCCAATGCCACCTCTTCCAGCGCTGTGTCTACCTGAGAGTGATACCCACCTGGTTCCCCTTCGACCAATCACAGGGCTTCAAAAATGTTCTGGCCTACTGCCTAGATAGCGCGAATGTCTTCTATAACGCACTAATCCTATTCACAGGTAACGCATGGATGTTGACTCTGATTATAATGGTGTGTGCACAAATGAATCTGCTCAAAGATGCCATCGCAAATATAAGGGTGATTGCTGAAAAACAAGTTGATTATGATAGAAACAATAGGAGAAATGCGAGCAACATTGGAAACTATAAGGGAAGTAATTGGAAATGTGTTAGGAATTGTTTGAACAATGGGAAAAGTAATGAAAGCTATGCAAACAATATAACAAACGATAAAAGTAATGATGCAGATCATGTCAGTAATAACGAAAAATATGACAAAAATGGAGCTAATCATGGGAGTTATTATAGTGAATATTCAAGCAATGATGGATCATATTCAAATAGAAATAAAAATTATAAAGAAGAAATAAGCAGATCACAGTACACAAAGAGTTTATTGAGAGAAGAACATAAAGGGGAAAATCTGGATCTAGATAAAGATGTGAGGAATAAAATGGACAAAATTCTCAAAGTATGTTTGAATGATCATCAGAAGATGTTAAGGTGAGATATAATTTCTATTTTTCATCTATTGTTTATTGTGATGAACATGAATATGTAGAATAGGCTACTTTTCTAAAGTTATCTCCATACTCCACATTTCAAACATAACGAAAAACTGTATGATTATCAATTTAATATAGGGTTTCACTTACAGGGTTTCACATAGGTTGAGGGGTGGAGAGGAATGAAAAATCTTAACTCTGCCTAATAAAGAATTTTGTCATTCTCATTTCATTTTCATTTTTACTTATACCCCTCCATTGGCAATATCGAATGTCTGGAATTGAAATGTGATGAATTAGAAGTGGCATGCTAACTCAAAAAGTTCATCATATTCATATTTGAACAATCCTATGATTTCAAAGGAGAATGGATTCTTTGATAACATTGACATAGTTTATTGGAGTTGAATAATTATTATATGAGAAAAGTGAATACAATAATAATTATATGTATAATATATATTAAATATATTCATAGTTAATATGGAATAAAAATTATTATTGACTAGCAGGTAAGAAGTGCTCCGCAAAGGGCTATTTTAAAACTTTACAAACTGAAAACTTGACGTTATGAAATCTTGGAAAATTGAAAATAGGCCTATAACCATCCTCGGTTGATTAAGAATCGTTATGTAAAATTTTAAGTTAATTCCAGTAGTTCAGACATGATGATATGTCAAACATAATAATTTTCCTAACCCGTGTACGGGGAAAAAGCCAGTTCAGGTTAGATCAGGGGTCTCCAACCTTTTTTATCCAAGGGCCAAATTGTTAATTCTTGGGAGACTTGAAGGGCCAATAACAAGGATGTACGCGGAATTTTACTTGTGGGGACACACACGACGGGGGATTTTGGGAGTGTAAAATTATATATTTCCATTAAAATAATATGAGGAGTTTTAAGTGGGTTTGATTAAAACACAGGAAGAAACGAACCAATTCATTTAACTTTAATACAAAGTCCAATCTATTGAGTGAAAAAGGTCATAAGAAAACTTGACAATGCATGAATTTAGCAAGTTAGACAAAATAATAACTTTTTCAATAGTAATAAGACAGCTTGACAATATACGGATTTACAAATAGTTACCAAGCTAAAAGAAAACACTTATTTTTAGTGAGAAGATTGCATTTGTTTTCCACTTGAAATGTCCGCCCATTTACGATCAAACTTTGTGATTCCGATCATTGAAATTGATTTCAAACTCTCGGCGGGCCGGACAAAATCTATCCGCGGGCCTGATGTGGCCCGCGGGCCGTAGGTTGGAGAGCCCTGGTATAGATAATGGGAGTTAGCGAACGAAAGAGCTAATCAAGTTATCTGGCAGGAATGCTCTAATTTCTCTTGCCGATTCATCCCTGAATCGAAGATGAAGGTTCCTAGATAATAAAGGAACTTTTCTGGAAATTATTGATGAAAAGTAACTGAAAAACATGCAAGAAAAACAGTGAACTAAATGAACTGAGGTTCCGTTTTAAAAGCCTGTATCAATTGAGCTCTCTACTTGTTACGATTAGGGTGCAAATTATTGCACAGCTGTTATCCGCTTGCTCTTGACCTACTTTTTTAAAGTTCAACTTACCGAGTAGACCTACTGTACCTCTACTGTCTCTAACTAACAACCCCTAGTTTTCATAATTTTCTATACTAGCAGCCTGTTGAACAGGAAAACCTAATATTCGGTGAATGAACGAGGGGTGTGCTAATGTGGAGTATACTAATGTAATGTATAATGTATTATCTATCAGACTACAGTTACGATATAAACAGTAACTGCATATCAGACAACCCCTCCTCATAAATTCCATGGCTTTCTTAACACATTGAACACGAACATCAATTTAAATGTGTGTGATTAAAATTTATGGATATCGGATTTGATTATGAAGAAATAATCGATTTCATATCAGAATTTATTGTCACTTGAACAAAAATAATGTTATAAGAAACATTACAAAGTAAGGAATTATTTCTAACAGCATTTTCAAATTGGTTCAGTAAGTTGGTCAGATTCACAGTGAGAAATAAGTGCAAGAGCAATCAGTTCAAAGAGTAAAGAAGGAATAGATTTTCTTTCTTCTATAATAATTGTTGAAAATAATAATGATTAGATAAGTAATTATTGATATATTAGCTTATTACTAATCATGTAATCGATCATTATTTTACAACTCTTTATTTCCAGGACAATTGGATTAATGGAGAAGTTACTCTCCCCTGTCAATCTCTTCCAAATGATAGTCAGCTCCATAATGGTCTGCAGCACTGTGTTTGTAATGATTGTAAGTTGGAATTATAATCTTTTTATCACAATAATTAGGTTATCATTACCACTGAAATCATAATTATTATCATTTATAGCTGGTGATTTAATTGAAATAATAGCTATTACAATTATTGTAATAAATCCTATTATATTAAGCGAGCAATTTCTGTATTTTTATATGTGGTTATTAATTTATATTTATATTTGGCTATTTATGTTCAACGGATCTCAAAAACGGCTCTAACGATATTCACAAAATTTGGAACATAGTTTGTTCATGATATAAAAATTCGATTGCACTAGGTCTCATTCCTGGAAAAACTCGCTGAAGGACATTAGAAGGATAACAATTATTCATCCTTGAAAAACAGATGATAATTTCGTCGTCTGTCGATAACAGAAGATGTGAGTACCTGTGTGGGAGAGAGACAGAACTATTTCCAGCTGTGTAATCAATCAGCGAGAAATTCTATCTAGCTGGACAATTTAATCGACCTGATCAACATAATCTGATTTGTTGACATGACATGATAATCCTCCTAAACTAGAATATATCATAATTTCAAAAGTTGATAATTATTTGACAATTCTAAGTGATTAGTGAGTGTTATTTTGTTATTCAATTTGGTTTGTAAATAATCTAAATTAGAACTTTTTTGTTTTCAAATGTTTGAACTGAAAATTGAACCTGAATTGAAGTGTATGGAACATAACCTACTTTCTGGACTATTTATAGTGTATAAATCAAAATTCGGGGAAGAAACAGTTTTGGGCTGTGCCTGTTAGTCCTTCCCAATCATTTTAAAGAATTGTGTTCGGTCTATCAACAGTCAGAAAATAAATAACGAGCGAAGCTCGGTGCCCCGATATTTAATATTGAAGGGCATTCTCCCCATACAACCAATCAACTGCTGCGATCTAGTGGCAGAACTCAGAAGCACTCATTTGGAACTTTCGACTAATCAGGAAAGAGTAGACGGAGCTTGAAAATGTTCGAAAGTGCTTGAAATTTAGAGTTCAGCTTTGAAAGGAAAATTTGTGTTTCATATTTAAACACAAAATCGACTATATCATAATTAAAGTAGCATATACTTGAGAAACTATCTCAAAGCTTAAAATCCAATTCTAGTATTCATATAGCCAGTTTAAAATCTTGAATGTACATTATTATACTCCATGCTTATCCAAAAATTAATGTTAGTAGTCTACTACTATTTGATAACTAAACTACTGTTTAATTGTTCGACTGTAAGCGTTGAAAAATATCGAACTAAATACTCTTGGATAGGCGATTATCTTAAAACAAATTCCAATTGACTTATTATAGACTAGCAGGCAACCCGTGCTCCGCAAGGGTCCAATAAACAGCTTGAAGAATTTAATATAGGCCTACCACTATCCTCGGTAAAAGAATCAATAAGTTAATCTGACCAGTAGTTCAGACGGGATGGATCATACGCCATTCGTGAATTTCCTATCCCGTACGTGTATAAGCCAATTCTTTTCTTTATTATATTATAGATTTCTGGTAAGTCTCATTTCAGATTAACTAGTAGTTCTGTGAACAGTAGACCTCGCGCAGTTATAACGACGTACCAAACCATAAGCACATCCACACTGATACACTAACTATTTATTTGATCAGATCATGCTTACACAAGATTTAATTATCATAATAACGCTTTCCGGAATTAAGCGCGAGAAAACCAGAAGACATTTAGGTACCCAGAAGAGCTGTTATAAGTTCGATGCATCCTATTTAATAGTGCATAAAAAATTGCATTCAATGAGGCATGCAATTTATAGTCTACACAGCTGCTAATTTTTTACCAAGTTACATTGAGATATTGAATTGCATGCGTCATGGCATGCAATTTATAGTCGACTCGACAGCTGATTTATGATGAATAATTCTATAGTCTGATTTTCACTCTAATATTGACGTATGAAGGAGGCTCCTTTTTCCTTTTATATTATCCTTGAAATGCAAAATTTCCAAAAACCTTGTATATACGTCGACGCGCGATTTAAAAAGGAACATACCTGTCAAATTTCATGAAAATCTATTACCGCGTTTCGCCATAAAGGCGCAACATATAAACATAATGATCATTTCAACATTCAAACATTTAAACATTAAGAGAAATGGCAAACCGTCGACATGAATCTTAGACCTCACTTCGCTCGGTCAATAATCTCGACTCGTCAGTAGACTAATATCATACTAGATGGTCTAGGATATTTTTGTGTTCTGTTTTCCAATTACTCAATGCTGGAGTTTTATTCATTCTCAATTCATGACATTATTTTCAATTTAATTATTCAATTCTAGTTACCTTTTGCTTTGAAGTCCAAGCGAGGTGACAACGGGGCTTTGGACAAAATGATGAAACATGGCATCAAATACAGCTTTTTCTGTGCCGATGCTATCATGGAATTGCTCATATTCAGTTTGAGTGGACTTATGATCAGTGAACAGGTAGGCTTCAACCTCAATTGGTTGAAAACGCATTAAGAATTTTTCCAACTTGAATAATTTGCATCTTCAATATAATTTTACATGTTATCATAAGTATCAATCGAGAGATCGAATCTTTTTTCAATTTCTGGGAAACACACTTTATTTACTTAAATGTTTTTGACCCAATTCATAATTTTATGAATTCGAGGCAAACATTCTCAAAATATTGCAGAAATGACTTCCCAGTTTTCAATCAACTACACCTTGATAGAGTTATTACCATTCCTAAGGTTCGAGTCTATTATATATTTTTGTTCTTTTATAGACGAAGAGTATGCATAGAGTTTTCTACAACAGTGACTGGCAGAACGCCTCTAGATCCTACAAGAAAAATGTACTTTTTGCAACTACTAGAGCTGCTGTACCTCTCACATTAACTGCTGGAAAGTTCTATGATGTAGACCTGCAATCTTTTGCTTCGGTGAGTGTAACTATTTGAAAATATCAGGCTTTTCAATTTTGTCAATTTGTTGGATTTTAGTAAAATGCTCCTTTTATCATGTTTTCAAGTAGCTTCAATCTAATATTTCTTATTTCTGTGCTCATATGAAAATATCTTTCAATCAATGAGAAATAATATTTATTCCTGTTTATGAGTGATGAGAATAATTATAATTTTCCAATTAGACTTTCCCTCATCAACTCATAACTCAGTAGGCCTAGGTCATTCATCTCTTGTATATCATTGTGAGTAACGTCTATAACTTATTAAAGATGACTCATATAAAAAAACAACTAATAGCCTAATATCAATTTCAACTTATCAAAATAATTCAGAGCTTATCATAAACACACTTTATCAATATTGAAACGAGTGTTTTGATTTATTACAGATTATGAAGATATCATATTCATGTTTGATGCTGTTGTACGGACTAGTATCAAAAAGGCAACTCGAGTTCCAAATGTGAAGCAACTGGAATTGAAAATACTTGTAGCCTATCTCTCACAACAAACTATTTATGAATTTAAGACAAATAATATTAAGTCATTTTGGAAAACTCGATGAACTGGTTATCTATCAATTTATCACTCTCAATATCGCACAGTTCTCAGTTCTCACAACCATTTGCTCAAATTTTACAATAGGTCAGTGAATGAGTGATTGTAATAATAACTTCATGCCTCACTTCAAGTCTATGAATATCTACCACACAATAATGTAGAGGAATATTCAATGAAGTGATATGAATAACGAAAAAGAAGATTCATTGATGGATGTGTAGACTAAATCATTGAAAAAGCAATTTTTGTGGACTAATACAAATAACTTTCAAAATCATACAAGAAAAATGTACTTTTTGCAATACGATCCGTGAAAATAGTAATGAATAATCATATTGAATGCCTACAGACGCTACTGCAGTTAAGTCATTAGATATTATATTATTGCACATATTAATTGACAACTATATATAATACACAGATTATCTCAGCATTGAATAATATCAATAATTATATATCAATGTAATATTTACTTCTTTCTTACACATAGTATATGCTATATAGAACTTCAGCTATATACATCCTTGTATCATGAATAGAAAGATTATAAATTTGATACGCCGATTACGGCTCTACATTTTATTTACCAATAAATTACTGAGTTTCAAAAATTAAAATAATGTTCATATTTGTCTCAATAATCAATTTGAATGGACTATAAACTTTTTATAGAAAATCCTTTCCAAATTTCTGCGAATAACCTATAAACGGTCCAAAAATTGTGTAATACCACGATGATGAAACGTGTGATTAATTCTTAAAATCAATTTTAATGATTTTAAGTAGAACTAATATTGTGATAAATAAGCCACAAGTATATCCACAAATATTTTTCGATTAAATATTGATGAGCCTCCAAATACCGCCATGGAAGAAGAGAGCAGAGCAGTGCAGAAAATTGGCTGAAAAAATGTCAAGGCTATCACTTTCAAATCTATTTACAATATTATCACTAATAAGTCTAACAAAATTCAATAAAATAAAATGTAGACAAAATTTAGAGATGCGAAATTACTGTGAAGGTCAAACATTTGCAGAAACTAACTTTTTCTTTCTGAAAGGATTACTTTGACTTTTTGGTTTTGAGCAACGTTTAATCATCTTATCCTTAGAGGAGAGAATGTATCGAGGATTTTTCAAGCAATAAATTCTATTAATAAATTCGGTAGTACTGTTGCATACACACACACCTGTTGGCTAAGGTAGGTTATTGTCATGTAAACTTGAAATTAATGAGTTTCTTAGTTATCGAAACAAGATTCTACTACTGTGAATGTGAACAACGTCGCCAATCTATTATATTTTCGAAACACAGTCTTTGCTTTTTGTGTCTTCCTTTTCTCTGTTTTACATCTTCCCTTTTCGTCAGATATACGTTGTTCTCCTTTTTCTTCTTCACAAGCACAATCTTCTTTACCATCTTCTCTATCATATTCATTCCTAATATTTTGTTCTTCTTCACCAAAATCCTCTCTCACCTTTTTCTTTGTCCATATTTGTGTGATAAGTCTTTTTTATTGATTGTATGCAGATATTTCTATACTTCTTCTATGTTCATAAAAGTCTTGTCAACCTTGTTTGTTGTTTGTAATGTCTAGGAAGCATTGCAACTATTTCATTCTCTTATCAATTTTTCATTTGAAACTCTGAAATTTGTTTTCATGTTCGACAAGATTCATGATAGATAATAATAAAATATAAGGAATTTATGTGATAAATCATTATGTGAAAAACAATATGAAATGAGCCTGCATAATAATTTCATAATGCTATATCTATTGATTATTTTCATAGTGATATCTATAATTCATATGAAACTTTCAATTAGTCCAGTTGTTTTCATAGACCTAAGCAGCATATTCCACCAATAACAGAATGAGTTTTTAAAGCTGTAACAATATTTATTATTGCAGCAAGAACAATGCCAATAACAAAGCTTAATAAATTGTTCCAGTGACAGATACATCACACATACTAAACAGGGCCTAAACTTATATTACGTATGCTATACTTTCAGGCTACATGTTGTTACTACATGTATGATAATACATATTCATAAATTTACTTTATATACTCGTATGTAGTGAGATTATGCAGCCTATACTAATTCTGGTGGTGACCATAACCTATCCCATTTCAAATTACGTCTTCAACTTCAGAATAGCTTTAGAGTTACTGTATATAGTAAAGAAATTATGCACTATATATATATATATATATATATATATATATATAATTATATATATATATATATATATAATTATTTATTTATTTATTTATTTAGCATAGAATAACAATACTGTATGAGAGAGGATAACAATGATTGGGTTAAAATATACGTACATTGTATATGGATGTATATGTAACTTAAATACTATTTGTGTGAAAGTAATAATGTTAGGTAAATAAGTAAATATGTATTGTATATGTACAACTCAGCAATTAACAAGGAAAAAATTCTTGGTCATCAAATAAATATCTGGTGGAATGTTTGGGCTTGAGCTGTGAGGAGCGGAAAAACTTGACAGGGTCACGTGGGTCAAAGTTACCTAATGTATAGGTGTCTGGAGAATATGACCTTGTTATGGGGGGGGGTGGTAATGTATTGCGGGGTCTAATTGTAGTGGATGATGATTGAATGGATGTGGCTGTCGTGTGACAGGGGCTTAAGATGGAGGATTGTTATAAAATCAGCAGGGGGATGGTGAGAAACATGAATAATTAGCCTGCATGAAATTAAAAATCGAAAAAATTACAGTTTCAGTTTTGTCACATCTACTTATGTCACACATAGATGTGGATATGACAAAAATAAAACTGTGTTTTCTTAATTATGGAGAAATTCCACAAAATCAATCCTCATTCAATAAATTAAATATTCTTGTTATTTAGAGTGAATTTTCCAATAATCTGGGTTCCAACTCTGAAGCAGCTGAGTACAAGGTATTCACAAATCATAAATTGAGAATTCTCGAGGTGTAGATCAACCACATGAACTTAAATACTACTTTTTACTTTATTCATCTTAATGATCTCGACCTCGATCATTTTATCTTCAACAATTAATCAACACCAATATTTTCAGGGAACCACCTACCTTCTATCAATCTAAAGCATCTCATATTCTATCAATAATTTCATTCCACCAATCAACACCAGTACTCCATCCAATACGTGTTGAATTCAATTTTCCAATTTCCACGCTTAATAACCATCACACTCAGTTTTATTCAAATATCGCACAGGAGTAGCCTACACCTAAAACATCTGCCACAACATGATACCCTTCAATTTGAGGCAAATTGCTGTTATTAAATTTTCAGGAAACTCTCTCTGCCTTTTGGACAGACCACACAAGACGGCCTCATTATTCAGTGAGTAGGACCGAGTATAACTTGCATGAAAATTGAATTTACACTCGAGATTTATTTGTATCCAGGCTGGGTTTCAGAATAAACTCATACAAGAGAGAGATAGAGAGAAAAAATAGAGGCTATGAGAAGTTGATGATGAAGAAAGAGGGATGAATAGAATGTGAGTAACATCAAACGTTTGTTGTATCGTTTAATCCACTGCCAATCCTTCATTTCATAATATTCTTCTGAACGTGACGCTTATTATCTGTGTGGCAATAGTTTCAAAGTCGAGATTTTTTCAATTTTCAAACACAGTACTGCATAAATATCCTGCATAATTATAGCAAACACTAGTGATTTAATAGACAAGTTTTTCGTCTCTGAATCGGGCATAAATATCTGGAAATCATTGTGTGTTTTTCGATATTCATTATGCTCAAATATTCAAATGGAACTGTGATTTGTGAATCAATATCAAGTTTTCCCCATCAGTTGTTTGAGTATGTTCTATGGATTATGACTGTAGGCTAAATAGTTTAAAGTTAGTTCAATTCTGAACATTCAGCATAGGTTGAATGAGAAGCTTTGCTATAAGGTAGCCTATAAGGAATTCTGATGGTGGAATTGTCATAGGCGTAGTCTATGTGGAACATAAATTTCAAGCACGAATAAACAAAACTAACCCAAATTTGAAAATTATTAGACGGAAAAGTCTGCATGAGTGAGCCTCAGATTCATTTTGAGATTTATTGGTCAACTCCAATGACTGTTTAGTCTCTTTGATACCAGATAAACACACACTCGAGATTTTAAGTGATTATTCATTCCCTTATCAAACTTGGAAAGAGCTAACAGAATCGCCTAGATCCTGGAGAATAGGATTTGCTTATAATTAGGAGATTGAGATTTGTGATGTTTATTGATTTATTGTCCTTATAGCTTCAATAATTTGGTAATAATTGAAAACATCCAAGAAAGTGGTAGTTAAGATATTTTATTCTATGATAATTATGGTATTTGAAACCAATAACCAATGCTGATAGTTAATTAAGACTTTTTTTGAACTTGTGACCTTTCTGTGATAAGGAACTGGATTATCAACATGTATCTTGAACATGGGAACAACTTGGTTATAGCTACAATCCGACGAATCTCCAACTTGTCATTTGAACTAAGGCTCAAGCTAAGCTAACGGGAAGGTAAACTACATTAAGCTTCTTTCAACTAAGATGAGTGAATTGTTCATGGAAATTGATCTTGAAGTGACATAATAAGGGTAAAAACCGAACTGTTTACGATTTGATGAGTAAGTTCTCAGGATATCATTCAAACCAAACTGGAAACCAGAACTTGAGAAAATGGTCTGAAAATATGCGGAATCAATATAGTTTGAGCTCTGTTTATTGGGTAGAAATGTACAGTAGAATAAAATTAATCAAGTTTTATCGCAGGTTTTTCTGTGAATCCCTATACAGACGTTATTTCTTGCTCCATCTTGTGATACACCTTACACCTTACTTATCATGTGATAAGATACTTTAAATGCCCGAAATGAGAGGTTTTCTTGGATCCTTTGAATCATATCACGGATGATTTCCGGAGCAGGTTTCGATTTCGGATTCTACATTCTTGGATAACACATTTCCAGATTATTTGACGTATTCGTCATGGATTAGGTTTTAATTAGCTCACTGAGCTGACCCTCTTCCAGCGTCCATCTTTTCCTCGGTCTGCTAATGCTCCTTTTCCCTATTCGTCTATGGAGCATTCATTTTTACGATGCATTGTTGAGGAGTTGTAGGCCCTGAAACATCAAAAAATAGGATTAAAAGCTGTTCTTTTAACAATTTTACACTTTTAAGAGCGTATATCTCGAAAACTGTTGGAGATATCACAAATCACCACAGAACAATGTAGAGCATTTATCATGCTTCATTTTTAAATAGTTAGTCATGTCGGTTGAACGCATTTCCATCAAGATATGAGCGTGTAAGCAAAACATTGAAAAATGCAACTTTTAAACCACCCTCATCCCTTTAGAACAAGGGGTAGGGATGGGGACTTTTGATATGTTCACCCTCTAACTGGTCCCAACAAAGCTGCGAAGTCAAAAATTGTGTTCAAAACATTCTATCCAAATTCCTTTGTCAATTGGTCTATTTTTGCATAACTGAAGATCTCACACTCTACACTGAAGCTGCTGCAACAGTCGTTGGGCGTAAACTTGTGAAATTATACATCAAATTTGAGAGAATTTGATGCTCTATAGGCTCATCATCAGCATGGATTTTTCCCATCGATATTAAAAAAGTTATAAGAGCAAAAATAGCAAAAAATCGAAGGAAAATGTGTTTTTTTAAAAGTGTCACATCTTTTAGAGCTGATATCTCGAAAAGTGAAAGAGATATAGAAAAAGCTGTTACGTATCAATATTGTAGGAAATTATGTAAGCTTCAATATCTTATAGAATAGTCATGTCTGTAAAATGCATAATTTCCGAGTTATATGCGAGAAACCAAAAAATGGTACCTTTGAACCACCCTCACCCCCTTAGCACAGGGGGTAGGGGTGGGGACTTTTGATATATTTACCTCCTCACTACCCTAAACAGAACTGCGGGGTCAAAAATTGTCTTCCAAACTTTTCCCTCTATAACACTTCGTTGACTGGGCTATTATGAGTACAGTGTTTATTCATTTAAATAATCTTATTACAACAAGTTGAGAAGTCAATATTCATTGAGATCGGCCTTGAAAATTCGGAAATTCGTTTTGAGATGTTGGTGCGTGCATGCGACATACATTAGGAGAGCTGCCCGTTGCGACACTGGCATTGCCACAAAACCCTTGAACTTGATTGGCTGGCGGCCAACTCAATGAAACCAAACAGCAACCACAAGAATAAGTTGCAACAGAATGGTAGAAGGAAGAGTGGGGGAGGATGATGATGATGAAGAGGAGGAGGAGGAGGAGGAGGAGGAGGAGGAGGAGGAGGAGGAGGAGGAGGATTGGTTGGAGGTGTTGGTGGTGGGCTAGGTGGAGTAGAAGAGGAGGAAGAAAAAGAAAGAAAAGATGAAGAAGAATAAGAAGAAAAAGAAGAAGAAGACGAAGAAGAAGAAGAGGAAGAAGAAGAGGAAGAAGAAGAAGAAGAAGAAGAAGAAGAAAAAGAAGAAGAAGAATGAGGAAGGAAATTGCATTTCAGTACATAAAGTGTTGAATATTTTTGAGAATCGAATGCTCATAAAGCAAGATTTGTGAGAGTAGTGATGGAAGAAGATAGTAAATCAGGGAGAAGTGGATTGAGAGAACTGGGATTATGGAATAAGGTTTAAAAATTGTAGATGGAAAAGCAATCAAGTAGGAAAAGAAGAAAAATGTAAGTGAAAAGAAATGATTTGGAAATACATAAATATTAATCAATGAGTTGACTAAGATAGAGGAACAATAAAAATCATGAGTAGATGAGTACGAGAGATGAAAAAGAAGAAAAAAAATAAGAAGACAAATATCAAGAAAAGACAGAGTAGACGAATGGAATTTAAATTTCATTTTAAGTGCAATCGCATTGCAAGTGGTGAAATAAGTATTCTCAACTCACAGGTGAAGACCGTGCAAGTGAGATAGCTGGCTACTTTCACACTCCATTGAAAAAAAAACGCCAATGCCAAAAATTAAACCCTGTCAAAAAACGAGCGGCGAACTCAACGATACGGTGCAGCAAGAGTATCCGCTTCATTAACACCAAAGTTGACAAGACAAATTATTATTTACGGTTTCAGGTTTTCAAAGTCAGTGGGTCGTCTAATCTTTGGTTTAAATTCATCTGATAGGACTGTATCAAAGAAATTTGGATATCTTTCAATTTAGGTTCCTATATATATTCACACTGTGCACACAAATTTGATATTCACATATCAATACATAGTGAATTAATTTCAAACGCCAGAATTGGTTGGATGGAAAGCCTTGATGTTATTCATCAGTAAAGCTAAATGATTAAAGTGAATCTCAATATAAAGTCCTGTCAAACTGCCCCCAAATTCTATTTTTTTCTGTTGACCATGATGGTTAAATAAATCTTGGCCTAGTGGGTGTGAGGATGGTCTAAGGGTGGGGGAGGTGAAAAATGAATGAGATTATGAGAATTGAGTTTACCTATAATTTTATGAGTTAGTCCTAACCATTGGGAAGTGAATTCAAAGCTGATAATATCATTCAACTGTCTTCAAAACAATAACACTCTCTTCCAATTGGAGAACCAATTGGAGCACGGCGCTTATCTTAATCTGTAAAATATGACGATTCTGCCTGGGAAGATAATTTATTTCTAACGTATCAAAAATAAAGTTTCGATAAGCCCAAATTCTCATTGGGCTTCAAACCCCTTAATTCCAATGAATATATCGAATACAGATTTCAACTGATATATTATTGTCTCTTCCTCCAAAACTACCGAAATCAATAAATAATTTTAATAACAATAATGAAAACAAATCCACGAGTTGGTTCTTGGTTGAATGAATTCAATTGCAAAGAAAATTGCTCCTTTGTACTTGAAACTCACAATTCACCAACATCATTTCCACCTCTTGGGTAAGATCAGTACTGAAGTTTATCCAAGATTAATATGTCAATATCAATAATTTGATCAAATTTCGAAAAACTACAGAATGGAATTGAATCTATTCACTTTGGTCCACACAACAAATATCCCAACTTCTAGCGATCCAATGCAATAAAAAAAATCTTGGCCAACGATAATCTGAATTGATTTTGCTGAGAGCTTATAACCAACATACATCTGGATTACTTTAGTTCAGAGTTCATAAATTGAGCAATTGCAGTAATCTGGACAAAACTTGCTTCAGCAAAATAATAACTAGCTAGGAGTCGAAATTATTATTAATTTCAATCTTTTCCGTCACACACGAGTGAAAATAAGACGAGAACGTGATGTCTTATCGTCATTAAAGATATATACATTCAGAAAGTCTCAGATGATTTAACGAGAGTTATACCTATATTCGAATTTCATATGGGTATTTTTCGAGGATTTTGCATTTATAGATGAAGTCTAGCTATTCTAAGATATATTGAATTATCATATGTGCGAATTATCTAGAACTATATCTATGCTTAAAATTGTTGAAGAGTACGATTTCTATGTTGGTGAGTGGTATTACTTGAGATTTGTGCAAGCTATAGGTCTAAGGATAGCATAGTTTCTTCTTAGTAATGATATTAGCCTTGAATTGAATGGCACTGGATGGATTTGAAGTACGATTGAGAGAATCGGTGAATGAAGGTTTAACCTGTATGAATTGGATAAATTGGAGATATCTGAGAATAATTGTTATTACTGGGGCTGCTGAGCAATTTTCAACTTGTTCTACAATGAACTGGAATTGCTTCTTATAGGAAGTTAGCTACTACCATAGAAAACGTATACTGGTACTTGAGATTGTTATATTCTACGCTACTACTTCGAACAGAAACAATAATTGGCCTGAGATCAAGGAGATGAGCAACAATAGATATCTGGTGAAATATTGTATTGAGATATCACGGAAAGTTTATCAAGGTTTATTATTAATATTACATATATGTCATATTCAATATTGGTAACTCAGTATTGAACTCTTAAATCTCTGTTTGAAATCTCGATAGACAACCCACAATAAAATACAAGTTGTATTTTCAATATGTATTGATAAATAACAATAGTTATATAGTATTTTATTGGTAGATAATCATCCATAATCAAACAATAATATTATTGTAGGCCTATAAGAAAATGGTCTCAATGGTTTACGTGAGGGGCCTCTTATTGCCTTCGCCCACTTAATTTTACTTACGTGCAGATAAAAATACATTACATTTTTCCTACAAATGTAATTACATTACATTTAGCCTTCTATACATACATACATTTGTCCATCTATGTATGATTGTTATTCTTTCATAATTCTTATGGATCATCCGCCATGTATTGTCAACAGACAATATAATAAAATATAAGCTCTAATCAAATTTGTGTAAAATTGAAATTGCTACAAAAATATTTATTAGAACTGGTGAATAAATGACAAGCAGAGTTTCACAAAATGGAATGATCGAAATATTCGAGTATTAGAAATTCATGAATCCATGATACATACGTTCTTAAGAAGAATGAAAGTGGCTCTTTGAAATTTTATCCTCCCAACTCCAATGTTTGTTTTTTACTGATTCCTTCCAACCATTCATTTCAGTATGTATGCTTTTGTGTAGTATTGAACGTTGTGCTTTGTCACTGAATCTCCATTTATTAATAATTTACTATTACTGTTACAGTCGACAATACAAACTGCAAGTAGTGATATGGCAATTGAAATACTGTAGGTCTACCATGATTTGTACTTTGCAAATGCGGCCAGCTTGAATTTCAAGTATTTGTACGATAATTATCACAAGTTAGGATTTATTTCAATAGTTCACAGTAAAGAGTAATCGTGACTTAGTCATTACGTTGGCGATCAGTATCAGCCTTGATTGCTATCAGTCTAGAAAAATATAATGACTGCCATATTTTTATTTCTCTCCGATCATTGATTTCATAACTAGATAACTAGCGGTTTTCAATTTTCGAAATCCATCTAAATTACAGCCACATTGTGTTACGATAAAAGAATTGGGGAAAAGGGGGCTAAGAAGATGAATTGTGAGTAAAAATTTCCGTATTGATTTAAAAACATTCTTTGAAATGATATTATGTTTCATCAAGTCATTGAAATTGGTAGAGAAACAAAATTACTACCATTATTATCTTAAAAGCTACTAACTTCAGTATTTAACATGAGAGAGTACATTAAAAATATATATTCCCATATTTATTTCTTGTATGATGCGTGGATGATGTAAGAGATGTTCATGAATTAATTGATCTACATTTTAGAATGGATTTTGAATCAAGACAACAATGAAATTATTTTGAAGCTTTTGAAACCGTACAATTAGTTGACCGAAAATTATTTACATCGACAAATCCACGAATATAGTGTATATGATAAAAATTCTGAAAAAGCAGCATTTCCTCAATAATTTCCAAATTGGAATTAATCAAAGATGAAGGGATAACTTGTTGGAAGAACTCCATCTGAAGCTATTAAATTAAAATTACTTATGTAAATTGAGAAATAAATTGTGATATTCTCTTGACCATTACCTTGACTGAGAATCTTCAATCTACCTCTTAAATAATTTGCGTCCAGTAATATTTATCCATTTCAGGTTTGATTCAAGTAACTCTGACACATGATGTATTAGGTGTAAGGTTTATTTCTGGTTTGATATTAGTTTTCATGCTAAACACGTTTGAATTTAGAGCCTGAGGCAGTATAATGAACCAGAATCAAGATTTCCAATGATATAAGTATATGATTGGGTCATGAGATATGGTGTGCTAAATTATTTACTGGCAAATGTGTAGAGTGAAGATGGAGCCTTGAATGAAGAAACTGTGATATTTTTGGAAATCGAATTCCATTCGAGGACTCGAAAAAATGTGCAATTCTGGAATCTTGGAGAGTGTATTGATCAATCGTGGAAAATCATGGAACTCGGATGGTGCGAATTTTCATAATTTTCTTTAAAAGCATCCTCTCCATATTATTTCAAATTGCCTTACCATAGCTTTTTCGTCAGTGCTTCTTTCCATGCACTTTCTACTTCTAGCTTGTCCTAAAAAGCAGCAGGTACATCTTCATCAATTGTGATTATCATTGGTAAAAAACGTTCTCTCGATTTCCCCGTTGTAAGGGTGTCTACTCTTGAGGCAAGCTGTGTTGAGAGACATTTTTTATGAGCTACAACATCACTTTTTATTTCGGTATTTTGGTACTCTCTTAGTCCATTCCCCAATATCATCATAATTATCTCACAATTACCCACGCACAAGCCTATGGTTCATATGGGCGTCAACCTCGTCAGGAAAAACAAAAAATATTTCCTCTACCTTCATTCTCTATTCTATACATTTTTCCATAATCACTATAATCGTCACTGAATGATTTCTACTGGATGATAGGTCGGGGAGATGCATTATTCAATAAAATACGACATTGATTCACTAATTCGCAATCAGATTGTGCATTAGACGTGAAATGGCGAATTACTGTTGGCAAATTACCATGATTAGTATCACTAGTATGTTTAATAATTATTCAAAACAGTTTTAACGTGACTTCCTTTCTTCGAGTGATGGTCACCTGGAGCTCCTGTTAGATTGTATTATTATAATGATCTCTTTTCTCCTTTTTGCTTTTAGTTTTGTCTTGTTTCTTCTTATTCTTCATCTCCCAGGCTCTTTCAATTTTTTCTACCTATTTCTATTTCCTCTCTTGTTTTCTCCTCTCTTCTTTGATTCCAATTTTCTTTCGCCATTCTATACTTGTATCTTCTGAAAACTGTATTTCCCTCCAATCTTACATTCAAATCTTCTACTCTCTCTTCATTCTGCTTCTCTATTACTATAATAATCATCTTGTTCTTCTTCGCTCTTTTCTCATTCGCTTCCTGCTCAATTTTCTTTTATTCATCTTCGACTTGATCTCTTTTTCATTTTTAGCATACTTCTCCATTTCCTACTTCTATTCAGACTAAATTCTTCCTTCCTCTTCTGCTTCTTTTTCACGCTCTCATCTTCTATTGCTTCTTTTGTTCCACATCACCTGCCTACCCATTCCTTCTGTTTCTTCATTATCTCCATTCTTCATTAATCTCCAACTGAATACTTTCTCAATCTTGTTTTTATTTTTCTTCTAATGCTTTCCTCCATATACCTGGCTCCTTTACCTCTTCTCTTTTCTACATTCTCTTCTTCCACTCCTCATAATTCCTCTGAACCTTGCTATAGTAGTCAGTTTCGGCCTCCTATCACCCCTTAATTTTCATCACATCCTCCATAAGAATTGTCTCTTACATCTTCTTCTTCCGCACTTCCTCTTTTTCTTCTTATACTTCTCTACCTTATTCTCCTGAAAGTCTACCTCTTCAACCACCTCTTCCTGCTCCTAAACCTCGTCCTCTTCATCTCCCTTTTTGTCCTCAACCCTCTCCTCCTCCTCCTCTCACTTCACCCAATTTCACATTTTCCCCTTCCTTCTCTTCCTCCTTCCCTCTATTCTCGTTTTTTTTCTATCTTTTAGCTCAGTCCTATTCTCTTCCTCATTCTCAACTCATTTATCAATCTCTTCTTCTTCTTCTTCATATCCTCACCTATTATACTTGAATAGGAGAGTGCACCTAAGTTGCCTGAAACTAGCGATTTGTCCTAGAAATTCCTTACACTGTTCGTAATGAAGGATAATTCTATAGTCTGATTTTTACTCTAATGGCGTATGAAGGAGGCTCCTTTTTCCTTTTATACTAGTAGCTCTGTGAATAGTAGACCTCACGCAGTATTCTTATCCATAAGTACCTGATTGAAACTATAGACCTTATGGTAATACAGCAATAGACTGGCTTCTCCACACATCTATGTAATCACTTTTCAGCTGATATATGATGAATAATTCTATAGTTTTATTTTTACTCTAATATTGGCGTATGAACGAGGCTCCATTTTTCTTATTATATTATCCTTGAAATGCAAAATTTCCAAAAACCTTGTATATACGTTGACGCGCAATTTAAAAAGGAACATACCTGTCAAATTTCATGAAAATCTATTACCGCGTTTCGCCGTAAAAGCGCAACATATTATAAACATTTAAACATTAAAGCTGGGTTTACACCAAAGTTATTAACAAAATTTTAATAACTTAATCCTTATAGATTCTATTACATTGAACATAACTTATCATACATTTATGTGTTTGTCAGGTTCCGTTCAATCTAATAGAATCTAACGGAACTTGACAAAACAGAAATTTCAAGCGATAACGCCGATTAAACTAAACCGGCGCAAACAATTTTCAATTCTGATTAGTTGGCACAATTTTAACCACGATTAGTTGAAACGAAGATTTGGTTGCACCTTAGACCAGTTATAGAATAGACACGGCCCATTGTATATTCATACTGAAAGTCGATGAAGCCAACATCTAATGCCATATCGCCAAATCGTGACGTCAGCATCGGATAGAAAACTTTTCTGCAAAGTTTGTTTACATTGTTTTCCATAACAGATTGTGTCTATTCCAGCGGGAGTTTACCATTTTAATGAATAATAATTTACATCCTTCTGAAATAGACACAATCTGAAAGTTTTCTATCCGATGATGACGTCACGATATGGAGATATGACAGTAGATGTTGACTTCAGAGGCTAGACTCCCCATCGTGTATATTCTATAACTGGTCTAAGGGTTGCACAAAGGTAAACATCGAAAAATAACGCTGGTTAAATCAGATGTTATACTACAGATTCTGTCGGTTAAATTACAGTGTTGCCAGATTGTGAAACCGTTAAAATCTTGATTAGTTAACCGGAAAACTTAATCGGGATAAAAAACTAACCGATCTTTGTGGAACAAAAATGAATCCGTAAAACTAACGCTGATTTGTTAATCAGCGTTAATGTCCATATTTTACAGATGTACGTGCAACATTGGCCCTCAACTCTTTAGGAGGTTGGCAATCATCATGGCGATTTTTACCTTGTTCACAGCCGCTCTAAATAGGTCATTGGTTGTGCAATTAAACGCTTCCCTCAGGTTTCTCAACCAAGACATTCTCCTGCGTCCCACCGAGCGCTTACCAACTATTTTACCTTGGATTATGAGGTGCAGAATCATGTACTTGGGTCCTCTCATAATGTGTCCAAGGTAAGTCAACTTTCGTATTTTAATGTCACGCACAATATCTAGTTGCTTACCCATTCTTTTGAGAACTTCTACGTTCGTGACTCTATCTGTCCACGATATACGGAGTATCCGCCGGTAGCTCCACATTTCAAATGCTTGAAGTCTGGTCTCACATTCCCTATTTAGTGTCCATGCTTCCAATCCATACAAGAGAACAGGGAACACATAGCACCTCAAGAGACGGGTCCTAACTAGGATCGTAATATAAGTTAGGACCTAACTTCTAACTACGTTAGGACCCGTCTCTTGAGGTGCTATGTGTTCCCTGTTCTCTTGTATGGATTGGAAGCATGGACACTAAATAGGGAATGTGAGACCAGACTTCAAGCATTTGAAATGTGGAGCTACCGGCGGATACTCCGTATATCGTGGACAGATAGAGTCACGAACGTAGAAGTTCTCAAAAGAATGGGTAAGCAACTAGATATTGTGCGTGACATTAAAATACGAAAGTTGACTTACCTTGGACACATTATGAGAGGACCCAAGTACATGATTCTGCACCTCATAATCCAAGGTAAAATAGTTGGTAAGCGCTCGGTGGGACGCAGGAGAATGTCTTGGTTGAGAAACCTGAGGGAAGCGTTTAATTGCACAACCAATGACCTATTTAGAGCGGCTGTGAACAAGGTAAAAATCGCCATGATGATTGCCAACCTCCGAAATGGAGACGGTACTTAGAGAAGAAGAAGTTCTGTTTATCATTAAATAAAAATAACGAGCGAAGCTCGGTGCTCCGATATTAATGTATTAATTTGTTAGTCACAATCAATTTTAGAGCAACCAAGAATATCTTAATTTGATAGCCACAATCAGTTGACGCTCAGAGGTCGGTTTAAGAACGGGTATTAATAGGCGCTCCCAGTGTTTTCGTGAATTAAAAATATGAAACATAGGGCCAGTTGCCCGTACGTGTGTAAAATATGGACATTAACGCTGATTAACAAATCAGCGTTAGTTTTACGGATTCATTTTCGTTCTACAAAGATCGGTTAGTTTTTTTATCCCGATTAAGTTTTCCGGTTAACTAACCAAGATTTTAACGGTTTCACAATCTGGCAACACTGTAATTTAACCGATAGATATTATTCTGAACAAATGCCACAAAATAGAGGTTATGTTATTGACGCGGTGACCATTCAATAGGCATGCGCCATAAAAATGTTCTGTCTGTCGCTAGTGTCCAGTGCTATCTGCAGACGAACCAGATCGAGAACTAACCTCAAAAATCAGAATATGATATTTTGAATGCTAATATCAGCTAAATACACTTCTCTATTTTATTAAAGGATGAAATTCATGCATATATTTAGCTCATACTTTGAATTTAATAGTTTTTTTTACCAAAAAATTGGTAATTGTAAGACAGCTATCAGTTGGTACCTAATCGGCGTTAGTTGGATTTAATTCACTGTGAATGGCTTGTTAAAAATCTTTCACATCGATTAGTCTAACCGGCGTTATTTTTCGATTTTTACCTTTGTGCAACCAAATCTTCATCGTTTCAACTAACCGCGGTTAAAATGGTGCCAACTAATCAGAATTGAAAAATTGTTCACGCCGGTTAGTTTAATCGGCGTTATCGCTTGAAATTTCTGTTTTGTGCAACCAAAATTCATCGGTTAGCACTAATCTCGATTAAATTATAGCATTTAATCGTGATTAAACGTTAACCGACGTACGAAAAACTGGGGGTTAGTTGTTTTGAAGTGTAGAATAGTAGAAAGTCTCATACTTACTTGAACACTATTCTGAACAGAAAATTATGAGTTATTATTCGATTAGTTTCCCAATAAAATTAACGGAAACAGTAGTCATGCAACATCTGCAGATTCATTTGCTATATTCGAATACATCAGGTTTTGATGAATAATTTATAAAAAGTTTACTGCTTGATCTCTCAACAAAGTAGCATATTCTATAATTTACAGTGTCATTACGGTGTTTTAGGAGAACTTGAAGTAACATATTCTCCACCAAAAGGCGATTCCTTCAGATGTCTGTCATAATATTTCAGTAGCATGTGCTTCAGGTATGAGAGTGGGAGTGGCACTCATCTCATATGCAATTTCCGCGTGCTATAATTTGCAAAAGGTCTCCTCCGTATCAGTGCAAAATTATCATTATCCTTCATTACGAACAGTGTAAGGAATTTCTAGGACAAATCGCTAGTTTCAGGCAACTTAGGTGCACTCTCCTATTCAAGTATAATAGGTGAGGATATGAAGAAGAAGAAGAAGAGATTGATAAATGAGTTGAGAATGAGGAAGAGAATAGGACTGAACTAAAAGATAGAAAAAAACGAGAATAGAGGGAAGGAGGAAGAAAAGGAAGGGGAAAATGTGAAATTGGGTGAAGTGAGAGGAGGAGGAGAGGGTTGAGGACAAAAATGGAGATGAAGAGGACGAGGTTTAGGAGCAGGAAGAGGTGGTTGAAGAGGTAGACTTTCAGGAGAATAAGGTAGAGAAGTATAAGAAGAAAAAGAGGAAGTGCAGAAGAAGAAGATGTAAGAGACAATTATTATGGAGGATGTGATGAAAATTAAGGGGTGATAGGAGGCCGAAACTGACTACTATAGCAAGGTTCAGAGGAATTATGAGGAGTGGAAGAAGAGAATGTAGAAAAGAGAAGAGGTAAAGGAGCCAGGTATATGGAGGAAAGCATTAGAAGAAAAATAAAAACAAGATTGAGAAAGTATTCAGTTGGAGATTAATGAAGAATGGAGATAATGAAGAAACAGAAGGAATGGGTAGGCAGGTGATGTGGAACAAAAGAAGCAATAGAAGATGAGAGCGTGAAAAAGAAGCAGAAGAGGAAGGAAGAATTTAGTCTGAATAGAAGTAGGAAATGGAGAAGTATGCTAAAAATGAAAAAGAGATCAAGTCGAAGATGAATAAAAGAAAATTGAGCAGGAAGCGAATGAGAAAAGAGCGAAGAAGAACAAGATGATTATTATAGTAATAGAGAAGCAGAATGAAGAGAGAGTAGAAGATTTGAATGTAAGATTGGAGGGAAATACAGTTTTCAGAAGATACATGCTTCATTGATTACAATAAAGCATTTGACAAAGTACGTCACAACCCACTGATGGAAATTTTGGAAGAAGCATGCATTGATACTAGGGACATTCAGATAATCAAAAATTTATACTTCCATCAAACAGCAGAAGTTCGAGTCCAATCAAAAACTAGTCGAGAACTTGCAATAAAGCGTGGAGTCCGTCAAGGATGTGTACTCTCCCCACTCTTGTTCAATTTATACTCGGAAAATATCATAGCAAAAGCTCTTGAAGAAGAAGCAGCGGGCATTGTCATCAATGGTACCCATATCAACAACATCCGCTATGCAGATGACACTGTACTCCTGGCTGAAAGCATAGAAGACCTGCAAAGAATGCTAAGCAATTTGATAAGGACAAGTGAGGAATATGGGCTCACATTAAATGCCAAAAAAACAAAGTATATGGTCATTACAAAGCATGAAATTCCACAAGAGCACCTTTTTGCTGGACAGGATATGATAGAACGGGTAGAGGCATATAACTATCTGGGAACCCGCGTCGGCTGCAATGCAAGTCACATGCCAGAAATAAAAATGAGAATTGAAAAGGCCAGAGCTGCCTTTGTAAAAATGAGAACACTTCTGTCGGCTCGTGACTTGTCTATTGGGTCCTAACTTCTAGGTCCTAATATATTGGGTCCTAATATACTAGGTCTAACGGGTCCTAATAGACAAGTCACGAGCCGACAGAAGTGTTCTCATTTTTACAAAGGCAGCTCTGGCCTTTTCAATTCTCATTTTTATTTCTGGCATGTGACTTGCATTGCAGCCGACGCGGGTTCCCAGATAGTTATATGCCTCTACCCGTTCTATCATATCCTGTCCAGCAAAAAGGTGCTCTTGTGGAATTTCATGCTTTGTAATGACCATATACTTTGTTTTTTTGGCATTTAATGTGAGCCCATATTCCTCACTTGTCCTTATCAAATTGCTTAGCATTCTTTGCAGGTCTTCTATGCTTTCAGCCAGGAGTACAGTGTCATCTGCATAGCGGATGTTGTTGATATGGGTACCATTGATGACAATGCCCGCTGCTTCTTCTTCAAGAGCTTTTGCTATGATATTTTCCGAGTATAAATTGAACAAGAGTGGGGAGAGTACACATCCTTGACGGACTCCACGCTTTATTGCAAGTTCTCGACTAGTTTTTGATTGGACTCGAACTTCTGCTGTTTGATGGAAGTATAAATTTTTGATTATCTGAATGTCCCTAGTATCAATGCATGCTTCTTCCAAAATTTCCATCAGTGGGTTGTGACGTACTTTGTCAAATGCTTTATTGTAATCAATGAAGCATGCATAGACATTCTTATTCACATCCAGACATCGTTGAATTATCACATTGTAAGCAAAGAGCGCCTCTCTTGTTCCAAATCCACTTCTGAATCCAAACTGTGTGTTTGATAGCTTCTCTTCCAGTTTCGTGTTAATTCTTTTATGAATTATTTTCAGAAATAATTTGAGAATGTGGCTCATAAGGCTGATTGTGCGGTGTTCTTCACATTTCTTTGCATTATGTTTTTTGGGAAGTGTGATAAATGTAGATTTTAGCCAATCTTCTGGAAGTTTTCCACTCTTGTATATCATATTGAACAAATCCGTCAACTTGGCAACATGCCTCTCATCTAACAGCTGTAAAACATCTCCAGGGAGTTCATCCGGTCCCGCTGCTTTGCCCTTTTTGATATTATGGATCGCATAGACAACTTCCTCCCTCAAAATATCTGGACCCGTTGTTTCTTCTATATTTGCCATTTCCTCTCTTTCATCAGCAAACAACCTCTCTATGTACTCCTCCCACAGTTTAAGCTGTTCATCTGTGTCTATGACTATCTTACCCACATCATTCAGGAGATAATGTGTCCTCTGGTCTCTCCTCCCAGTGAGTTCACTGATCTTCTTGTGAATGTTGTGGGTATCATGCAATGCCTGTAGATGTTCCATCTCTACACACTTCTGTCTTAACCACTGTTCCTTGGCCTGCCTGCACTCATACCGAATCCTGTTCTGAATCTTTCTCATCTCAACCTTCCCCACATTTGAAGCCTTGAGCCTCTGACGTGTTTCCATGAGATTCAAGATGTCTTCTGTCATACAGTCTTTCTCTTTCTTATGTTTCATTCTTTTCAAATGCTTTCTACATGGCTCCAGAATTGCTGTTTTAATGCTCTGCCATGCCGCTTCAATTCCCTGGTTATCTTTGTTGACTGTGACATTATCAAGTTTCTCATTTAGATCATGGACAACTTTAATCCTGGTAGATGCATCTTTTAATCTGTTGACATCTATTCGGTCTGGCAACTTTGGTTGGATGAGCTTCTTCAACCTGATGCAAACTTCTGCAACCAAAATATTGTGGTCTGATCCAATATAGGCTCCAGGGTATGTTTTAGCACTCCTAACTGAGTTTCTGAACCTGTGGTTAATTGTGATGTAATCAATCTGATTACACATTATTGCACCTGGCCTATCCCTAGGTGAAGTCCAGGTGTAGAGACGTCTTTTTGGCAGCTTGAAAAAAGTGTTGGCAAGAACCATCTTGTTTTCTTGACAAAATGTTAGTAATCTGTCTCCACGGTCATTTCTTACTCCAAGTCCAAATTTACCCATGACTTCATTCTGTGGGCCTCCACCAACCTTTGCATTGAAATCCCCCAGTATCATGGTGACATCAATGCTCTTCGTCAACTTGAGGGCGGAATCGATGTCTTTGTAGAATTCCTCAACCTCTTCATCTTCTTTATCAAGTGTAGGAGCATAAGCTTGAATGATATTGAGAAGCCTTCCATGTGCATTCAATTGTAAGAGTACAACTCTATTCGACAAGGGCAAAAAGTGTTTTACAGACTTGTTGATGTCATTGCTGACTGCAATAGCCACTCCATGGTACTCATTTGTTCCATCAGGGCTGCCAGAATGATATATTGTCGTATCCTGGACAACTTTTTTCCCAATTCCATTCCAGTGCGTCTCACTAATGCCAAGTATTTTCACTCCCAGCCTTTTCATTTGTTGCATTGCACTATGTGATTTTCCTAATTCTTTCATACCCTGGACATTCCAAGTCGCTATCCTGATCCTTTTCTTGAAGATTGTTGATTCCACCACCACATCTGTTAGAATTGTCCCCCCCGGAGATCCGAATGGGGGACTTACTCCGGACTGATAATTTATTCCAACTGCCATGATGAGTGTACTAGGACATACATAAAGTATCTTTAATGAGGTGGTTGTCCGTTGCCTTTCTCATCCTTATGCCGTTAATCAAATAATGATTCATCCGCCTTCAAGAGCAATTTCTTACTCTATGGACAAAAGAGTGCCCATGTTCTTCCAATCTCCTCCACCCGAAGCTGTTGGACTGCAAGAAATGGATTGTTTATACCGACAATCATTCGGTTGTAGCCGCTCAATCCGATGCAGACACCACGTGTTACATGCCTAACATGTTGGGAAATTAAGAAAAAAAGGAAAATAAGCCCTTATCCCCAACTTGTGGTTAAGAGACTAGGGCTTGAAAGGCAAGAGCTTGGTCAAGGAAGGCCAGAAAGAAAGATAAAATATGAGTTTAAAGGAAGAATGACACAAAGCCAAGTCAATAGAAAAACTGTCATTCAAAAAAAGAGAGAGAGATCCAGAGCATGTTGAAGAAGAAGAAGGGAATGGGAGTAAGGGCTCTGGAAGACGAGGGTCCCCTTTTAGTCGCCTCTTACGACAAGCAGGGATACTGTGGTGTATTCTTTTCTACGATTTGAGTACAGAGTATACCTTGTCCGACTCTTCTGTACCCCCCAACCCACAGGGGAAATAAACAGAACACAATTCTCTAAAATGATCGTGTTTATATTTCATAGCTGGCTATATTATGTCATCTTATGAATTTCGGGGATGCGATATTTTGATTTTTCACATACTCACTCGCTCATTCACTTTTTTACTATCCACAGCTGTTTCAGCCAAGGATGAATTATCCTTTTAATTTCGTTCAGCGAGTTTTCCCAAGGATGAGACCTAGTGCAATCGAATTTTTATATCATAAACCTATGTTCCAAATTTCGTGAAAATCGTTAGAGCCGTTTTCGAGATCCGTTAAACATAAATAACCAGATATAAAAATATATACAGAAACTGCTCGCTTAATATAATAGGATAGTCATGGTTGACATTTTTATTTTATTGTTTTGCTTCTATTAAAATGGAAGATCCATGTAATTTCAGAATGCCAATATCATTCCAGTTTGTTATTGTTATTCTCAGTTCACCTTTTATTTCTTGACTTGTATTCAAGATCTATCCTTGACAAGTTTTCCACCCTAGCCGTCCTGTAAAGTTCAGTTTACAGACATGTACTACAATCAACAACATCCCTATAGTTTCAGCATCATAATTTAATTACAGAATCGGCCCGATAATAATTTTCAGTGTCACTCCAGAAACAAAAGTTCCCAGCTTTTTCAAAAGTATAATCGATCTAGCCGCCTCAATCCAGACTATACAGTTTGAAAACCGCCGCACACAAATAGAGTTATTGTTATGCATTGTTTATGCAAATACAGTGCGATACAGTTACAAATTATGTCGACCAAAATAGCGAGAAAAAACGGCTACGATTTCAGACGGAATTCTAGGAGATTTGACATTTACTCAGAGTTGATCTTTCCATTTCCATGAAGTGGAAGAATGAAATGTCGTTCATTTCATAAATCAGCCAATAAGACAGATCAAAGTAACCAGGTATTGGGAGATCTTTATGAGGTACAATTCTGGGACGAAACAAACGACTCTAGAAATTTATTGATCACAGTTCTTTCTTCGAGTTTTCCAGTCTACCAAAGAGATAATTTGACAGCAAGTGAGATCGACTTTATGACTTTAATGAGTAGAATTGATTATAAACCGGTGTCTGAGACATTTTAATCTGGTGAAAACGTTCCAAAATACCGTGATAAGGTATTATAATATGTTAGGACATCACATTAGACACGTGTTACAATATACTATCTTATCTGTGAAACAGTCTACACAAAAATTATTATTTCATTCATGGCTGTTTCAGAACTGGTCAATCCATTTTCCTGAATACCACTCTATAATAAATTCTTGTTTTCCTTTCACATTTTGGAAGCTTTTTTCACCACAAGAAAACATAGGCTTGATCTCTAGTAATGACGATAGAGATGAATTGGAAATCCAATTTCGGGTGGTTCCAAAACACCAGATATAATGATAGTGATTTGAAGCTCACAATAATCAAAAAGAGTAGAAATAACATTCCACATCCCATACTCTCTGCAATAAATGCCTGTTAGCAGAGCAGCCTTCAAGCGGATACCCTTCCGTTTACGGGAGAACCAAAAGTATGACGCTTACTTTTGATGTGCAATTGAACGGATTTGCCTGTGAAGACAATAATTACTTTCCTCAATTATTTGATATATTCAAAATTCAAAGACAAATATAATACATATCTATTTTGAGGAAAGATTAGATAAAATAATATTCTCCCCTCCATCAATTTTTCACAATAATTGATCGAAATTAGCTATACACCACTATAAACACCAATTAGAAACACGAAGTTTCTGTCCAGACTCCAGGCTGAAATTTATCTTACAGTTCAAATTGAAACTCTTCATTGTGACTATTAACCAGTTCGTTCAGAACCAATATAATAAAAATCATCCTCGAACACAATCTACTTGTTATCAAATGATTCTATTGTTCATGAAATAAACAGATCCCAGACGACATAGGTGTGGTTGTGTGGCATTCACATAGTCTGATCTGGTTACAAGGCTTGTTACAATTCATTTTAAGTTTAATGCTTATAATATCGCGTTGAGTACTCTAGTTATAAACTATTCAGGTACAGATATACAATTGCTGCACCTACATATACTGGCTATAATATTAATAGGCGCTGAACAATCCAAGGAAATGCATTGCATTGTTTCGAATTTGAATGTATCTCATCTTATCACCTTCAAAGCCATTCATTTGTCAACGTTTTGCCGTCACTGAACTTCGTCTCCCTTTCAGCTATTCTCCTTCTTCTTTCAAAATCTTCATCTTCTTCTTCTTCCAAATTCTTCTTCTTCTTTTTCTATTTCTTCTCCTTTTTATTTTTTCCTCTCCTTCAATCCCCCCTACCATTTTCTCTCTTCTCTACTACTCCAGTTCCAGTCTGTAACCCCTCCATCTTTTCACTACTTATTATCATCAAAATGATAGGGAGAGGGAAAATAAGGTAACCTTGTGCTTTTTTCCCAAATTCAAATAGAGTTACACTTCGTCTAAAATAGGTTGAGTCTTGAAGATCTTCACTTCATAACATTTTCAGTCCTAAAATATTTTTACACCTCCTCATCTATACCACACCACCTCCTCTGCTATACTTTCCGTCATCTTCCTCACTGTATTCTACTCTATCCGTTAAGTCACATACATACTACTTCCGATCTTTCTATTCTTCCACCTCATCCCCGATCCCCTTCCCTCTTTTCCTCCTCCCTGAAATTTTGTCTTTTCTGCCCTCATTTCATAGCTTCTCTATTCTTTCTTATATTCTTGTCGATCCCTCCTTAATCTTCCTTCTTCGCTCCATTTTATTTTGATTGAAAAGAAATACTATTCATACTTCTCCTCACTAGTTCTCACTCTCCTCCGCCCCAGCACCATCCCTCCCACCATAGCCCCTTCATTGCAAACACAAAACATATACTACTTATTTCCTTCTGCTACTCTCCTCTTCTTTTTCTCTCTTCGGTCCTCTGCTGCTCCTTCTTCTTCTCAACCATTTCCTTAGCCAAATATCAACTCCTTCTCTCTTATCTTTTTTTGGTAGAGAGTTAGTGGGAAGGATATTTTTAATATTCTTTCCGAAGAATGGACATTGATATGTCCGAAGCTCCACCAATTTATGTAGATGCATAACAATATAATTATCTATAGTTATTATATTACAAATTATTGCTCTTTCATATCATATACACTTCAATAATTATTTTCTTAGTCTATATTATGTAAATTCATCTATAATTTTGCTGTATTGTAAGCTATTGTATATAAGTGTATAAACCAGTATATATTGTAATCTACATAAATAAAGTAGGCCTACTCATTCAATCAATCAATCAATTTTATTTTTTCATTCCTCTTTTCATTTTATACATGGCTTCTCTTTCATCTTCTCTTTTCCTCTTCCAGTTTATTCATCACTCTGTTTTTCTGCTTCTTATCCAACTCCTCTTTCACGTTCTAGTTTTCCTAGTTCTCCATTTTTTCATACTCACTAACTCATCTTCTATATTTTAAATCACTTCTAGTTTCCCTTTTCTTCCTCAAAAATTCATTATCCTTACCATTAGTCCTTCCCCCCTCATCACGACCTTCATCCTCTGAAGATGTGTTCACCGAGTCATTCAACAGGTCAAAATCGAATGCAACTTGTATAATAGTCCGCCATTCAAAGCTCAATTCAAATGTCACTGCATAAACTTCCCAGTCTTCAGTGTGGTGAGCTATTTCAGATGTTATCACATCCCTGGCTAGTTCACAGCGAGCTTTGTTACTGACTTTTATTGTAATATAATTATGTCAGACGGTCATTTGAATACTACACACAGTTCCCTTGTAGATTTAACGACCATTGTGATTGTAAAGTGACAGGTTTATGGTGCTCTGATCGCCTGATACCATTTTCCAAGGTGTTGGGTGTTGGTACTCCTGTATATTGTTGTCAATTCAGGCTCACCAACCGATAATTGGATTTACATAAACGTGTGTCAGATTTTTTAGTTTTTATGGTGAATTGACTAAGGAAAGCTTCCTGTATGATGACACTATTTGGATTTATGGTTATTTGCATGTGTTCCTTGACATCATTGAGTGTTGAGAAATGCTTGGAACTAACCAATAAAACATCAATAAAGGAACAATAATATTGTAAATTGAGTTTTATGACAAATTCAATTCGCAGACAGTGGGGTTCCTCCTACTAAACCCTACGATCAGAGAATGAGAATCTTTCACACTGTACAGAGAAGTGGAGTACTCGAATAATAGCACACAACTGGACTATATGAAATTTTGAGTTATCAACTTGAATTATTCAATGTTCTTGACAAATATGAATCGCTAAATAGTTTTCAGTTATACTAGATTGTAGAGTCTGCCACATATGAGGCCATGCGTTCTGTAACGGCCGAGATTCGGTTGCGTTTATTTAGGTGCAAATAGTATGGGATAATTTAGTGAGTAGGCCTACTGATTAGTAGAGTAGTAATATAAGTAAGAACGGTAAGTAAGACCATATAGCTTCAAGTCAAAAACAAAAAATTTTCCGTTTTCAAATGAACTAACGTTTAATCCAGAGTTTCATCTTACGAAGAAGATATAATGCAATTAACTGTTTGCACATAGAGAGCAAATTTGAGCATTATTCTCTTTGTCTACATCTACATATTGCAATAAATGTGTCGTATATTTGAAAAATGAGTCCATCCATACTAATTGAGTTGGTGAATTGAAATTCTGTCAACCTGTTTTAATATTATTTTGAAAGCTTTTCATTCACTTTACAGAAGTGGAGCAAATAATCCATTATTATCACGATGATAACCAAATACAACTCTAAACTTGAGTCTATAAGTCTTGTCTACAAGTATCCAAGTATCCACCACACGAGGCTTTAATTGCAAATTCTCAAATTATAAACCAAATACAACTCCAAACTTGAGTCTATAATAAGTCTTGTCTACAAGTATCCAAGTATCCACCACACGAGGCTTTAATTGCAAATTCTCAAATTATAAACAAGTGAGTTAAAGGATAATCCAGTTTCATATTTTGTATTTGAATCCATCAGGAAACCTCTCTTATTGGAATACTGTCTCTGGATGTATTCGAGACTCAATTCACTATAATCTCTTATTGTTATAAATGAGCAATATAAATAAGATTATTAGGAGTGACCCATTGTACTAGCGAATTCCCACACCCACTGGGTAATTTTAGATCCAGCTGCACAGTCCAGCTATGCTGGGAGAGACCTTGCACGCAGACGCAGCTCTCTCAAATCGGCTCATTATTCAAATATGTTTTAAACGAAATAAAGTACAATAATTAATCAGTTACAACGCGAAGGCTGTAACTGTTATTTATTATGAGGCCGATTTAATGCTGTAGAAAATAACGTATAACCGCCTGCTAATTGGGCAAGTAACAGTTCTCAGCGGGTGTTAATATCGCAGTAATCGGAATTATAATACGAATTATTATTCATTTAGTTGATCCTAGAAGGAGGTAGAGGAGAGGAATGTGAGAAAGAAGAGATGTGGGAGGAGTAGGGGGAGGTGGAGAAGGAGGACGATGAAGAGGAGTATGAGTGGAAAGAGAAGGAGAAAAAAGATGAGGAAGAAGAGAACAAGAGTGTATAAAGAATAGGACTCAGAAGAGGAAAAGAGGTAAGATGAACTAAGAAGTTTGATTGGCGGATCAGTATAAATTTCTCACTGTTCCTTGTATCCTCGGGTTTATGCTAATTTGTAACCAAATAAGTAATTAAACTTACTCAAACCATTCTATTCATGTGAAGCCTTTACTGCTTCAGGAAACGTATGTAATACATGGTCATTATCTATGTACGGTTATCATCAATTGATATTCATTAACGATCAATAGTATGAAATTTATTTGAATTATGTTGACAACTTCTATTGTCATTGACCGATGTGCTGCACTTAATTGAATTAAGCTACTTATTTTCTTTGTGGTATCACAGAAAACAATTGAACTATTTTGATCTGCAATAAGAATAGAGAAAAACTTATAATTGGGGTAAGTTTATATTTATTTACATCTCTGAGATGTTTTTCCATCTTCATGTGGTTATAAACGCAAATTTTGTTCCAATTCACAGTATTATTATTATTCATAAACGTGAGTCGTATGCTAGTTTTTTCTATTGCTTTGTAATAGATCTTCATATTTTTTTTTTGTATTTTGAGCAAGTGAAATAAAATGTATTCTATTCTATAAATATAAAGAAAATAAAAATCTCAGTACCCTTTTTTGAAATATTAAATACTCACTAGAGTATTTCAGATTGTATTAGAGAGATTTTCTGGAGGATACGAATATGATGGAGAAAAATGACAGTAGCCGTTGATGAAGCCATAAGATTCAAGATTACTTTTATTTTCTTTATATTTATATTACAAGTAGCCCTATACAGAGAAAAAAGATAAAAAAGATGGTATTCTATTCTAATTGATAACACCATCGGACCATGAATATACAGTAATGATAAAATAGTGTCCAATTATTGATAATCCAATCACAGATACAATTAAATCATCTTCTGAATTTCAAATGTTTGCAGGAATTTGAGGAGCATAATTTTTTAAAAGTGAAAATCCCTAATTAGTTCTTCTAAATGATTTAATTTTGTAGAGACTGATGACAATTTTTTATTGCGGATGTTGCTCACATGAGCTTTCAGCTTGTGTGTGAGTGATGGGAAGTGCGTGGGTGATCAATCGTCCATGCGTACTGGCAGGATTCGAACCCGCGGTAGCAGACAAAATACGCTTGATCTCTTCAGCTGGTCACTGACGAGCGTTCAAACAAGTCTTACAAAAATATTAAATCAAATTTACAACACTCTAATGTCCTCCGATTGGTTAAATCTCACAAACAGCTGATCCTCAGCCAATTGGAAGACATCATGGGTGTTGTGTTGGCTTGTTTGAATGTGCATCAATAGCCAGCTTCGGCTATCAAGAGATATTAATATAATAAATTATCATCACACATTCAAAATCAACTTCTTTGCATCTTACACATCCCACACCACATCACTTAACTTTTTTAGATATTCTCTCAACTCATTTCCTCATTAAGAAGCATACTGTAAATCATAAGAAGCACTCTTCAGTGAAATGCAGCTACAAAGTAGAGCACGATGAATGATGTATTACTCGTACATAAAAAATCACGAAGTTTGTCTATTGTAATGGAACACTGAATTGTATCATTTGTATTACTGAGAAGTAGGCGTTCTGACAAGTCTTCAAGCTTGTGACCAGACTGAGAGAACAGTGAGTTAGGAAAAACTAATGTAGTGTAATGTAATGTAACAAGTTGATTCAAAATGAAAATTCATGAATGAGAATGTAAAGGGAATGTTTGAAAGGTTGAAGATAAGAGCATTACAAATAGCAATGTGGAGAAAACTGCTCAGAGACTATAGTGTGTTGTGAAACCAGAATTATTACAAACGAGAGTATGAAGGGAAATAGATTCGCAAAAAATGCTGAGAGAAGTATCTGAAGTACAGTATGAAAGTAAGTATTTGGTGAGTTGGGAACCAGTATTACCATTCAGAAATTATATGGTATTATGTATGTATGAGAATGTGAAGAGAAATATTAAAAAAACACTTTTTAGTTCAAAAAGCATTACGGATGAAACTGTAATAAAGTCTTTGAAATTTTCAAAAAATATGTTTAAAGATAGAAAACCATTAGTAAAAGTGTAAAAACGAAAACTCAAAGAGTAGAGTGTAATTAAGAATAAATTCGGAAGAATATCAATGACTGATAATATGATTAGCGTGAATCGACAGTGTACAAGATGGGGAATAAAATATAGAGTTGAGAAAAATGAGAAAATAAATTGATTGTGAAGCAAAATGCTAAAAAAAACTTCCCCAGAAAAAGAAAACCGATTCGAATGAGAACGATGAAAATAAGATAAAGAACGACTAACGGTAACGTGAGGGTACGGGAGAGGGACTTTTACCATGGGGGTCCGCACCAAGCAATTGATACCGTAATCTTCCAGGTTGTGAAGCAGGCATTATTTAATGGGTATTTAGCTTACCGTATGAGCTGAAGGTGTGCACGCGTGCGTGGGTGATCATGTGTGAGTGTGTGTGATAGAACAGGTCACGAAGGGGAGTGACTGGAAGTTGTGTGAAGTTTGACCGCCCCGGGGATCTCTACTGGTTGCTCAGAAAAAGGAATATCAGTTTTGTTCTATGTCTTAGAAAAATATCTAGAGCCTACCGTGATATACTTGTACAGTAATGTATACACAATTACGTACATTATAAATCGTAATAATATTGGCTGCTTTGGCTGCTATAAACGACGGAGGATGTTCAAGTTCTTGATATTTATGCAGGTTTAATTCAAAAGTTACTTAAAATTGAGTTTAGTATTAATTTATAGGGCATTAAATCCGTGAGTAACATTCTCTACCAAGGAATTTAACGTTTCATCTACTTTTGTTGAGAAAAGAAATGTAAAAATCGATTACAGTTCATATCCTGCTGTACTGTTACATCTAAGATCTAGACTTTAAATATTGCATGGACTATTTTCACATCAATTACTTGATTATTGATGTAGCATGATCCCTGAACTGACTTAACAAATAGTTTAAACTATCATTATAAATAGTTATTTAATAGTATTTAATTAGTATTCAATTATTTAATACTATTTAATAGTATCGAACAATCTATAAGAAATAAATCTATATAAAGAGATCTACCGTATTGAACATGATATCCTGGTTAGAGATTTGTTTTGATGTTCAATAAGTTTGACTACAGTAGAATAGTAAATACAGCGGTGGCAATCTCTTCTTGTTTGAATTTAATTCTCGATACATTTTCGATTTTAACTATTCATTCTCTAATCTCAACATTATCAATCTAAAAGGATGAATTGGACTCTATTCAAATGGGACGCGTCCCACCTCTTGTTTGGATTGACTTCTTCAAACACTCATTATCGTTTCCCTTTCGCGTTTCAGTCCTTAGTTTTCCATGCACAGTTTGCAAGCTCCATCTCTCCAAGTATTACAGCCAATCAGATACAAGAGATAATCAGTTACTTTTTATTCTGCTTTGGAATCATAAGTTCCAAGGTAGGTACTATAAAAATTTAGATATATAGTTATACGTTTATGAAAATACGATGTGATTGGTTTGAATTAATTGAGAAAACCTTTGCCTAGTCAGTTTATATTGTAAAGATATAACCAACTCGCATTGAAGTATCATACTGTACATCTAATAGTATTATTCAAGTAAATCTAATAGCAATGAAAGACTCTATGAATATATATTTTTCTAATTATTTCTCTATTCTAATAGGTGAATAAATATTGTACTCATGAGAATCATATGAATAGAATAAAATATAATAACTTCAATGATTGCAACAGGTTGATGAATACTTTCATCCTCCGTGAAATGTTTACTCTCATTATCAATTTCATTGGAATCGTGAATATATTGATTTCGTAGCAACGTCTTGCTAAAACAGCATTTCATCATGCTCCCATGTCCATCTTCTTCAAGTTTTGCAATAAATTTTCATCCTTCATCAACAATGCTCTCCTAAATTTACAACAATACCGTTCTAGAATACCGACCACCAGGACAACATTTATTATATTCAGTACAATACTGTGCTGTGAACTGTAGTGTTCACTACTATTGAAACACAATCAATTGTACTCTGGCTTCAATATTGTGCACTATTGTAAGCAATTGACAACAGAACAATTGATAATAGAAATGCCATTGAGCGATTCATTGCTTTCATCGATCAATGTTTTTGAAACCAGTTGACGTTTATAGAGCTCTTCACGCAGACAACTATCAGTGCATATTTTATCCAAAGGCTGTTAAAAGAGATGTTGATGGTTATGGATCGTTTACACATACATTGACATCTTGTGTGGTATATATTATGTATCTTAATTTGAATACTATGAATGCATGACAATAGACCATGCTTTTCTTGTACACTATTCTATATAGACAATCAAGAATTTTCAAAGGTAAAAAATAAAAATGAAGTCAACAAAAACTTATTGAAATTTTCAGCACAAAATAGCAAAGCTTTTAAGGCAAATGCAACTAAATAAGCATGATAGAATCCTATAAATAAAACAGAACCTCCATATGGAACACGTTTTATCAGGTAGATATCCTTCTGTAAGTGAATATTGGTGTTGGGCGATTCAGTCATGGCATGGCGCTTTTAGTATTATTTGATCCTTCACCGACTGCAGCACGAGCTAATCTTCATGCTTAATTTAGTGAATTCTGATTTCTTCTACTTTAGCTTATTCATTCTCTTCAACACAATATTATTCTCACCTCTTTTCCTCCTTTTTCTCTCCCTCCTCTACTACCTCCTCATCCTCCCTCTTCTTCCTCCTCGGGCTATTGCTCCTATTCCCAATATTTTTCTTCTTCTAATGAATTGTTCTCTGACTCACTTTCTTTTCTCCTTATCTTCTTGTGTTAAAGCATTTTTTAAAAATCACCTTTGATTTCTAATACTTCATTCTCCTCTTTAACGTACTTTGTATTACTACTCGCAATCTTCCAACGGATTTTTCTGCTTTGACTTTTCCATCTGATCTGTCTATCTTTTGAGAACAATTGCATTGCTCAGATTCGGTTCCCTTCTTCCAATTCCCCCAACTGTTCCTCTTATCCTTGTATTTTTGTCATTCTTGGAATAATATAACTCATAAATTGGTAAAACGAACAGCTACTAACTACTAAAAACTAACAGCTACTAACAGCTAGTAAATGAAGCATTGTTTTGATTTTATGATTTCCAATACAAAAATGTTATTGACGCAAAAGTAGAATAATAATGGACAATAATAATAATAATTTTATTAATGGAGACAACAGGATGAACCCATTTTGCCTCCTTCACACAATACAATATTTTCAACACATTATACAATTTGAAATACAAGATGATAAAAAATGAAGTAATATACAATTAATATGAAAGAATACAAATAATCATTGAAGTGATCGTGAAGAATTGGTTATAAGAATAATTACTGAACAAAATAGAATCAAATAATAATAAAAAGAGAAAAAAGAAGAAGAAAGAATGAAGAGAGAAAGGATGTCTGTGTAAAACCAAGAATGGGAGGAAGTGATTGATTAAAGGAGGAAATAATAATAGACATTTTATAGAATTAGAACACCAATCACAAAAAGACAGATCACATGCTACCCAATCAAATTTTATGAGATCTTACGGAATTTGGAGGGGGGACCAGAAGACGTATAAGATAAACATAATTTTTGTTTTAGATAGATAAATAATTTATTTTTGCTCAACACAATAGATTTATTCAGAGAACATTCCATTCATTTATATTCTAAACATATTGATAAAATTTCAAAAAATCTATAGGCATAGCCGAAGCCGTCAGCCAGAGTTGATAGCTAAACTCATTTCGCTTCCTACTTCAATCTTAGTGAAGTAACCTACTAGTGAACATTTTCCTTAACAATGGAACCTGCGATGAACAAAAGTGACAAATGAAATGATAAATAAACCAGCCTTCTTGATTATTTTGGTACGGCATTCTACTATCGCTGCTAATCTGTATTTCCACCTAAAATAATAGGTACAACTACGAGATAATCATCATAATTTGATTCTTAATGGTTTCAACACTCTAAACGGACACAACATGATAAAATTCTCTACTAAGTTTCTCAGATCAACTGCCAAACAATCGTAACAACATATTGGTCTTTATGAAAAGTTTCTAAATCACTGCTCTACAATATTTAAAAAAGGAAAAAATAGAGAAACAGAAGGTTCATTATTGGTGCTTTCAGATTGATAATTGAATTCCTTCACGAGAATATTCCTATATCTTAAAGCTTCCTTTACATAACCAGCTAGGTATTTCCAGTTTTTTCCGTTTAAATAGTCGAGCACCGTCTCTTCAATGATCATCGGGCTCCCAAACCATTCGACTCGGAATTCAGATAGGACCTTACATTTGCCAATAAAATGATAAGTGTCTTCAACTTCCCCTTCATTGCACAGAGAGCACACATAGCTATTCTTTTGTTAATCTATAATTTTTGCTATATCTGTTCCTATATCGCACTATTGGTTTTCGAAAAGCAATTCTTGTGTTTGTTCATCCTTGCTCAGATGTACGAGAGCATTATTATACACTAAGTTTCTCCATTTTCATTCTCTTCTGTATTCTTATCATCATCTTCCTTGGTCTGTTAACATATAATAATTGATATGTTACTTATTTATTCTTTATTACTGTGAAACTCCAATTATCCGACCTCCGATTATTCGAATCGCTTCAAGAAGAAAGTAGGCGATATTTCCGCTAATAACTACAAATTTCAGATATTTTGAAAAGCATTCACACTCTTTCAGCAAAGTTCCAAAGTTCAATTCATACAGTTGAGTATTCAACCATTTGTCATATATTTAGCGGTTTTGTTTTCTGAATTACCGGGGTTTTTTGTGAGAGCTCCCATAATCCTGATATCCGATTAACGGGCTCCGGTTCCAATTAATTCGGATGATTGAAATTCTAATGTACTACTATCAAGTATCTAGTATCAACTACTTTCAAGTATCTAGTATCAACTACTATCAAGTATCTAGTATCAACTACTATCAATTATCTAGTATCAACTACTATCAATTATCTAGTATCAACTACTATCAAGTATCTAGTATCTACTACTATCAAATATCCAGTATCAACTACTAGCAGGTATTCATCCTTTATAATTTATTGATTTCATACTTTTTCTTATCCTTCTTCTTCTCTTTTCCCTCTTCCTTGTAGTACCTGCATCTCTCCTCTTTCTCTTTCCTGATGGAGTTCTTGAGTCTCTTCAGAAATCCTTTCCTTCTATCCATTCCACCGGTAGTTCTTATTTCTTATTCCATTCTTCTCTCTTTCCCACCATATCTTTCTCTTCTCCGTATCTTTTGAGTCCTTCTCTCCCACTCCAACTCTTCCTCATTCTACTCCTAAGCCTCCTTACTAGACCACAGCTAACTATTAATCCTAGCATTATCTCCAATTAGGATCTACGCACACTGAGTTCGAGTGTATCGGTATAGCGTACCTACTATGTTGTATGCAACAACCATGAAATCAATTATCAGAACTCTCCTTGGGCTGAAATTTGCACCTTTCCAACGTGTGTTTAGAGCTGACTGCCATTTTGAAAAACACTCGTCTCAATCATCACTTTTTTCAAAGATGAATCAATTTGGGTGAACGGCCTTCTCATGCTTAATAGCACATGCTGGAATACTATTACTAAGCATGATCACGATTCGACCATTTCAATTCATTAGACTCGTCCTCACGATATTATATTGATTTCTGCCGTTATAGGTACACGAAAAATAAGCAATACTTCAACTATTACTCTGCAATTACATTTATCGTAATGCATTACAGTATTTGTATATTTCGGTAATCAAGGTACCCTTGTGAATTGAAATATTTGTAATTTTGCATTATTATTCAGCAATAACAGCTATCTAAAAGTATTAATGGCTCATTTTGACTTATTATTGGCTTCAAAAAGCGATTTAGATGAAATTTGCAATATAGGAGGTTCTTTGCAGTTTTTGTTCATTCATTGAATCGAGGAAACATGGAAATACTTTGATTCTCAAGCAATCCACGTTCTTAAAATTGAAGTTTATATTCAATTCAATTTTGTAATAGTAACATTATCCTCAATTGAATAATTCCAATCATCATAATATACAGGGTGTTTCAGAAGTAGTGTCGAATATTTCAGGGTATTGTTCCTGGATGATAGGAGACTACAAATGTCGTATTTGAAGTGTCCAAAACTCAGCGTTCATCCTTATAGCTGCCATTTTGTTTTTCCACTTAGGAATTTTTATCTCAAGAACGAGATGTTGTATTGATCTGAAATTTGGCATTATCTCAAGAACGAGATGTTGTATTGATCTGAAATTTGGCATGCATATTCATTCTATCAAGACTCAACTTTAAAAAATAAAATGAAAAAAAATTTTGATGTAAATTTGTAAAATGGCGGCCATTTAAATTTTTTTATGGTAAATTTCACGAAAACCAAGATTGATTGGAGAATAACAGTGAAATCAATTTTTTTCTTACTGCATGCATGATCACTTTTCACCATTTAAACATCAATATTAAATTTTCAATTCTAATTGTACTGAAGATGAAGCTTTGAAACTTGGTTTTGCTCCATATGCTGACCATCCAGCTGATTTTACAATGTTTTTCAGATGTTCTTGTTTGTTCATGGTCATGCATGCAGTACGATAAGAATTTATTTCTCTGTTATTCTCCAATCAATCTTCATAAATAGAGTATACTTGAAATGTTGATAAAATTTGCTAACTTCTTTGTCTCTTGTAAATTTTCTGTAAAGTGAACGGTTTTTGTGGAATGTGCCATCAAAAATTTAAAATGGCCGCCATTTTGAAAATTCAAATTGAACGTTTTTTATTCTATTTTAAAATTTGGGTCTTTATAGCATGAATATTCATGCCATATTTCAGATTAATACAACATTTCGTTCTTGAGATGAAAATTCCTAAGTGAAAAAAAAACAAAATGGCAGCTATAAGGATAACCGCTGAGTTTTGCACACTTCAAATTCGACATTTGTAGTTTCCTATCATACAGGAACAATACCCTGAAATATTCGACAATACTTCTGAAACACTCTGTATAATGATATTAATAATTACCGGTTGCACGACAATCTATTAAATCCCATTATATTGAGCGAGTAATTTCTGTATGTATTTATATAGCTATTCATATATGTATTTATGTATGTCCAACGGATCTCGAAAACGGCTCTAACGATTTAGATGAAATTGCAATATAAGAGGTTCTTCATATAAAAATTCGATTGCACGGAGTCTCATTCCTGGGAAAACTCACTGAAGGACAGAAAAATGACAATGGTTATTCATCCTTGAAAAAACAGCTGATAATTTCATCGTCTGTCGATAGTGAAAGATGCAAGTGCGTGTGTGGTAGTGAGACAGAACTATGTTCCGCTGTTGAACTATTGCAATCAATCAGCATATGACTTGATAGTCTTGATTTGTTGACAAATCAACTCTAAGACTTGATTTGTTGACATGACCAACGATATGATTTCATTCAAGATCAATAATTTTTTTTATATCAACAAATATAATATTGTAGCAAACCTAGTATATAATATTAAATTGAATTACCTAATAATTTTTTTTTAATGTTAAGCATTATTTTACAGTTATAAGTAATTAGTAAGTGTTATTTTTTATTCAATTTGGCTTGTGAAAAATCTAAATTCGAACTTTTCTGTTTTCAAATGTTTGGACTAAAAACTGGACTTGAGTGTATGGAACATAACCTACTTTCTGGACTGCCATATTTATAGTGTATACATCTAAATTCGGGGAAGAAACAGTTTTGAATTGTGCCTGTTGGTCCTTCCCCAATTATTTAAAAGAATTTCGCTCTGTGTATCAATATAGACTATAGATAAATAATAGCAACTATGCTGTCATGCGTCATCTAATGAAATCAATGACATCAAAACAAATGAACGAGCCGTACGACATATCGATTACGTCATTCAACCGCGGTCAAATTTAAAAGGCATTGTATAACCATGTTCTTATTTTATAGAGGATATACTAAATCTAATATTTTAATGTATATCCGATATCTATATAGAATATAAATAACATTGGCGATCCCCTTGGTTGAAGAGCTCGCTCACGAACTGTTGTATTGATTTATGAAATTCGGAACTTGCAATTTCATACAGAGTTGGTGAGAATCATTACAGTTGAATATCTCTTCCACAAGGTATGATAATTATGACAGTAGGTTCCATGGGAATCCTATTTCAATTGAAAAAAAATACTTTGTCACTTCAAAATTTTTGACCCTCATCCTGAATCCGTCATATGGATCCAACTTAGTTTCGAATCCAGCTTGATTTTGAATCCAACTTCATTTTTTCAAATAGGAACGTGGTCATGTGATACATGATTTCGATACAGCATTTCGAAAAAGAAAAAAATAATAATGGCGAAACCCATACATTGATATCTCAAACATTTGAAGATACTCATAATAATGATACAAGAATTAAATAAATGAGTACCTACATTGGAAAATCAAGTGTTATTGAACACTAATAGTAGCTTCTACTCACAAAATTTAACTTAAACAAAAAAAATTTCATAGCAAATTTGTCAACGTCATAGCAACTGCTATCAAAAGTAGAAATATTGATTACGCGTATGCTACAGACAGACAGACGTTAACGGAAGCGAGAACATATCAATTGAATCTTCTATATATATAAAAGCGAAATGGCACTCACTCACTGACTGACTCACTCACTCACTCACTCACTCACTCACTCACTCACTCACTCGCATAACTAAAAATCTACCGGACCAAAAACGTTCAAATTTGGTAGGTATGTTCAGTTGGCCCTTTAGAGGCGCACTAAGAAATCTTTTGGCAATATTTTAACTCCAAGGGTTGTTTTTAAGGGTTTAAAGTTCGTCTTTTAGCATGTATATTCTTCTTCTCCCAATCTCTTAATTATAATTGAAATTCCATATCATATGTTACTATAGAACTATAATCTAGATAGAGTACCTCTTCGAAACAGTTGTTAACTGGCAACTAAATTAATAATTTTGTCAGGTTGGCATTAAGTGAGTTGACTTGTTACGTTGGCACGAAGTTGAAGATTTAAATGCATTATCGCGGAAAAATTGATTGGGCACTGCTACTTCAATCCTGGGAATATTATATTTCTAGCCGTCAGGCTCGCTTCGCTCGCCGTATCCGTTTAGCCAGACGTTTAGTCTGGACCCCCGACTGGATTGTCCTAACATATGATAAAAATGCTCAAATGAAAAATGCAGGCGAGCGAAGCGAGCCTGCTGATCTCATTCTTGGACGATCCAGTCGGGGGTCCAGGGGGCGGAGCCCCCTGGCTAAACGGATACGGCGAGCGAAGCGAGCCTGACGGCTAGTATCTATATATATATATAAAAGCGAAATGGCACTCACTCACTGACTGACTGACTGACTGACAGACTCACTCACTTGCATAACTAAAAATCTACCGGACCAAAAACGTTCAAATTTGGTAGGTATGTTCAGTTGGCCCTTTAGAGGCGCACTAAGAAATCTTTTGGCAATATTTTAACTCTAAGGGTTGTTTTTAAGGGTTTAAAGTTCGTCATTTAGCATGTATATTCTTCTTCTCTCAATCTCTAAATTATAATTGAAATTTCCATATCATATGTTACTATAGAACTATAATCTAGATAGAGTACCTCTTCGAAACAGTTGTTAACTGGCAACTAAATTAATAATTTTGTTAGGTTGGCATTAAGTGAGTTGACTTTGTTAGGTTGGCACCAAGTTGAAGATTTAAATGCATTTATCGCGGAAAAATTGATTGGGCACTGCTACTTCAATCCTGGGAATATTATATTACAATCCGTCAGGTTCGCTTCGCTCGCCATATCCGTTTAGCCAGACGTTTAATCTGGACCCCCGACTGGATTGTCCTAACATGATAAAAATTCAGGCGAGCGAAGCGAGCCTGCTAATCTCATTCTTGGACGATCCAGTCGGGGGTCCAGGGGGCGGAGCCCCTGGCTAGACGGATATGGCGAGCGAAGCGAGCCTGACGGCTAGTGTTATATATTATTCAGCCAAATTTATGTGTCGGCGTATAAAGTCTGTCAGTCTGTTTCGAATCCAGCTTGATTTTGAATCCAACTTCATTTTTTCAAATAGGAACGTGGTCATGTGATACATGATTTCGATACAGCATTTCGAAAAAGAAAAAAAAATAATGGCGAAACCCATACATCGATATCTCAAACATTTGAAGATACTCATAATAATGATACAAAAATTAAATAAATGAGTACCTACATTGGAAAATCAAGTGTTATTGAACACTAATAGTAGCTTCTACTCACAAAATTCAACTTAAACAAAAAATTTTCATAGCAAATTTGTCAACGTCATAGCAACTGCTATCAAAAGTAGTATTATTGCACTTTTAATGTTATTTTTATATCCTGAAAAAGGAAAAAGGAGTAAATAAATTTTGTTGTCCAACGAACTTGACCTGTAAAAAGGTTCGAAGAATAAGTGTTCAAAATTTGAAGCTGATTGATCAACTCTTTCTAAAGTAGAACATACAAACAGACAGACAACGACATTGAGCTCTAGTAAGTCAAAAGTGAGAACTCGCTAACGCTCGTTCAATAAGCCTACACTCAAACAAAACTCCTGAGTTGAAAATTTTACTGTGACGTAGAATTACAGTATCACAAATATAGTTTAAATAATTCCTTATTCCTCAAATCATTTTTCATTCGGAGTTCAGAGTTATCTGAAATATTATTTTTTTAATGCTATGAAAATGAAGCCTTGCGCAAACCAGAGCTGGAAGCAATATGACCGTTAATTTTAATCACGGTTTAAAAATTTTTCCCGCTGCCCTCGTCATCCCGCGTCTCGAACATTCTTCGCATCGGTTTGCGCTAGACTGGAAATTTAAGTATTTGAGCAAACACTTTCTCAACAGGAGACCATTTCATTGGTTAAATGGTTTCAGTCTTTGGTTTATTTGCAAGAAATACTGACAGTTGAAAGTGAATCTAAATTTAGAGATTTTTAATCATTTTTGAATTCTGATTTTAGAACAAACGATAACTAGTGAAACTATTGAGTGGCTTTACATGATGGTAACAGTAATTACCGTGTTAATAGAGTTTCAGAGGTTTCAAATAGAACATTACTCATGACTTCAAGGGATAGTATTGAACATGATTGGTCTCTTCATAGCGCATTCTTTCACTATGCAGTTTGAGCAGCGTGTTTTGCAACTAAACCAGGGCAAAGTTCCAAGTTTCCATAATTTATTGTAATCAAATGCATGACTCCCACTACATCGATGTGAGCAGAATAAAATAACGCAAAAATCAAATGTCACCATGACATCATCGCACTGAGGCAATGATCGATTAAAAATCACTGCAGCAATAATGATTGATTGACATTTTCGGTGAGGTTCCCGGAATTGGTCCGTGAAATTGGTTACGTTTTGAAAAAATCGAGCAGATCGAATGAAAATCAACGAATTCGGGAAATTTGTGCCGAGGTTTCCCACGCATCCGGCTGGAGAGTGTGTCGGATTTAAATTCGTTGTTTATAAATTTAGAGATGATGAAAAATGTGTTGATGAGTATTGGGTTACAGATTTGGAAATTAAAAAATACTTTTCAATTTCAGGAATTGCAATAGTTATGAATATTCTTGTTAAAGTAAAGTATCACAAGAGTATTAGTTTTTTCAAGTGTTTAGGGAAAACTCTAAGGATTGGTCTGTATACTTGGTTCTCTGTGAACTAGAGCTTGGTAAACTGAAGCTTCACTGCTATAAATATACCGTTTGAAAAACATGTATCATATTCTTCTACACGAAATATATATTTCCATTTTTTACATCCGACACTATAGTTATTTTAAACATAATGAGAATGTATTATATGATCTATAACCTTTCCTTCTTCCTTTCTTTTTTCTGAGGATGATGCCTACATGAGCTCCAAGCTTGTGCGTGGGTTATGAGAGGGATGATAATATTAGAGATGAATGGGCATATATTTAGATGGGCTCCGAACCACCTAGAAGCGATTTTACCATTTATTCATAAATCATATTCAGAGGAGTCGGCAAAAGCGTTCACTCTTCCAAATGGAGTACCAGAGGTGCTCGATTCTCAACTTTATATTCATTTTTTGAATCCACAAGATAGATTTAATCTGGCCTTTTTTCAAGTAAAACCTAACGTACTAAAGTTTGGCGTGTCTTCTGACAATCTATTTAGGAACAATACTATACTCCTAGTTGACCAAATCCTCAACTATGGGTGATAGGTTACTCATATTGTAGCCATACATTATAACCTACAGATATACTGGATCAACTACATTTTGATAAACTACATACATTGTTTTAATGGCAAGTTCTCCTAATAAGGTACGGGTTGGAATAGCGGTGGTATTAATCATGTCAGTTACATTTCGTATTTAACAGGTAGAGGGCGTTCAGTTCAGTCCTGAGTGGATTGGAGCTGTAAATCAAAAGTTTATTTATCGGCTGTCATAGACATCTTCACTGCGGTAATGGGTGAATAAATGGCGGCTATTTAGCTCACTGTGGGGGTCCACTGGTATTATTCTATTTGCGGGGTTCAGTTTTGTGGTATTAATATTTTTACATCCAATTTTAGTACACATGCCATCTCAAGGTCCGAAATTAATATTAATCATATATCTATTTAGGTGAAGTATATTACATGATGTGCATGAACAGTATTTGTGAAATTGAGTGTCAAAAGTATTGTAGGTAGAACCCAAAAGATAAGGAGGATCGTATTTAGTTTTAGTAAATGTTAAGTGAATGAGAAATATGCCAAGTGCTGTTATTATTATTGAATCATATATACAATATAAAATATTCATTGAACGGTCATATTCATAGGCAGTAATCGTGGAATATATTACTGAGAGAATACTGTTGTGAGAAGAGCTATGAAGAGAGATTAAGATTATCTATGTTGCATCATGGATCGCCGGAAGATTGATATGAAGTTATCGGCATAAGATTGAAAATTCGAAGCTGCGCTCTGAATAATGATTGAGATCTAGAGTAAATTTGGAATTTAGATTTGAGGTTGATGAATGATCATGGAGTAACAGATAAAGAATTTCATATATTTTGATGAATCAGGCCAGAGCTTGATGCTGGAGGACATAATAATAACAACACACGATATGAATAATCTTATTCTCAATATTGATAAGATTTTTCTCAATTTTCCAACAATCAACTTTATTCTTTCTGATATTATTCATATACAACCCTTCAGCTCTGAACACAATCCTTTAGTTGTATTGTAGATACACAGATACACGGTCTGGTGTGTTTCACATCGTATGTAACCTCCATTTTATTGTACTTCATGTATTTGATCAATTTCTATCAAATTTTCTTCGCGCTTAATCTGTATATTGTAGGCTATTGTTCTAAACAGACATGATCAAAAGAAAAGAAATTCCAATTAACATCTCATTCTAAATCAATGCAATATTCAGATTCCAATTCCAAGTTTTCTCTCCTCTCATTATTCTACACACAGATCCTCAAAGACATGAATTTATTATGCAATTCAAATTTAGTAGAACACCTCGATAAATTTGAAATTGTTGGATGATTTATAGAAGAGCATACAAGAAGTGGCACGTCATTGAACAAATTAGTAACAGATCTTAACTAGCTCTAAGTGAAGGCACAGTTGAAAAACAAGTTTCACATAAAAACATACGTAAAAAACTTGTTTTTTGAAACGCAATTTTTATCCGATTAACTAAACCAGCGACTCATCCATTGCTGGATTATTGGATTTCAAGTTACGGATTTTAAAGCCAGATGATTCTAGTGATCATTCGCTTTTCTTTCCTTATCTATATCTTCTTCTTCAACTCTTCTCCACTCTTCCAACTTCACCTTTTCACCAACTTTGTCTTTCAAAGTCGTTCGCTCCATCTGCATCATTCAATTTTTCCAATACTATAAGATCATCTTTCTTAATTTTCTCTCTCTTCTGTCTCATTTGCTCCTTTTACTTCTAGTAAGAGTTATCTACCCATTATTATCTACACATTATCTACCCTTATTCATTTTCCTATATTTCCATTTGATGAATTTGTATAAAATTTTAACATACACTTCATATTTACAACAGGAAATATGCATACTACTTTGTGCTACACATTATTATCATTTTTTAGTGAACTAATTCACTCTACTGTTATTTTTCTTCCTTGCCTCTTTCTGTTTCCTCTATCTCTGGTTTCCTTCTCCTCGCTGTCATTTCTTATCTTCACACACTTCTCTGCTTTCTTCTTTAACCTCTCTCTTTTACTCCTTCTGCATCCATTCTTCTCCATTATCATACCTTATTTGCAATCTTTCTCTACGAATTTCTAATAATGGATAGATAAATTTTTTCTTCAATATGAGAATGTTTCCTATTTTAGACATAATTATGTGGAATATTTCTTGTTTGGTTTTGGAGCATCTAAATTTGAAAATCTTCTTTGTGAAAATATTTAAGGACTGAAAATTTTTTCACTTGTGAAAACTACAAGTCTTATCCTCTTTCGGAGGATGCTATTTATGATTATACATGAGGCAATTATTTCAAACTAAGGAGATCCACATTTGTTAATACTGATTAATAATTTATCTTGATATTAATTCCCAAAACTACGTTCAATGCATCAACTACTATACTCCAGAGGGTACTTAGAGAATCATTATCTCTATTCTTACTAATAATTATTACATCTCTTACCAAAATTATTTCCATAATTAATAATTTTCGAAATGCTGAATTTCAAATCAATTGGATGATTAACATACGTTATAGATATGGATGTAATCTATAGGTAAAGATAGTAATCTCTTCTATATAATGATATCTTCTACTGTTGCCACAGCTTGAACAATAGAAGCTAATGTGTGAAGAATTATTGATAGAACAGAGGGGTGGGTAGTCTGTTCATATGCTTATATAGGGGCTGTGTTTCATTTAACGTTATCTTAGACATTCATCACTAAACTATTACAGTTCTCAATTTACTACTTTTATCGTTATTGCAACTCCCAATAGTTAATTATACTTCTAATACTATATAATATTTTTCATACTTCACCGTTCAATACTATTTAAAACTCATCTAAAATAATCTAGCACTTTCTCCATCGTCTCCTCTACTCCTTATTTTTTCTTTCTCGTTTCTCTTCTTGATCTTATATAATGATTACTTGAATATTGTTGTTTGCGATGATGATTATTATTCTTTTCTATTCTTCTTCTTCTTTTTCTTCTTCTTCCTTTTCTTCTTCTTCTTCTTCTTTTTCTTCTTCTTCTTCTCTTCTTCTTCTTCTTCTTCTTCTTCTTCTTCTTCTTCTTCTTCTTCTTCTTCTTCTCTTCTTCTTCTCTTCTTCTTCTTATCTTCTTCTTCTTCTTCCTTTTCTTCTTCTTCTTCTTCTTCTTCTTTTCTTCTCTCCTTGATTAATTCAAGATCACAATGCGATGTTCTATTTCTTATTCTATAGTTCAGTTTCATAAGTTCTTCGCGATTTGTGCACATTCCTTCTTTCTCTTCTTTTCTTCCCTATTATTATCATTATTTTCCCTGTGATTTTTCCACTAGCTATCCAGCATGTTCAAATGTTTATTTTCTTTCTATATCTATTTATCTTTCTACCTTTTCTCTTTCTATCTGATTACCTTCTACTAATATCCATATATTATATTATATATCCATATATTTATCCATATAATATTCGATTCTTTCCCACATCAAATCATACTATTCCTCTTCAATTTTATGCGAATATTATTCATTATCAGTTATATTATGTATCTTTCCTCTATTGATAACCTTCTTCAAAGATTTTTCGTTTTTCTGCTGGCTTCTTCTTCTCTTTTTCAGTTTTTACTGGATCCCATTTCGCTCTATCTCCACCATGAACACGATCTTCCACTACTGGATTTCATCTCTCTCTATCTCCACTTGGACTCGATTTTCCACCACTGGATTCCATCTCTCTCTGTCTCCACTTGGACTCGATCTTCCACTACTGGATTCCTTCTCGCTCTACCTCCACTTGGACCCGATTCTTCCACTACTGGATACCTACTCGCTCTATCTCCACTTGGACCAGATCTCCCATTACCAGTTCTTCCTCAATCTTCATCTTATTCACCATTAGGATTATTCATCACCGAAACTCCACACATCTACATCTTATTGTGTTTAGTGAATTTCTGAACTAGTGCTTTAAATAGTGAAGGGAGCCGAACTGTCAAGGCATACTGAATGCACTCGAATCAAGAGACTTTTTCATTTAGGTTAAGTTTTATCAGTTTCATCCCCATTTCCCCGTCATGTGTCGTTCTGAGGTCGGTTCACGATTGGTCTGCTGCTTCCATGATGCCTCTTACTGACACGTCAGCTCGCTCGCCCTCAAGTAGGTATGATTATTTCAATAATAGTAATAATGACGCAGGTATGTTTCTAGCAAATAAGCTCCACTCTTTCAAAAAACTTTTCAAGGCTGCTCACCTTAACGTACAATCCCTCAGTTGCCACATTGATGAACTCAGAGCAATCTTCCGTTTTCAGGACTTCAATATAATCGGAATTTCCGAATCATTTTTGAAGCCTAGTATTACATCAAATTTTGTTGCATTGCCTGGATATAATCTTTTCCGGAATGATAGATTAAATAAAGCTTGTGGGGTGTAGCAATTTATGTGAAAGATGGTATCAAAACAAAAGTTTTAATCACATCTAAACAAGAGTATTGTTCCAGACCAGAGTTTATGCTACTTGAATTATCCTTATCTAGTAATGATAAATTACTCGTTGGTATCTGTTATCGCCCACCAAAAATAGGTCATTTCACAGATTTCGAAAATGCCTTGCTTTCTCTTATGCCTTGTTATAACCGTATACTAGTTATGGGGGATATGAACACCGACTTGAACATGACGAATCGTAACTTTGACTACTTTCAACTGACTACAATTTTCCAATGCTTAAACATGACTATTTTACCCCTCGATCCAACTCATCATACTAATGAATCAGACACACTCATTGACCTTCTCATTGTTAGTGATCCCAATGAGGTTGTTCAAGCAGGCCAAATCTCAGTCCCAGCTATTTCTAGACATGATTTGATCTACTGTGTACTTTCCCATAAGATACCCAAGCCAGAACAGAAAATTATCACTTATAGAGACTTCAAAAACTTTGATGAAGCCGCCTTCCTGACTGATGTGGCTCAGACTCCATGGCATCAAATGAAGCATTACCCTCAGTTGATGACATGGTCAAGACTTTCGAGAATTGGACTTTGACTTTGTATGACAAACATGCACCTTATGTGACAAGGAGGATTAATAGAAAACGACGAGTACCGTGGATGACTGAAGACATACTTAAGATGATGGGACGTAGAGACAAAGCACATAGAAAATTTAAAAAGACATTTGACTTGGACAGTTTGATAGAGTATAGGAGCCTTAGAAATAGGGTTAAACAGGAATTACGGAACTCAAAGATTAGGTACTTGAATTCGTTTATGACAAACAATAGACAAGACTCTAAATCACTTTGGCAGGGAATAAAAGAATTCGGGCTTGGCAAACAGAAATCGAATCCACAAATTGACTTACCATTGAATAATATAAATGACCATTTCGTTTTACACTCTAACCAACGCAACGAAGTTGTCATTGCTAATCATATAGATGATCTTGAAGAGCAGGTTACAAACTTAGATTTACCAATCACTGATCAATTTCATTTCCATCCAATCTCAGAAGAAGACACTTTCAGAGCAATTCAACGTATTCATAGTAATGCTACGGGTGTAGACAAAATTCCTATTAAATTTATCAAGAATATGTTATTTGCTGTTTTACCAACCATTACATACATTTTCAACAAGTCACTTGAAGAAGGCATTTTCCCTGAAAACTGGAAGTTTGCTCTGGTTCGCCCTCTAAATAAAGTTCCATCACCCAATAAAGTTGAGGATTTTAGACCAATCAGTATTTTACCTGCATTGTCCAAAGTGCTAGAAAGACTCATTCATGCTCAAGTTGTAAAATTTCTAGACAACAATAGTAAGCTTCATAACTTTCAATCAGGCTTTAGAAAATTCCATTCAACTGAGACAGCTCTGCTTCGTGTCACTGATGATATAAGGTTAGCTATGGACCAAAGAAAATGCACCATCCTCACCCTATTTGATTTTTCTAAAGCATTCGATACTGTTGATCATACAGTCCTTCTGAATAAGTTGGCTATTCTTGGTTTCAGTCGCAACTCGTTAGTTTGGTTTAAATCCTATCTATTAGGTAGGAAACAATGTGTATCTGTCGGTGACAAAAAGTCAACTTGGAAAAACGTTATGCATGGAGTACCACAAGGTTCAATTTTAGGCCCTCTCCTCTTCACTTTGTATGCTAATGACCTTTCTTCCATTATCAAATTCTCCAGTTTCCATACTTATGCAGACGACCTTCAAATCTATTTAAGCTGTCCCATAACAAAAATTAATGAAACAGTTGGAATAATGAATCAGGATATCAATTCGATAGTGGAATGGACAAAGAAAAATGGCCTTAAGCTTAATCCCATCAAAACACAACCCATTATAATTGGATATTCTCGTCTTATAAACAATATTGACCTTGAATCGATTCACAAAATTAGTGTAGACGGTAATGACATTCCTTACTGTAGCTCAGTTAAAAATTTAGGCATTATTATGAATAATACTCTTGACTGGTCAGAACAAGTGAACAAAACTTGTAAAAAGGTATTCTCAGCCATGCATGCATTGAAGAAAATGCACGATATCCTCCCTAGAAACATTAAATTATTATTGGTTCAATCTCTCATCTTCCCACATTTAATGTATTGTAATTCTGTTCTTAACGATATGCAAGTCACTCTGAATGATAAACTACAGCGTTGCCAAAATTATTGTCTACGTTTCGTCTACTCTCTCCAACGCCATGATCATATCACCCCAGCCCACATTGCTAGTTCAACATTGAAGCTTCCCGATCAGAGGCTTTTTCGAATAGTCAAGCTTGTTAGAGATATCTTGAAATACGGTAATCCGAACTATTTTAAAGATGATTTCAAATTTGTCTCTGAAGGTAGGAGGATAGATGCTTCACATACTAGAACCGGAGAAAGTACTTTAAGGATACCCAATCATCGAACTACTATTTTCACAAAATCCTTCTTAGTCAGTGCCTGTCGTGCATGGAATACACTTCCTGTTTCTATCAGGTCTATCGAGAGCCGAGCGAGCTTCAACCTGACTTTAAAAAAACATATTTTGGAACAAATGACTGAAACTGTCCGGCCCTAGAACGATCACATGACAACCATCCCTCACCCATTCCACCAATATAAACCTTTAAACCATGTTATAGTACGAATTGTATATATATTATATAAACTCATGTTATTTCAATTATCCACTGCATACTGCTGTATATTACTGAAATTTGATAACCCTGATCTACTTTCAGCCTACTTCATTTTATTAATCAATTATTTTCTCTTCAATATTCATATTGATTAAAACTTTTACAATATTTCCATTAATAAATAAATCCTTAGTTTAAATAACGAAATTAACGTTTTGGTAGAGAGTTAGTGGGGAGGATATTTTTATTATTCTTCCCAAGAATGGACATTGATATGTCCAAAGCTCCGCCAATTTATGTAGATGCATAACAATATGATTATTATCTATAGTTATTATATTACAAATTGCTTTTTCATATCATATACAGTTCTATAGTTATTTTCCTAGTCTATATTATGTAAATTCATCTATAATTTTGCTGTATTGTAAGCTATTGTATATAAGTGTATAAGCCAGTATATATTGTAATCTACATAAATAAAGTACTCAATCAATCAATCAATCAATCGGACTATGAACAACCGTATCTAAATTTGTGAGAGGAATAGCACAAGGTCACCTTATTTTTCCTCCCCCTATCATTTCGATGATATACGTTCATTATGAATGAATAGAGAATCATTTCTGTTCCTTGCTTCTTGATGTATCTCCTGATGCTTTCTTAATCACCCTGAAGCTTGCTTATCGTCTCCTTTCTCAACTTCTAACAATCCTTTTTCTTTTTGAAAGTCTTTCTCCTTCTCCATTATCTTTGTGCCGAATTACTTCTTAGTGCTTTCATTAAAATTATTCTCCTTCACTGTCTCATTATCTACTTTCATCTTTATCTGTATGCTTTTCTCATTAATCCCCATCTCCAAATACTAAACTAGAATTATTCCTCAGTGGTATTTCCATAATTTTCTAAAGTTGCATTTTTCTATTTCAACCGTTAACCGTTTTCTAATATTTTAACAATATGATAACTCTCCATTCTCACCTTCTTGTTCCAATTCCTCACCATCATCCAGTATGGAATTCCGATAAAACACTACACTTCACACAGATCAACTTTACACTTAACTTCTTAAAACCAGATTATTGGAATCGGTTGGCAGTTAGCTATCATACAAAATTCAGGTCATGATGATGATGATGATGATCCCTCTCGTCAAGATAATCTTGCGATGTTTTTGAAATCATCTTTTTGAACGTGTGAGGTCTGAGTGGTGGCTTGCATTATGAAACAAGTCCGTTTCGAATCGTGAGAATTTGAAGCTGCTAGTGAACGTGTTGGACGGTGAATGGGACCAGGTAGTGATAACAAGAAGCTGTTCGTTTTTCTCAGTTGATTTTGCCGCTGCAGTTAATGTTAGCGAAGGCTAATTCAAGAATCAGTGAAAGAATAAATAGAAGTCACTTCCAAAGTCAGTAAATGGACAGGAAAGTAACGTCAGTCCTAGTCAGTAAAAGGAAGAAAATGAAAGTCAGTTCTAAAGTTGGAAAATCAATGAAAAATTAAGTCAGCTCCATAGTCTTTTATAGTGATAAACGAGTTTTGAATTATTTGAAGTTATAGAGAACAACATAAAATTAGAATCCTGGCTAACCAAAATCGGGTTAACGGAAACAAGGATCAATCGAAAGAATGTGAAGGAGTTGGGAAGCAAACAAAAATCACTGATTTCTGTTATAGGAAATGTATGAATGTAGTAACTTCGGTTGTTCAGCTCTTACCATATAAAAATCAATTTTACAATTTTTTTGATAAAGCAATGTATTATAAAGAATGTAGCACGGTTTCACAAAAGCCAGTTAAATTATAATCGTGATTGGATGCTACGAAACCAATCAAAGAAGCTTTTTTTTTGAAAAAAACCTTCTTGGGTTGGTGGTTCTCGTGACATTCAATCATTATTAAAATTGAACTGGATTTTGGGCACCCGTGCCTATGTTGGGGAATGATATTTATAAACACACAGTGTTAATAAGCTATTATTAGCATACTACTGTAGTGATTCTACTGTATTTCGCCAATACAATTCTCCAATCAGGTTAGGATTAGATTTTCTCTGCACTCATGAACTGATCAGCTCTAGGTGACTTGTTTCCAGAGCTAGTGGTTTTTGATCCTCCTAGCTCTCTCAACTAGATGTAAACTCATTTCAAGTCATATGAAATAGCCAAAATATTCTAATACATGCTCTTCTCTCGAATTGTTTTGGATCAAATTATCTCGCGAAATAGAAATGTAATAGAAATATGAAATATTAAATAGTAGAACTCGGATACTTCAGAAACTAAGCTGAGCATAATCAAGTTGCTTCTGTGAGAAGAGTGGAAATGTAATTAAGAAGAATAGACATTGAAATTCAGTCGTTTTGTAGTTCAATATTACAGTCACTATGCGGTACTTGATTCAACCTTCACCACTGTATATCTATGTACCTACTACAGTAATCTAGTACTTGAAATGTATATACTAGGGAAGCATATATGTATACTCATATACGTGGTGTACTACTATCAGTGGTATGGTAATGTGCTTCTGAGATCGTGCTGGAGGAGGCGTGAGGAGGCAAAAGACGAATGAATGGTAAAGGAAAGTAGTTGAGAAGAAGAGAAGACCTTGGTTGAGAGAAGATGCGCAGCTAACATATAGAGCTATGTACTTTCAAAGCTGTAGCCTATATCACACAAATTGGACTTGGAACTATGTTCTTGAATAACTATGGATTCCACATCTAATTCTACTCCTTGCATGACTTCTATTACTATACAACTCTTTACTGTGAGCTTAATGTATTAGTAGTCTTTTGTAGACTAAAACTAAGAGAAAATGACGGAAAAAGGTGAAGAAAAGGAAGAAATTACTTGGATTCCAATATATTTATTATTGATAATATAGGTAATTAGGTGAGTAATTGAGATTAGTCTTGAATAAGAAGTCACTATTTAGAAGATTGTGTACTTGTAGATTACAATAGGAATTTGATAAAAAATATTATTTGAGTTACAAGTTGAAAAACTCAGAGATGAACGAGATGTCTGAGTTTTTTAACACAAGAACATCGACATTTTCCCATTGGAAGGAAAAGGTAAAGAGAAGAATGAAAACTGAAAGAGGATAATAAGAAACAGGAATGAGGGAGAAATAAATAAGTAAGGGTAAGGATCGAGGTGGGGGACAAATTGGAACTGGAGTACAGGAGGAAAGAAGGAAAGAAATTGGTGGGGAATCGAGAATAATAATAATAATAATAATAATAATAATAATAATAATAATAAGAAGAAGAAGAAGAAGAAGAAGAAGAAGAAGAAGAAGAAAATTAGAAATGAGAAGGGTACAAAGGAAAGGTAGGAGGGAAAAGAAGTGAGAAAGCAAGGATCAGAATAGTGCACCAAACTCGAAGTATAAATCACTGCACCTTATTGAACATTATAATCCAGTCATCTGCAAGAGTACCGTACATTAAATATGATTAGTCAATTAACGGGCAAATGATCTAATTTAAAAACAATAACTGTCCACCAGTTTCGCCCTGGCTTTATTATGGCTGTTACTCTAATCACTCAGGCACGAATTCCCATTAATATACGCGAAATTAGGCTAACAACACAGTCAGTAGTGTAGTCTGCTATCTAATGCCGCACATAATATTATAACAATCTTTTGCTTTATTATCTGTGCAAATACCATGAGTGAACCGAAAGAGTATAGTGAGGCTCTGATCTTATTATGAAGAATGTTTAGTAGATATGGCAGGTAGTAAGTTAAGTTTAGGAAAATATCATTCATAATTTTTCATTAGTTTATCAGTTCAATCTGATTTTTGAATTTTGAAGAGGAACTTTGTGATTCTCAACAATCCAGCTACACATGAAATCGAAACTCTGCTCAACAAAAACTTCATAAAATATTTCTTAATGTTTTTCAATTCTTGCTACAAAAATCAGCTCGTGGATCAATCTTCTCATAAACATCGCTCCTCTAATTCTGATTTTCCTATACATTTTTATAAGAACTACTATTAGAAATGATATAGGATGTGATTCTCAACCATTTTCGAAATTTAAAGTATAAAATCAAGTATGGGAAGATAATCAACCAACCTACTTGGTTGAGAGCGCTTCTCTCCATTAATGTTCGATTACGTTCAGTTTGTTAGATCAGACGTCACTTTTCCAACCTAATGCAGCGAATTATTGTTAAATGCATAGTTTATGCATGAATTGTTTTCAAGTTGTATTCCCCATTTCTCTTCTCAATGTCAAAGTGTCATTTTTTCAATGTATGGAAATTACAAACCCTTGATAGAAAAGAAAATCGAGAACTGAATATCGAATGAAGAGTTGAATATCCAGTTGACTTGAGTTTTTCAAATGTATTTTTTTAATCACCTCAGAAACATCGTTATGAAAGTGAAAGTGAACAAACTAATAAGCTCTCGTCTATCCATCAACTACAATTCAACTTGATATTCTACCCATCATCTCCCCATTTTGCTAATTCATCAAACTTACATGAATATTGGTGAGGTTCACTCTAATCTGTCAGAATTGGTTGAATGGAAAGCATTAATAATATTTGTAAGGAATACTGACAGATTGCAGAAGAAGCCTGAACATGTTCGCCAATTAAATTTGTAAAAATTCAGTCAACTTGAAAGTCCCACCTCTGACCCAGATCACTAACCAACTTAGATCATATTCAAGAGATCATCCGTGATCTACTGACAAGTCATGAATAAAATCTGAGCTCGTTTCATAGTTACCGACTCTCAGGTCTCAGGTAGCAGTAGAACACGACTGAACACCCGTTAAAATAGATCAACAGCAACTTTCAATGTGAATGTATCCATATACTTGCACGCTTTTTATAATAACCGAAAATTGACTCTGCCCTGTGCACCGCCTATACTTGCACGATTTTCATAACAAAAAATTGATCCTCATGTGACTGCCTCCATATACTTTCACGTTTTTCATAACAACTGAAACTGGTAGGTTTTGTTAAAGCCCCTTTATATTTTCACATTTTCAATACAAACGATACTGATAGCTCTCATGTGAAAGCCTCCATATGCTTGCCTACTTTCAATAACTAGAGGTATGATTGTGATGTGCTTTTTGCACGCTCTTCATAACATCAAAAACGTGGCCCGAGACTTGTTGGGTAACAAATTGGAACACAACGAAAGGTTTATCACGATTTTCTTGCTTTGTCAAATGACAAGCTTACTGTTCAGTAGTTTCGTGTGTGAGAGGATATTTTATGAGTACTCGCACAAGTCTCATCCAATTGATGGGAACATCGTCAAAAAAGAGATACGATTTGAATCTGGATGAATTTCATGAGTGAAAAAAATAATAGACTACATTCTTCCACGAACTATTTATTATTACTTTACAATAGAAATTTCAAATGTAAATGCTGAAATATAATTCAATCATGTATCAAAAACTTCCTATCAACTGCAAATTAGGAATGAGAAAATGTACATCCAATCACTCAGATTAGTTGATGAATGTGATTTCTGTACTGAACTCCTATTGGAAGGTTGACCAATCAAGAGCAGCTCTCAACTAATAGAGTTATAAGCTTCAAAATCATTTCCTATTGGTTTATAACCCATCTATGAACTCAGTTTTCCAGTATCGTATTTAAATTAGCTCTCACAAACTAATTGCTCATGTTAGCATCATGCTTCAACCCTCAGACTGGACAGAGGAAGAGAACTTGGAAAACTTCTAATTTTGTCGCTCTAGGCTGCATATAGAACGTCATAAAATGCCAATGCACTCATTGAGTAACTTTTTAATTATAAAAATAGAGTAACTGCCAACCAACCTATGATTAATCTGGATTATGTCATTAAATTTATTCAGCCTAATCGCTAGTAAAGTTTGACTGTTGCTTAAAATTATGTTTTGATGATTCTGATTAAGTTAAGAGACTATTCACAAATTTAAATGGGAAACTAGTCACACCTATTACATCAACTTTGCCTTTACTTGAATCATTGTAATGATGTAATGATGGCAAGTTAGTTATTGGAGCAATGAACTCTATTTCAATATTTATGGAATATTGAAATTTAAAGATCCAACTCAATTCAAAATGAACAGTTTGGAATTAATGTTTTTTTTTCTAAAAATCTATTGATGAAGACTTGTAGCCTACACTGTAATTCAATGTGTCTTACGTTATGAGCTGACAATATCTCAATGCAATTATCACATTAAGCTTATCCATGTGTAGACATTGGTGAAATTCCTGTCAAACTTAGAAATAAGTAATGTCAAATGGTCATGAAATTTGCTATACATTCATCAATGACAGTTGTTACGAATTACAATTTTTATTTGGGCATGATAGTAGCCTATTCTTGAGAGACAGTATACTTAAAGGCAACCATTTAGTCCTTTCTGAGTAATTTGGTATCCACCTATTTGGTATTTGCGATTATAGCTTCAAAAATAAAGCATTGTCCATTATGGGTGCTATTTTAAGGCTTAAAAGCTAAGCTACAAAACTGTGAAAATTTCATCAAATTAGTTCCATAATCTAAGTCGATATTCCCAAAAAAATCATCAATAAAATATATCTTATATTATTTTGACTTGATACAATAATACGTTATTTTTACAGCCAACTCATTCATACTTAGCCGCAATCACCAAGCGAGTGTCAGAATGAAAAGGAAATTCGGTTGATGGGTGATACAGAAAATACTAAAACGATCCATTTTGAATTGAAAGTTTTGCAAAAATATATTCTATGCTAAATTGAAGAAGAATGAATAAGAATATTAGCTGATTGCAGTATATTGGAGCAGAAACTTGTGTAAGCTCTATGTTGAGCCGGTAAGAATACTGAGGTACTATTCTTCAAGGGGCAAATATTTTTTTAATTCCCCGAATATTATTGAGCAGAAGCCGACTAAAGCTAGCTGGGCATATAAATTAATCCTTAAACATGGCTCATGCAACCCCGTAAACATCTGAATAGAAAACCGCAAACCTCCAAAGAAATCCATCGTAAAACTATACGGTAAAGGTAATTGAATAACTTAACTGCAATGCAAACGCAATAACAATAAAACTTGAATTTAGTGCCAGTAGTGTTTGTTTAAACTTCAAGGGCTGTACAGCTGAATATCATGTTTGCAGAATACCATGCAGAAAAACAAGTCTGGGAGGAGAGCAGCTAGCTACAACTAGAATATTAATGAAGTAGTAATTCAAAGTTCATGAACACTAATTATGCTATAAAAGGGAAGAAAACAATAATCAATAATAACCAGTTGTAAGCCTTCATCTTCCTGTAGCTTTTGAAGGGAATTGCACAGAAAAAGTTGTGTGAGTTAAAAATAAAAATATTTTCCACCCCTAATTAAAAAAGAGGAAAAATTCCTCTTTATCTATTACTATCGATGAAAATTGCGAAGAAACATCACAAAAATATTTGGAAGTCATAAACTTCATTCACAATGGATTATAAAGTGAATAAAATATGAGAAAAGAACTGCTTTGAACTTTAAAAATACCTGAAATAACTGCTTTTTCTAGGGGATAAACCCCAAAAACAAACAATATTGAACTATAAAATATACTATCACTCTTTTAGATCAGATTGGAATGGACAATGCATCAGCAACTTCCGCTGTAAATATGACTGATAGAACTCCAAAATCATCGGCTAAAATCTCATCATTTCCATTGTAAACCATTCACTTATGTGAAAGTCAGGAACATAGTCTGCAGAAATAACAGTTTTACAAGAAATTTCACCAGAACCACAGCTTATACTGACTTCTGATAATGAAATCTGAATGCTAGATGAATATTTTCATCCATCCATTTATGGGAATAATATTATCATAACAGTATATACAATATTGTATCAGTCTACTTTTATCATGAGAGATATCGACACATATTCAATTATTGTTCTTAACACATTAAGTACTGTACCAAGAATGGTACATAGACTATCTTTATATGGCTATACACTATCCTTGGAACTGTACTACGAAACCCATCTCCATTAGAACAGACTTCTATCACGGAGAACCTCAACAACTCAAATCTGTTACAAAGGAACAGTATGAAAATAAAATAATGACACCGCTTAGGATAATTAAGATGATAATAATTCCATGCACAATACCTATTGTAAATAATATTGGAATAAAATTACAATTGATTTAGTAAGTACTTGGCAGCAAGTGAATCTCAAGGGAATCTCTAGGACTGACTTTCAATAAGAATTTTAGTTACATAGTTATACTTGTAGTATGAATATAGTTATAATTCCGTGTGATAGTGATAGTCTCTGAAACCAGTCAGTCACGTTTTGGCGATTTACAGTGAACCACAGTGCTGCCAATACAATAGCCGTAAAAGGTTGAATTGAATTTACAATACTGCCGAAATGTTTTAAATAAGAAGTTTATTTCCACAAGAACACTGTCCAGCGGAGTCGTGTTACATTGTCTGCAATAAATTTCGATCGTTAATATTCCGCTGATCGGAATCTGCAGTGCCTTGGCCTTTTTTTAGAAATATTTTGCTGCAGCTTTCAATAAGTGGGTGAATTGAACGGTCAAATTTGACGTAACAGTGGGCTCAAACGGTGAGAACCAATAGTTTTCGTAATAAATTATTGTCAGGCAGTCGTAAACATTGTTGTTGTTTGCAAACAGAAAGAAATTTTTGAGTTATTTGTTTTGTTGTATTTTGCAAGACTTGGTTCGTGGGTTTTGGAAGGCTCGTGAAAATTTAGAGGTTATAAAACTTCAGGAGATTTTTGTGGCGCTTCTGGAATACAGAATAATCGAAGACAATTTATATAAAGATTCAAGACAATAGATTTGAAGTAGCAGATAAGATCAAAGATGTAACATTAACATGTAAGGTGGGTCTCCATTGAAACCTCATGTGCGTTATGAAGTTTGATAGGAGATAAATAAATACTTTTTTCAGAAACATACTGGATGTATAATGATTATAACAGGTCATGTATATCAGTGAATAGAGCACTGAGAATATAACAAGAATGAACAATGCTTGAAATAATTGTCTGCTAATAGTAGCATACTAGGAGAGTAGGCCTTATAGATTTGTGAAGAATAAAATGTTCAAGAGTTCATAGGTCAACTATTTCTTGGAATTTTACTCCTACCAAGTTATGCCATAACTTACTTTGGATGTTGGTGGCATATTATGGGAATTGATAGAGTAGGAGTAAATTTATTTTAAAAGAATGAAAAAGCATATTCTCGATGCTACATAACATAAGAGTAACGGTAAAGGTAGTCAATGTGGAATAATTTAAATGACAGCTGAATTTAGACATTTGAGTATTGCAGGACTCTAACATCCTAATCCTTAAGTTTAGGCTTAATTTATGCAGTTGTCGTAGATTACGCCCTACAACACTTCAACTTTGGAAGTTGAACAATGATCAACTGATTCACTGAAATACCATTGATATTGAGCATACAACGAAACACATTTCCAGTGCATATTTCCAAAATGATAATATTTGAAAGTAAATTTTGTCAACTTGTGATGTGTGGGGTGTGCTTATTGGAAAAACGTGATTAGTCTCCTATTTTTTCTCCACTCCTCCCTCCATTCTTTCTCCATCTCCTTCTTACTCCACGCCGCCACCTCCTCATCCTTCACAATAAACTTCAATAATATTGTTCCAAGTTATAAGCAACGACCTTTTCACCTTAGCAGCGCCGCAATTACAATAAAACTTGTTTCCACCTTTTGCGTTCGTTGTGGTTATTAATTAATATCGACTAGCAATTAATGCTATTGTGCAATAAGTTTGAAAAAACCGTCGATCTTTTTCACCTTCCTTCTCTTTTCTAATGATCATAGATGCATGAAACTATTCCTCTCTTTTTTCAAAAAATAGCGCCGATAGTCACGAAGGTCGGAACGTGGCTGAAAAAGAAATATTACTACAGTGAAGTGTACACATGGGATGTGGAATTTGTCTTGAAATGAATTTCTATGTGGAGAAGTGTATGATTTACGTTGATTATCCTTATTATTGTTCAAAATTACGATCAAATTAGCTTACATTTTCTACACTACTCCACTACCGCATATCATAAAGATATTTAGGTAATGTTTACTATATTTAATCTCTACTTGTATCATTTGTCTCTGTCTAAACTCTACATTGATAATACATTTATTGGCAAATTGGAGAAACTGAAATAGGCCCACATAGTACAGCCTACAGTAACTATATAACTATAGTTATATAATGACAGTAACTATATAATACCATTGTTATAATATGGTTACTGTAGTACAACCTAAATACTCAATTTCATTGGTGATACGTTGTTGATTAGTGGTACAATTTTAACTGGTAGTTTTAGCATCACCGAAGTCAGTAAAAGCCACTGTATCACCTTCATTCACAATAATACTCATTAGGCTTGTTTGAACCACTATTTCAATGAAAATATTTACTATTGATCCACATTGATTTAGAATGCTACTATCTTGGAATATTGATTAATAAAAACATTGAATGTATTACATTGGCTGAGAAATAAACTCACCTACTTCTTCCATTGATAATTTTCTTCATTATAATCTTCTTCTATACTCACTCTTCTTTCATATACGCTATGCTTTATCAATACCTTTTCATATTAATTTTCAGCTCTGTATGATTTGCTCATTAGCACATTAGGTCACAAATGTTATTCAAATAGTGATAATCACATGTCATTCCATATACATTTGCATAAAATGCAGCATCCTCTTCTCTTCTACAATTTTGGGACAATGATTGATTGAAGAAAGCCGTAAGAAGAGGATGGTTTTTAGATTGAAGGATTTTGTTATAATCAATCAATAAACTTCATATTAGTCATCAGTGTTGACATACTGAGGTGTCAAAGTTGACATTGAGAGCTGAGAAGGCTACATTTTATTTTGATGGACATTGGCACTAGTATATAGAGGATGGAATAGACTAACACTTTTAGTGTCTTTTGTGATAGTTTATGTCCACTTTTTGGAGGATTTTTTCTCATTATTGAAGTGCTTCCGACTCAATTATTATTACTACACTATATTGTGCCTGTTAAATTAATTATAGTAGGCATGTGGATCAGTAGAAGTCGAGTGGATTAGATGCTGGCTTTATAATTGAGAAGCCCGAGTTCAAATCTCGGCCCGGGCAAGATATTTCTCGGGAACTCCCGTGTTTCGGATAAACATGTTGAATCGTTGGTTGAAAAGCAGTCGTTAGTTCTGTCAGATTTCCTGAAATTGATCATTGGCGATCAGAAAACTGACACCAGACTTGAGCCAGCCAGGTCACTCGATATTATTTTTATTTTATACAGCAGGCAAGAATTTCATTTTGCCTTCCGATTAAGTGAAGTTACATCGGTTACATTAACGATCATCTATCTTAAAAAATCATCTATCTGAAATGTCTCTCACATTTCAATGGAAACTAACTTAATAAACAAATAAAATATAATTATTTATTAAATAATCTTTTAAATATTTAAAATAATAAACTACTGACAAATAGTGGAATACTATCAACTCTATTGACATATTAAAATTAAAAAACAGACAATCACATAATATATTATATAATATTATAAATTGTCCACTATATCCAATATACGACAGACAATATTGTATCATACAATCCAGTCAGACTACTAAATCATCTATCTATTTACTTTTAATTCCAGCTCGGTTTTACAAGAAATTATTTTCCTTGGAAGTAGTAGAAAAAGCAGCATTCACATGATTGGCAGTTGACTTGCCTATCTGCCATGATGTCATTGGTCTAGAAAAGACACGCTACTTTGGGCGGATCTCCACTTTATATAGTAATCAAACTACCAATCACATGGCTCCATCCACAGCGGTGATATTTTGCTGTTGCATGTTTAAGATTTTACTCCACTGGAAATGGTATACCAACCGATTCTAGATTATTCAACATTCAAGAACAAAAACAAAAATTAAGCTTCAAAAAGTTGGCTACATATACAGGAATTTATGAATAATATGCGACGTAGGACGTTAGAAATGAGTGTAGGTCACATAATATAAAACAAAAATTCAACTGTCTAAAATGTTCTTTTACTGTACGGAATGTATGTTTATCTTACCGTAAAAACTGGATCAAATGTTGCTTGTTTCACCAGTATCACTACAGTATATTATAAAGTAGATCTGTACCATAGTTCTTGCTATTCCCAAGATATCTTAGATGCATTTTATTGAATTATCCAAGTCGATCAAGGCTACTGATCTCCAGATGAGAGTGGAAATTCAAAAACTATAAACGATAGATTTTTATGACTGAAAACTGCCACAAGTCTACACCAATTAGGCTAAATCGTGAATAGTATAATCATCCACCAGATGGAGAATTTAAAGAATCTCCTGCCTCTGATGAAGAATCCATGAATTTTAATTCAGAAAAATAAATTCGAATAGTGCTCATAAAAAATAGAAACGGTTTGTTTACAAACCATTCAGCTTTGAAAATTCAAATAGTATGCATTTCGGAGTCGTAAACACTTTGACGATACATGCTTTCTCAGACTCACACCTTCTAAAACATCAACGTTTTCAACACCTGTTGCATAACATGATAAATAAACATGAATCGAATTAATAGATCTCAGCATGACAATAATATCAGGATCCAAACGAATTTACAACTTTGGAAACATTTCTTTCTATTTGGAAATGAATTATTCAAAACGTGTGAAATATTATTCACGGTGCTGGTGGCTTATTGGTTTAACGTGAGAAATCTATACGGTTTTTTCCAGTATAATACCTAAGCGACATCTTTTCAGGTGATGACACAGATTTTAAATAACCATTTTTTGATAAAAATTCATTAAAAAACCGGCCTTTTAGTGAGATTTGATTTTATGAGAGAACTCGATTACTCTTCATTTTTATCACCAATTTTAATTCGTTTCCTTCGGTTTCCAATGTGGAGAAGTATAATTTTGTATTTCCAATAAACCTATGGCCCTACGGTCATAGATATATACAGGGTGGGGGAAAAGTCCGAGAACGGCTTAATATCTCATACAGGATGGTGGGTGTGATTGGGGATCCTACTCAAATTGAAAATACCACTTTACTATGACTTTAAAAATATGGTCCACCTTCTTGGATCCGCCATATTGAAGGCAACTTCATTTTCTTAAATGGGAAGGTGGTCATGCAATACATGATTTCGATACGAAATTTCAAGAAAAAATGAATGGCGAAAACCGCATATCGATATCTCAAACCGTTCAGAAGATATTCACATTATTATTCAATACCACTTATGTATTTCATTTCTGATCTGCATGATATTGATTAATAATGTGAATATCTTCAGCACGGTTTGAGATATCGATGTGCAGTTTTCACCATTCATTTTTCCTTGAAATTTCGTATCGAAATCATGTATCCCATGACATCCTTCCCATTTAAAAAAATAAAGTTGCATTCAATATGGCGGATCCAAGATGGCGGACCAGATTTTTGAAGTCATAGTAAAGTTGTATTTTCAATTTGAGTAGGATCCCCAATCACATTCGCCATCGAATTACCTTTGTGTATGAGAAATTAAGCCGTTCTCGGACTTTTCACCCACTCTGTATATTATTTTATTTAGGTTAGTTAGTTGAGAGACATGCAGTCAGTTGTCCCGTTGGAAGGGTGTTTCTTTTGTCGGCAGCTCCACTACAGTTATTGGCTTTGATTCCAGGTGCTTTAGAATTCAGCACGTGTGTTGGGAAGTACAAATTATTCAGGGTAGAAGTAGTTCCTAATCGATTCTGATCTTATAGTTACTTTATTTTCGAATTTTTCCCCCAATTTTCATTCTGAAATCTGATGCAATACTGTATCAAAAAATTCCAACTGCAACAATCAATACTCCCAACTTGTAATTGAATCGTAATTACTAAGTCATCATCATCATCATATTGATACTGATGATCACTTTACTATAAAACAAACTCATTTCTCATGTTAATACCTATAGAAAGCAAAAAAGATTATAAGACATTGAATAATAATTCAATAATCATGAACAGAATAATAATTAGTTGAAAGCAAACTTTAGAAAAACTTTCAAAAGTATGTCTATGATGTACTACGAGGACCCGTCTTATAGTTGAGCTTGAGATTCTGAAAATATGGTACAAGGACATGAATGCATTCTTTTGCATCGTGTCTTCTTCTTGTACTTCTTCTTTGTCTTCTTCATCTTCCTCCTCTGTCTTCTTCTACTTCTTTCCTCATTTTCTTCTCTCTCTATTGCTCTTACCTGCTCGGTTCCTTCAAAGACTTCATGAAGTTTGGCTATCTTAATGATTAATTGAAGTGAAACACGCCAGCGCGTGCTTTATGGGTTCAATCGTGCATTGAAAACTACCAGTTGAGGACCTTCTTACTGCTACAAATCTCACGTTTAATATGACCGTGATTAACTTCAAACATTTCATGAATATTCTATATCTTTATTGATAGAGTGAGAAGCTATTAGGAGTAAATACTCCTACTATAATGTTCAATTCAAGATATTGTACGACTTTTTCTTAACTGCGGTTAAACAATCACAAATGTTCATTGCAATGCACTATATTACGCTGGTCTACTCTGTAATTCTGATTTTATCTTAATAATAATATTATCAAAGGCTCAATATCAAAACCATCCTATTAACGTTAGGGCTACCTGATTTGTAAGTTGATATTATTATTCCATAGTACCTTTTTTAACTGTTTTATACAAAAAACAACAACTAGTTTCGGATTTTCAATCAATTTTCAATAGCCATTGTTTCAACTAGCAAAACCATCCTATTTATTTCACATCAAATTCAAACCATTTCGAAACCAACAATTTCATTCCTACAACGATAAATAATTACAACTTATTGATATATTTTTGAGGAATAATTTCTTCAAAGGGAACAACAATATTGATGACGTCTGGGATGCTGTTACGACACTGTTGTAAATAGCAGTCACTTGTAAAACATTCAACGTGAATATTATCGTACAGGAGAGTTATTTTCATACTTTCCGCGATCATTTTTATAATTTAATAGGTTAGATATTTGATGGCTACCAATCACGAAATCCTACAAAATATTCACCTCAGAGCTCTAAATCTCATGGAAGATATTTGAATAATAATGAATCGTATCAGACAAATTCTACTTCATCAATGATAAAGAATCATTAATTTGTACCCAACTACAGTATTTGGAATGACAAAATTGTTAGGTTCTCCTATTTCTTCAAGACCATTAGCCTTCAGACTTTATAATGAGGACTTGAAGTACTACTTGGTTCCAAATAAGTCTAAAAGGGTAGATTAATGTTTAGAATAAGTACCAATAGTGTCTGGTTCGTGCCTTATGTTACTATGCGTGGAAATCTTCGTGGCTTATCAAGTGTAGCTTAATGGTTAATAGTGTGTGTAATAAAAATGTTTTCAAAATGCACTTCAAGGAAATTGCTCAATTTCATGTATTATGCAACGATTATTTGACAAAATAACTTGAATAGCCTGAGCGATTTGAATGTGATAATAGAAATACATTATTAATATGTTGTGTACAGGGTTACTTTTCGTCTTCTAAAGAGAAGATAATAATGTATTCCTTGTACAGTAAGTAATCAGTAAAAAATCATGTATAGCATTCACTAAATAACCAATAGTGTCTAGTATCTACTCGTAGTAAAGTGAAACCTCGATATAGTACATATCAAGGGACTGCTCAAAAAATGTACTATTACGAGGTCTGTACTAAATAGAATGTACTATATCGAGGCGGAATGTGGGAAATAAGGACTATATTATAGGAGCTCATATCTATCAAAATGTACGGTTTTCGATTTTCAAATTAGATACATCAATTGTATTGAAAATAAGGGGTTCTAGAGTAACTCAACATGTTGCGGGTTCTAGAGTAACTCAACATGTTGCTTGACATTCTCTTCAATTACTTATTACATCTGGTTTTTATTGTATACTAGCATGTAACCCGTGCTCCACAAGGGTCTTACTAAATTTGGACTTACTAAGATTTTGAAGAATAGAAAATAGGCCCTTAACCAAACTCGGTAAATTAAAAATCTATATGGAAAATTTCAAGTTAATCAGTCCAGTAGTGTTAATGCGTCAAACATAATTTTCCTATCCCGAAGGATAGTCACAGTGTATATTGTGATTCATAATATATTCTGGACGGAGAGGGTGCTCTATGACTCTATTCAAACACCTTTCACATTTGAATAGCAAGCAGTTACCAGTTCGTAAACTACATGCTACTACGTACGTTTAGAGATCATAAGCTCTTCTACGTTTGTATCTCTTCCAACTCTTCCCTTAGCAAACTCTCTCTCACTCTCTCACCCTCTCTCTATTAATTGCTCTTTCTCTCCATCTCACTGTCACTCTATCACTCTCTCTCTCCATTCTCAACAGTGCAGCTGCAGTTGCATCCTGATAGCTTGATAAAAGATAATGTGAAGCAAGTCCAGAAAGTTATTAATCTTCATTCATTGGCTTCCATCTTAATTAGAGTTGTAACTGAGTTGGTATTTCGTACAAGAGTGTGTGCTAATGATCATCTTTGGACTTGAATAATGATCATTCTTGTTATGCGGGCTCCTCATCTAATAAGCTACTGGACTCTGCATGTAGGCACTCTTTGTATGTAACATGTTGTAAAGCCTCGTAGGCCTATTGTCCCTTTAGAACTTACTAGACTCTTATCTTGGGCAAGCTATACCTTTCACTTCTAATTTTATTTTTTTTCTAGTTTTCATACATTCCATATGTTTCTTTTTTCTTTATTATATTTTTTCTATTTTCGACTGAATCTCAAGCCACTAATTATAGCCGACTGATTACTCGTTGCCATCGCTCAAACTACTTAGTTTTGCTGGTAACGCCAATGATAATATTATAATCGATTTTTAAATGGAAAATATTTTAATTTTAAGTTTTTGTAATGTATTGCATATGAAAATTTTTATATTTTTCACATTTGTAAAGTTTGTTTAATGATTTTGGCAATAAATATTTCTTTCTTTCTTTCTTTCTCACATTTTCACCCTTCAACTCTTTATTTTCACATTTCTTAATATTTTTCCATTTTTTCTTTATGTTCTCACTCAGACCGAAATCCGAAATATATTAGGTATTGTAGTGAAACATAGAAAATGAGTTAGCCATCGGATTGGCAAACACTGTAGTGGCAATCCGACGGCTCAGTACCAGAATGAGCCAAAATGAAGCCGAAATTCAATTCAATTCAATCAATTCAAATCAAATTTATTTCCTCCATAAAATTCAACAATTACAAAATTTAGGATAATGTACCTTAATCTAGTTTACTTACATTCTATCAACAAAATAAAGGTACAAGAGGTGGAAATGAAACCACTGGCATAAGTGAAAATCACTTGTTCGCCAGTAGGAGTAGCATATTGTCAAACTTCGGTCATCCACATCTAATTAAAACAAAAAAAAGATGTATACAAAATAACATAAATAAATTACAACTTATATTCTAAGAGAATTAATCAAGCTATGTATCGAGACTCTTAAATTTAGCAGAATAGTAGTACAATTACAATGGATGTAAATTAAATTATCTACACAATATACAAATCAAAATAATGACTCTCAGTTATCCATTTCTTAATATTCCTTGGTACACTTTTGGAAGGTAGTTCTATGATAAGCCCGGGTGGAATAGAATTTATTAGTTTTGGAGCTATATAAATTAATTGCTTACGAATAAGTGTTAGGTTTGAAACATATGATGCGAATTTGTACAAATTATACCTAGTCCTATGATTTGAAATGAATCGATTCAAGCATTTAAAGCTGCACTTCCCACACTATAGCATTCTTTCTGTTCTACGATGTCTACTTAATCTCTTCTATTGGTTGAATACTTAGTATTATTGCTTAGTAATTGCTTCTTCTGCAAACAATGTTTGAAACTATCCACCTGTTTCTTAAGTAAATTCTTCCAAAGTAATTCGCACTGTTCCCACTCCTAAGATATTTTGAAGAAAAAATGCACAAAATTGAGCCCACATTAATATCTAACTCACTTTTTATGATCTATGAATTTACTCAGATCTCTACCCTTATGAATATATATCTCTACCCTGAACCCATCGAATCCACTTAAACTAGAGCTTCTCACGTACAGGTAAATAAATGAAGAACTCAATACAATCCAGCTAAATTTTGCAATTTTGCACTTTGCTCTATATTTTCTCATTTTTATCAATCGCTTGCAACGTGATCTTCTCCTATTCAGTATTTACTGATCCTCTGCTCTTGGAGATCACGGACATCTATCAAGAAATTGGAAAGGAATTAGAATGCAGCAGCTGAAATATTTCGTGCGAAAAAATCCCCAGCAATCATTGGGTATATAAATTGGTAAATAAAAGTCGGTACATAGATATTGAGAAAATAAAATAAATATAGATGTATATTTGGAATTTAATATAAATACTTCGAAATATATACCTGTACATAATGTAGGCGGTATTAGCTGTTGCGAAAATCGGAGCTGCAATATTTGCTGTTCTAAATACGTTGTGAGAAAATCGATAAATTAAAGATGTTTAGATTCAATTAGTTGGAATAGGCGGTGTAGTGGAAAGAGCTGGTGGATTGGATTGATGGGCACAACTGACAGGTTTTTGACTCGGTGAACTCGTCTAATAATAAATAATCTTTCTCACGATTCTACTGGTTCGGCAAGGTAGTAAGCGTGGTTTCAAACTGTGTTCTAGTTAACGAATTCACTTTTTATTTGGTTTCCTCTCTTGTACGATCTTTTCTTAACCTTTTTCTGGTTCTTCTTTCATCTATCTCAACTGTATTTCGTGTGCACCTAGTTTGTTTTTCATGGTCTACTTTTCTCTTTCCTTGTTCTCCTTATTTTCTCCTTTTCTCATTTCTTTTTCTCCTTTTCCTCTCACTCCTCTGATCCTCTTCTTCTTAATTCCTTCTCTCCCTCCCTTTTTTTTCTTCCTTGCTCATCTTCTTTCCTTTGACAATCCTTCTTGTAATCCTATTTCGTCAACACATCCTTCATCTCCACATTTTAAGTAAATTCTCCTTGTTATCCTGTAATGAACTGATGAAACAAAATCTGATCTCTTGAAAATGATTGTTTTCAGCTATATTCTCAAATGAATTGTACGTAATCTTCCTTTGCCTCCGCCACCTCTTCCTTCTCATCCACTTTCCCATTCTTCTCCTCGCTTCATACTTTTTCGTCCCCTGTATAACTTTACATCAGTTCATATAATTATATATAAGCGAGTCTATTTTACAGCTCCAGCCGTTTCACGCATCCCATCTGCCATTTATTGCGATTATTCCAGTCTCCCTGGACCAGATTTCTATTTCTCATACGCCTATACACCTGTTTGTTCCACAGTTCGGGCGGTCTACCTCTCCTTCTTTTTCCAGGTGGATCCCAATTCAGCATCTTTTTGGGCCACCTCTCATCTCTCATCCTCTGTGCATGTCCTAACCATACAAGGCGCTTCTTTTCAATCTGCTCTACTGTTGTGTCCAGTTTCCCTATTCTGTTCCTTATCTCCGTATTCCTCACTCGATCCATCTCTGAAACACAACAACTCCGGCGCAAGAAATCCATTTCCACAGCTTTTATTCTTCGAGTGTCTCGTTTTGTTAATTCCCATGTTTCAGAGCCATAAAGCAATATACTCTGTACAATTGAATGACACATTTTTATTTTTGTGGGATTTGTAATATTTTTGGACCAAAGTATGGAATTTAATGTTTGTGTTGCCTGCCTAGCCTGTCCAATTCTACTTGTGATCTCTCTCTTGGAATAATTGCTCTCTGATGATATTACACTGCCCGGGTATTTATATTCAACAAATTGCATCATCTTATGATCTCCAACTTGTAGATCCTTAGCTGTACCTCCTGAGACATCAGCTCAACACAATGAAAATGTTGGGTATCTTCTTTTGCTGGATGTCTTCCATTTTCTGAACACTGCGCTCCTACTCCTCTACTTCAACTTCTCCTACTTATACTTCTACGCTTACATCCATTTTTGAATTTCTCTCCTCACACTATCTCCCTCACCCCCTTCCCGTCTACTCTTTTCATTTTTTCTAATCTGGAATCAATCTCACACATTTTCTATTGATCATCACTTTTCAATATTATGTCTCTAATGCTAATCTTATATATTTATAGAAGCTCCTCATCTTCTTTTATTCTCCTTTTTTCTAATTTTCTTTTTCTCCTTCTTTTTCTTATTATTATTTTTCTTAGTATTCCTCTTCCTATTATTTGTTGTATGCAGTACGAAGGATGCAATTGCAAAGCAGTGCAGCAACAGAGCAGATGCAACTCACTGCAGCAACCTTGCTCAACGTCTCAACTGCACAGATTTCGTGAAAGGATCACGTTTTCAAGTGGAGAACAACCTCTAACTGTTGAGTTTTTTTTAACCTGATAAAACTTCCCCAGCACGTATAACAGAGGTAGGTCAGCTATGTTTACGTTGTGGTCCTTCTGCACTGTGGTCCTTCTTATGTTAAATAGACTTATGGAAGTGTTTAAAATAATTGTTATAAATTTTGGTAATATAGCCATACATTTTGAACTGTAGCTGTAAATATTATAGCCACATAATGGTCGAGGTATATTATGGCTATTATCACGAGGTATTTTATAATGTTGATAACAACTAAAAGGTTGTTTTATAATGTTGATAACAACTAAAAGGTTGTATAAGTTGTGTGACTTAATCTATTCCTTTCACATGTTGATATCATGGACCGTCGAAAAAGTTTTCATTATCATCGGGAAACGGCAGTCAACTATGAAATAACGGTATACTCTTAGCAACAATAGACTCATTTTTATTTTATGATTATAGACCTATCATTCATTGTTTCAATTTTGTTTCATGATTTATTCATTTCTTATTGAATTTTATTTTTTGTTCAAACAATACGTTCAATTCCTACATTTATGCCATATCATACACACTACCCTCGTTGTCAAGATTGATTAGACCTTACAAGCTGGTCGTATTATGATGTACAGGCCCATGCTAATATTGGTTTCTATTGAAATTTGTTTCGACCATTGGTTTCTATTCAGAACAAGTACAGAGTACACGGTAACTCTGTGAACACTACACACTACAATTCTCCAGTATGATAAGCGTGAAATTTCAAACAATTACTGTCAGAAAAATCACAAACAAAACATGTGAAAACTAACACAACAAGCCTCGCTATATGTATTACATGTATATAAATTATAATATATTATTTGCTGTATGTACCCGAAGCGACAACGCTATTGAACACCTTATGGTGAGATACACTTCAGACAGCGTTGATTAAATGGAAAGTATTCATGTTATTTACAAGATATACAGACAAATTCAAGTGAATCTAACTGTGGTAACCTATGAGTTATTTCTATACAATACGTACAACATGAAGGTGCAATGAGTATTTAGGTGAAGAGCATATAACTCTACGGTTTTACTAGGCTACTATAGACTATTACTGGGACTAGGCTGTATATCGGGCCTAGGTGACATTCAACATCCAATTACCGACTAGCGGACTAATCTCTTCGATCTATGAATGCCTGACTAGTAGGCTGTGTTATTTGCCTAACAATGGTAGGCTATTAAAAAGCCTACAAACACCGTCTGGCATGAAATTTTACACTCTTCTCTTCTCTCTCCCTCATTTTCGCTCTGTGAAATTAATGTCCTTGCTTGTAATTCGATCGGATGCACACATGCACAGAAGTGCATTGTACAATAATGCAGCAGTAGTAGGAGCTGCATATGTAATGGGTTAAAGTTATGGTGCTAATTTTATGTTTCCTGTTGCATTTCCTTGTCAGACTGCATCAGTATGGCCAGGATGCACTTATATGCAGTTTTGAGCACTATTTCTAACAGCATTATTTGTTCCAAAAAACGATAGTTTTCTTTACAATAAAATGATGGTCCATCTCTGAAATTACATGTTATTGTAGTTGATTTCTTATTAGCTTCCAATTATCACTTAGAAGCATTCTCAATATTAAACGAAATTATGTTATGTTTGGAATCAATTTCAAAACGAAGGGCCAATGAATGGTATGTTTTCCACATATTCTCCTTCAACTTCCTGGTCAGGATGGCCAAAACACGTTTCAGTCTTCTAGCTCTATCTTGTCGTGGGTTCGAATTCCACTGTAGGCATGGACGTCTGATCATCTCATGAAACCACTCACTCACTTCCCATTACCCACGAGAGCTGAGAGCTCATGTGAGCATCATCCGAAACAAAAAAAAATAAATAAAAATAAAAATATTCTTAATAGAAGAATATTACTACTCACATAGCTAACGTTTAATCAACATAACTTCATTATTCATTTCAATAGCACCTTATTCACCCTAATAATATTTTATTCACAGTAAAAGTGCTTTAACAAAACGATGGCCAAACCACCATAATTATAGAATATCGGGGCACCGAGCTTCGCTCGTTATTTATTTATTGAAATTATTTATTTCACTAATCACTTGAAATTGTCAAATAATGATCAACTTTGAAAATTATGATATACTCTAGTTTAGGAGGATTATCATGTCATGTCAGCAAATCAGATTATATTGATCAAATCGATTAAATTGTCTAGCTAGATAAAATTTCTCGATGATTGATTATGATTACACAGCTGGAAATAATTCTGTCTCACTCCCACACAGGCACACGCATCCTCTGTTATCGAGAGACGACGAAATTATCATCTGTTTTCCAAGAATGAATTATCCTTTCAATGTCGTTCAGCGAGTTTTCCAAAGAATGAGACCTAGTGCAATCGAATCTTTATATCATAAACCTACTATGTTTCAAATTTCGTGAAAATCGTTAGAGCCGTTTTCGAGATCCGTAAAACACAAATAACCAGATATAAAAATAACCAGATAAATACAGAAATTGCTCGCTTAATATAATATGATAGTTATGGTGAGATCCATTTCAAACTGTCAGCGTACCTTAAAAATATCATCAATGCTTCCCATTGCACTGATACTGACAGTTCAAAGTGAATCACACTATAGTTATCAGGGCCTAATCAGTGTTGAGAAAGAATAGCAGCAATTTACATGGTCATAAAACTTTATTCGAAAAACCTGAATAATAAGAAAATTAACTAGTGACTAAACTTGTGAATCTGATGAGATGAATAGAATGTTTATCATGTATTAGCTCACCCGGCGAACTTCGTGCCGCCAAAAAGTCAATCTTCTTCTTCTTCTTCTTCTTTCAAGGATTAGGCGTACACACCTGTTCCGGTTTCAAAGGATATAACTATTTACTCTACCATCTTTTCAGAGGTCTGCCAATATCCCTTCTACCGTAGGGTCTATATTTCATGACAGCCTTTGGTATCCTAGTATCTGGCATTCGTTCCACATGGTTTTTCCAGTTCAATCTGTTTATTTCAAGTTGTGCAGCTAATGATGATATTCCCAACTCATTTCTAATGTCATCATTGCGGAATCTGTCTAACTTTGTACAACCTTTCACACTTCGAAGAAAACGCATCTCTGCAGCTTGAACTCTGCTTAATGTTTTCTTCTTGCTAACCCAAGTTTCTGCTCCATACAATAATGTTGGTACCGCCATCACTTTATAAAATTTTAATTGTGTCTCCTTCCTTGTTCTGTTTTTCAACCGGCGTTTTATTGTACCACATATATGTAGGAATCTATTCAGTTTCAGATCCACATCATTATCAAATCCATATGTGATCTCAACACCCAGGTACTTGAAATAGGACACTTGTTCGAGTAAAGCGTCATCCAGCATTATTTTGGTCCTGACAGGTGATTTGCCGCAGAATGCCATTGTTTTGGTTTTGCTTTTTGAGATAAACAAATTATACTTCTTTGTCATGTTATTCAGAACATACATTGCCTTCTGCAAGTTGTCTTCAGAGTTCTGTAAAATAACAAGGTCATCTGCGAACATTAAAATCATTAAATATCTTGTCACATCCAATCGTATTCCAGGAGGAGCTTCATTCATCCAGCATCGTATAACGTCGTCAAGGTAGATATTAAATAAAGATGGGGATAAGCTACAACCTTGCCTTACACCTTGGTTTGTCACGATTTCTTCGGTGAGGTGGGATCCTGTGTCAATAGTAATTTTGGTTCCTTGATATAAGCTTTTTATCGCGTCAATTAAATGCTTGGGATATCCTCTTCTTGTCATAATGCACCAAAGTGTAGGTCTATCTAAACGGTCAAAAGCCTTTTCAAAATCAACGAATGCCATGTGGGTCTCAATATTAAATTCCCTATTTTTCTCAATAATCTGCTTCAAACTGAACACCTGATCAATGCAAGAGTGATTTTTCCGGAAACCTGACTGTTCCTCCAACAAAATGGTATTTGAGATTGGTTGAAGTCTACCATTAATTATTTTGCTGTAAATTTTGTAAGCCGATTGTAGCAAGCTGATTCCTCTATAGTTGGATACATTATTTCTCTCTCCTTTTTTGAATATTGATACAATTTTTGAAATTTTCCATTCTTCCGGAATTTTACAGCTCTTCCAACACATGTTTATAAAGTGCAGAAACCTAAATCTGAAAAATAAACCTCCGTATTTAATTAGTTCTGAGTTTATACCATCTATACCAGTCGACTTTCTATTTTTTGTATTTTTTAAAGCAGCTTCTAGTTCTGTCAACTCTATCATATCCACTGTGGGCTCCCCAATTCTTTCTATCTCGGTCTCTTGAGTTGTTGGATTGTACCAGAGATTTCTATAGTGTTCAATCCACTCTTCCTCGGTGATAATGTTGATATGAACTGTATCTTTGTTGGTTCTATTCATGTGCTTCATGATCTTATAAGCAATTGTTTGTCTACCATGCAGATCGTCTTCAATATTGCTTACAAACCGATCCCAGGACTCAGCATGCTTTCTCCTCACTATAGTTCTAGCTGCATTTCTTTTTTCCATGTACACATTTCTGGCTTCATCTGTTCTTGCTTGAATAAATTTTTTATATGCCTTCTGCTTTTCTTTGATGACGAATTCTATCTCATCATCCCAAATCTTCAATCCTCTTTTTCGGCGAGATTTCTTTTTTTTACCGATTACCTCATCTGCAACTTTAGTGATTGCATATTTTATATTACTCCATTCCTCCTCTATATTATCGCTTGTGGGTATGGTTTGTAATAATTCTGTCAACTTCTTTCTCTATCCTGTCCTCCCTACCTTGGGAATATTCTTCTTTTTTCATTTTATTTTGTTTTCCTTAAAAATGTCGATGGTCAACGGCTCTGAAGGCGGAAGAGGATCAATTCCCAACGGCTGAAGAGGCGGAGGAGCCTAGGAGTTGGGATCTCCGAATGAAAGCCCAGAGTGTGTTCAGATGCTCTAAGGTGGCGGCCCCACCATTGGACTACTCTACTAGACGCTGGTAACGTCTTTAGGGGAATCTCATAATCACTCACAAGTTTCAAAAAGGATATAAACCGGACCGGAATTTAGGAAATAAAAACGGAAAAAGTCAATGTATCTCATATCACACTTGACTTTAATTGGTGAATCATGAGATTTATCCGACAATCAATATTTCCATTTACATCTCAATAAGAACTTGTGCTAAGTCATGCCGCATTTATTATTCCGAAAACATATTCTTCTCAATCAATTGGTAGTAATATCTATTATCTATCAGTAGAGTGTTGAATAAAAAAAATAGATAGGTTAAATCAGTTTTTGAAAGTTGAAGTTGTTTGAAAACTATGTTTTCATAGTTGATGATTGTCAATAGATGGTCCAAGAAATATGCGAAGTACGATGAATTAAAAATTCATTTTAGGATGAATATAAGCTAAGCTAAATTAAAAAAAAGTAAATTATTCTGTCATTCTCCAGTAATCAATGAATGCAATATGAACTACTCTCTTTCATGAGGTGAATAATTTTTTCCCAACATTTTCCAGTTTCTCAATGTTAGAGGAGTGATAATTATCTGTATAGGTCTTCTAAGGAACCATTATCTACAGCGGGTACCAATCAACTGCACAATTTATCATTACACAAATTTATTACAGGGAGACGTGTTTATTACAGCTGGTAACTTTAGATGCTAAATCATATTATCACAATATGATCTTGAATCATGATCAACTTTCCGTTCTTCGGTAGCCGCTCAGCCGAAAATTTCGAAAACATGGGTCTGTAAAATTGATCAATAAATAGTTATTATTAGCCCCTTATTATAATTTCTGGTCAGAAACCATCCCCAATATTCACACAACATATTCTTAAAGTTTCATGCCGTTCTGTCAAGTCGTTTTCAAGTCTATAGGGAACAACCAAACAGACATTCATTTTCATATATAAATATATAGATGAGAATATTATAGGCAAATCATTTGGAGGGACTATGCAAGAGGAAGAGATAATCAAGTTAGGTTGAAGATTGAGGAGAGTAAATTATGAATAATGTAGTTGAGAGAGTCAATAATTATATTACGAATAGAAGATAAACAAAGAAACAATAAGAGAAAAATATTGAGAAACAAAGAGCTAATCTGGAAAGAAACACAGGAATGAATAGTTTGCGTTTGACCTTTGTGTGTTGAGAGCATAGAGCAACCACCCCGGTTTAATGTACAGTATTGTACACCAGGGGAACTTAACTCACTTATGGAATCTATAGGTGTGGCTGGGTAAGTAATTCAGGCTTTTGCAGTTCAATAAGCCTCAACCCATAGGCTAAGCCTAATGTTTGCATTCGTTCAGACAACTGAGTGTTGTTATTTTCGTCCAAGTAACACTGAAACCATCCAGTTAACGATTATGACAATGGTGGAGTCAAGGTGACATACTTGACGAATCTAGAAGGTGGATTTCTAGAGTTTTAGTGGGAATGTTTGTTTGCTGTTGATGAATGGGTACATGAGGATTGGGTTGTTTTTGAATTCATTCTACAATATCTGTCACTTTCCAATAAAACTTCTATACCTATTTGAGCAAGAGTATAACTTATTATTATCAAGTAGTTCTTTTCTATTTCTTCTTCTTCTGTCCCTACTTCATCTTTCTTATCCCCTATCCTTTTGGTAGAGAGTTAGTGGGAAGGATACTTCGAATATTTTTTCCGAAGAATGGACATTGATATGTCCAAAGCTCCGCCAATTTATGTAGATGCATAAAAATATTATCTATTTTATCTATAGTTATTTCAAATTGCTTTTTTCATATCATATACAGCTCAATAATTATTTTCTTATTTTATATTTTGTAAATTCATCTATAATTTTGTTGTATTGTAAGCTATTGTATATAAGTGTATAAGTCAGTATATATTGCAATCTACATAAATTAAGTACTCAATCAATCAATCAATCCTCTTCATTTCTTTCTCCTTCTACGGCTTTTCCTCTCATACTTTTTCTTTCCCTCTGTCAGCCTCGCAAGAACTTAATATTTCCAATCCCTAACATTATACATTCATATTCTTTCACAAATTACAAATTTGAAAACGCTCAATATGCATACATGTTTTACTATAGTGGAACAAAGCGGCCAGCCGTATTTCTGGCTCGCGTTCAAACTAATTAAACACCTCTCTTGTCTTGTTTTTAACGACAAGCTTACGCACGCACAGGAGCCATCACGTGTTCTCTGCTGCAGCAATTCTCTTGTTTACGAAATTCAAGATCACTGAAGAGCTCAGGATTCGAATCACGGAGAGTGATAACGGGCCAGCGCCGGTTATAGTGATAGATATAGGGAGAAAGAGAAAGAGGGCGTGAGAGTTAAGAGATGGTTCTGGAGTTACTTTAGGACAAAACCAAATTTGGTTTATGGGTCAGGACTCCCACTTCTGAGTCAATGTTTGTCTCACTCTTAGGGTATTATTTCATGCTATTTGAATTTGAGTTTTTTAGATATATGTATGTTGAGCATTAAATGGATGGATTCAGAGTTAGCTTCAGATTTAATTTATTTAATTGTCTCGATTTATTCAGAGAAAGGAGAAGAATTGAGAGGTTAATGATGTTGGGGAGGAGGTTAAATGGGAAGACAGCTAGTGGAGAGCAGGAAATTTGACAGATTTAAACGAAGTGACGGATTCAGTTACAACATAATAAAATATTCTATTATACAGTTTTACTAGTAATGTGAGAGATTCTTAAATTAGTAGAATCACATTATTCCAAGAATCAGGGAGCAAAGGAAAAGCTGTTGCTCTAAGTTTTTCTATCGAGATACTTTGGACAATGGGATCCAAAAAAGCTGTTGAGCTGTTGCTCAATCTGGTCACGATAAACCATATGAATTTGAGCTCTCACAACAATCCTGTCGTTTGATCTGTTGCATTATGGTAATTTCCCTCAAAATGACGTCTGCCTGGAAACATGATATCTATCATCCAATGGGATTGCGGATGGGCGTGTACTCAGGACTACAGAGAACTCTGAACGAATATTTACTACTGAGGCAAGTGATTTCAAACATTTTTCTTTTGATATAATACAGTAGAACTCCAATTATCCGAACTCCGACTATCCGAATCGCCGATTATCCAAATCACTTCAAGAATAAAATTTGTCCAAAAAAAGTCCAAGTGCGCTATTATTCTTTCCCCCGCGAAGCCAGTGTTTGCGCGTTCGCTCGCTATTGTCCTTCCCTCCGCGAGTGTAACCACTTGCAACTGCTCACCGTCAAGCGAATGCGTGACCAGGCTGCCCGAAAACGGATGAAGACCGCAAAACAGCTTTCATTGACGGAGATGTTTAAAAATATAATTATTTTTATTTCTAAACTTGTAGCCTACATATAAGTACATTTTATTTATATTTAAAAAATGTGAAAATATAATGATTCTTTCATTTAATTCAATAAAAAAATAGTGCAATATCAAAACGTAGCTTTTTTTCTCTCTAATGACAATTAAAAAAAATAACTTCTATTATCCGAATATTTGATTATCCGAATGGGTCCCGGTCCCCATTAATTCGAATAATTGGAGTTCTACTGTATGTCGTATGATGGACATTACTTCAAATATATTTAGTTTTTTTTAACAATTAGTTTCCATATTATTATGAATTTTGTATTTTCCATAAAATGCGATTAGGCTGTATCTTCAAGTATTGTGTGGTTTCCTATTGATTGACTTACACTCACAGAATAAATCTAATGAGATGTTCAGCTTGAATCTTCCAGAGAATATCTGAGACGACAATGATCTGCAAACATAATAATAGAACAAACATTTCCGTTCAAAGGAGTAGAAATAATCATTTGATAAGTTTTGACCTTCATTAAAATTATAGTTTGCATGTTGAATTGTTTATGTTTCAAAAATTATAAGTAGGCCCAGACTAGTTCTTTAACTTCGCATCCAAATTATAATGGGTAATGATCTCTCACTTAATCTCAACCGGGGATAAACAAATAAAGTGGAATTTAATATACTACTAGAAGTGTCTGGCTAAATAACATACATTCCCTACCCATTGTGAAGTTTCCTCCTATATATTTCTCATATCAATTGATCTGAGCTATTTTTTGTTCTCTGTTCTTTGTTCAGTTGTCCTCGAGCGAAAGAGAAGGAAATAAAGCAAACATACTGGGAAGAAAGAGATCAGAGATTGGAGAATACGATAGTAATCTCTGGATTATGAATGATAGCATGAATTAAAGAGATTGAAAATATGAAACGTGGGTCTGCAACCCTTAATCATTGGAATTATAGGCTGTGGTGACACCCACGTTTTAGTAAAGACTTTGTTTCAACGCACCAGGTGTTACACAGATTTTTTCTATTTGGAAATTTCCTATTTTTATACACAATAATTTATTGTTTACTGATTATCAAACATATTGTAGAAATTTACTACTTGTTACAGTTATTTATTCAAATGAGCTGAGAATGCATTTTCAGTTTCTGACTGAGTGGAAATTATATTTCTTGGTCAGGGCTCTAGTATAATTATTATTACAATTTCCATTCCATTGATGATATTCCTTCTCGATGATAGTTTTGAGACTCGTATATTTGGATATCTGTATTCTAATATTTTAGTATTCTGCCTTTATAGAATGGGTGGACTACTATGCAATGTGTAGGCCAACCAGAGATAATTTTTATTATAATTATGGTGTTACAGTTACAGTCTCCCTGAATTGTGAGATATTATTTTTGTTAAACGTTCGTCCATAGCGTAAATAAAAATGAAAATTCAATTTGAGATTTGATTGTGCGTCATGAAACAAGGTACTACCGGAATGAAATGTTCCTGCATTTTCATCAATGAAACTATCAAATCAAACACAACCACAGCTCACCTGAAATAAATAAATGATAATTCAATTACTGCAGAACGTAGAACATAAATTACGAACAATAGCTAATGCACCAAAATATATTGAGCGTCCTTTCTGTGTATCCGTAGAAGACATAAACAACAATTCGACCTCTTCCTGCATTTAGCCTGCCCATTTGAATAATGCCGTACTGTCTTTAGTCGATCCACGAATTACAAATTGAATAGCGATATTCACGAACTGGCAGTAAATATTCGAAAATTATACTAATACCCTTTCCTGACTTTCGAGACTGTATGCAGAAAATAACAGACGAGTTTGAGCTGAGTCATTATATTTTAACCATCATTCTTCGATAGAATATTGAATATTGATTCGATTTAATGCACTTCGGGCTATACCGTATAAAAAGTATTGTATATCAATTATATTCAATGTACTCTAGGCTATACAAAGTATTGTGGAATATTGATGCTGTAATTTACAAAATAAAGCTATGACCAAGCTTAAGTTGTGAATTTTGGTAATTGAATATCCTTGTGAATTTACTGTGCTGCAAAATGAAATGCCATATCCCAATTTAAGATTATTTTCCTTATAGTTATTCTTCTCTTCTCTTCTTCTTCTTCTTTTTCTTCCTCAAGAAGAAGAATCTCTCAAACATAATTACAGTAAATCGAAATATTAAAATTCCGGATATTGAAAGATTTTGAAGTTGAAGTAAATAAACATTGAATATAAGAGTATTTTATTCACTTTTTTGAAATTTGTAATATGAAACAATGTTTTGAAAGGATGAAACAATACACGTATAAAGTAGAAGATACCAATGTTCAAATGCCATGTTCTGAAAAAAATGAAAGAAAAATTATAAAATAATTCACGTATTCCACTTTCTTTTATCTATCTGATTACAGGATAAAGTTTTTTTCTACAGCAATCATTCTTCACATTATTCGTTAACAAGTGATTACGTCATGTAAATACTTGCCGTCAATTCATCAATGTCAATTTCTCGACAATCGACAATAAATAATAATGGAAGTGTTGTGTATGATCCGTTCCTCGAACTATCATATAATATTTATTCATAAAAAACAATTACCCTTGATTCTACAGGTTATTGATACTGATCTAAACGGCATTTTGTCTAATTATGAGTTTTTATTTGAATACTGTTCAATTAATTACCTACCAATGGTTTTGTAATGATTAAATAGAACCTGTTTTATAGAAGGTTTCGAAATACAGATAAATGCGATTACTATCAACATATTCCCTTTATCGCTAAGTTTATCTGGTTTTTGTTTCCATTTTCCAATCACAATCATCTATAAACAATGCTCAAATTTCTTGAATTTTCTGATTTTGTTACTTTCATAATAATTATAATATCTTGAAGAAAATAGAGCTATAAACACGAATAAATATATTTTTTTGTTGAAAAAGTAGTTTCATTCTGTTATTCAATCGAATGGTCAATTATCATATCATCATCTTCTTCTTCTTCTTCTTCTTCTTCTTCTTCTTAAAGTTTTCAGACTTTTGATACATTTTCTCAATGTAACTTACTTGCAAGCATCACTTCGATTTGGCTGAAAGTTATTTCTACTCACAAACTGTGCAATAGTTCCTGTCACCTCTACAGAAACATTTCCCTCGGTCCAACTTGAATTCAGGTTGAAGAATTTAAATTGAGCAACTTCCCAATTAGCTTACTTTGTAGGTAGGAATCTATTCTCAGAGCGGGCAAGATCAAAGAACCGTGATATGTTTTGGAATAAGGATCTTATTAGAGTAATCTCTCGTAAGTTTTATCATTAGTGGGATAGCATATCAAGTTTGATTGCAAAGTTCTCACACATATTTTTAAAGATTGGTGTAGTGCACGATTTTTAGAATAATACTAAAATGAGATCGGCTCACTAGATGTTCTTTTACTAAAGAATAATCAATTTTGATCCATCTCATGATTATTTTTGAAAACAGAAAATACATTCATTATTTCAGAATTATGCCAGATGACAGTGATCCCGACCTTGCACCTTGCAACTACTCACTCTTAAACAGTGGCTCCGTGGACAACGCTTTGAAACCGAAGAGGGAATCAAAAACGCCGTTGTCAACTGGTACCACTCTCAGGCGACAAGGTTCTATGCACAGAGGTTAAAGAAGCTGGTGCAGCGGTACGAAAAATGCGTACAAGTGAACGGCGATAATGTAGAGAAGTAAAGAAGGATTGTACCTAACTAAATATGACAATAAAATTTGTTTCTCATGAGTGAATTTTTTCTGTGACCAAACGGCCCTTACTTTATGAACGCGCCTTGAAAAATGAATAGATTATTAATTAACTTGTCTTCTTTCTTAAAGCCCAATATTACATGATTTCAACAATTATTTTATCCCAATAGATACTGAGCTTGAATATGTACTCTAGATCAATAGATAGTCTGCAAACAACAATATGGAAATTTGACGTAGCAGTAAAGTACCATACCGTCCATACCTACTCAAGCTATCACTTTATTTTTCTAATACTCTTATTCTATCAATATCAACATCCGCATCACAATATCAATTATTGATTCGCTATCGACAACAATGTCATTCAATGAATCAATAGCACTGGCAAATCTCAACTATGAATCACAATAGGCTAATGTCTTCCAACAGACAAACTGAGATTTATACTATTCCCATCCATATCTCACAGCACTTTCATCATTATTTCAAAAGCGCGTTACTATTTCAATCACACGTTCCTTTCATAAACAAATGCACAGCTGAGGCGCTATCAGTGTCCTGTCAAGCATCATAGTGCTTTCATCCTAGTATAGATCATTATGGATAGATATAAGAGTGACTAGCGATTGAAAAGTGCAATTGTTTAAGAAAAATAAATATAGGTATAGCAGTTGAGGGGAGCTTTAGTGAGATTCAAGTGAAACTGTAAGAATGGGAAGTATTGATGTTATTATATTAAGGGGCATACTGAAAGTTTAAAGTTGATCTTCCTATGAAGTACTCAACCAACAAAACTAGGTATAGAAAACTGGTTAGGATTGAACAATTCAGTGGTTTCAAGAAATATATACAAGTATAGAAGTTAACTGGAGCTTAACTATTCTTGATTCTCAACTGATATATAGATGTATAGAAAAAATTGATAACTTGATCTGTTCAATGTATTCTAAGAACCGATATAGGTATAGCAATCGACTTGAGCCTCCCAGGTAGGAATCCGATGCAATCTTGAACCTATGTACGTGATCTACCGTTCCACTAAATATACGATATTATGTTATGTATATTCAGCGATATTCCTACTTAGATCTGCATAGGCAGCAGACCCTAGTGATAGGTATGCTTTAAAACTGGAGTAGGCGTATACTTTTCAATATCTGTTGAGCTGTTGTTGAGTATTTCTGAAACTTGACTGTAATTCTATGACTATATTTGCCATATTGTCTGTATTCTTAGAGCTGAGCTACAAACATTTGCGCACTATTGGAATGTCGATCGCAATACGTCCATTGTATTCAAATATTGACGGCTATTACAGTATATTTCTTGAGAGAACTTTATCCTCCCCATCTTCAAGTCCTTCTCCCTTCCCCTGCCCCCACTGTGTTAAGGGGTACATGACCCCCCGGGGGTTGCACGACGTGAAGAACAATACGATGGGAAAACTGGACTAGGTTTCCTAATATTTTCGTTGTCCTTGTAATGTAAATGTGAGGGGATAACTGGAGATTCAAGGATTCTTCAAGGAGTATGTTTAAAGGTGGTTCCACTGTAAATGAAAGTTATAGCTTGTGAAATGGGATGAAAATATTGTGAACATACCCGCATATTATTAAAGTATCAATATCATTCCCATGTTTTATGAGTTGTTTCAAAACTTGGAAGCTCCATAAGTATGCTGAGGCTGAAAGTAGTTCGGACCGGACTTTTTTTCCGAAGGGCTTAAAATGTAAATGGTGAAATTTTATAAAATTAAACCTCAAGAATCTCAAGAAATTTGAAGCTGTAGCTTCCTAGATACAGTAGTATGGGGAAATTTGTAGATGTGGATGTAGCCCTAATAAGAAAGAATCTCTCAAAACAAATTTATTGAATTTATGATACAAGTTCACGTAGGATAGCAGCCCAATCAAATAGTTCTTCTATAGTGAATTATTACGATTGATAAAACTGTTAATAACAGCATGGAACTACAAAACGAAATTCAATCTATTTGTGCTTTCAACAGACCTTTGCAGAAACTATTCATGAGAAGGACGCGTCGCTTCCTCTTGGGAAGGTTTGTTTAAATTTTGGAATCATAAAGACTATTTTAGACAAATATAATGAATGAACCGTATTGCTCTTCAGCTTCCAGCTGAAAAAGCGTAAAATACAGTATAGTGTGGTATCGATTCAAAGTAATCTCACGCAAGGTACCTAGAATACAAAGTATTTTTACACAATGAGAACCAATCAGATAAGACTTCTCTGATTGGTTTTTGTGGCATTTGATCAGGATTAAAATTTAACAGGTTTGTCAGAGAAAACTTAAACATAAAAACTTAAGCCTGTATAGTTGAACTGAATCAACTAACGTTCATTGAAATTTAAGATTGTTTGCTTTTGCTATTCTTCAGTTCGATCTGGGCCAAATGAGAAAGAGGCTGTTCCCACATTGTATAAACCATTATTAAAGCATAGAATAGATATGCGCCATTCTCTCAGTAATTCTGTTAGAAGTGTCGTTGCCGAAGACCAGCTCCACTAACAAACAGATATAAGGTTTAAAAAACTATTACCCGAAAACTACCTGAGACTATAATTCCATCTTTTATTAACATCTCCCAAGTACATGCCAAGTTTAGCATTGGCTCCAATGGGCTCTTATAAGTTCATCCACTTGAACAACAAAATATAGATAAATCTCCACACATATTAAACTGTATTGTTTCGATGTGTTCTTTCTCATCTTTCGAAAGAAAATCCTACTGTGGTTCATACTACATTTCTGAGCCAGAACTATTGATTAGTCTTGTTTTTATGTTCATAATTACTATCCATTATACATGAGTAGTGTAAATGAATCTAAATTGAGCAATATTGTCTGTAAGTACATTTCATGAATGGAGTAGATAGATTCTATGACATAATAGTCTTGACCAGATTAATATTACTATTACAACATATGCCTCTATGTTATAATTGGAATCCGTAATTCTCATTTGATATCCCTATCCCAATAATTGATATCACAAATCATTATCAAGGTTCTCACTATTGTTCAGTTTAAATCTATTCACCAGTTATTTCAATAAAAAATGAGTCCAAGTGGTGTAAATGAATTAAAACTCAGTTTAAGTTTCTCAAGCTTATCTAATTCCTCTTCATGAAAAACTAATCTATAAAAATATTTATCCCACAAGAACATAATATTCGTCGATTCTATTACAATAATTATTTATTCTACTTCATCTACGTCACAGTGAGCATCTCTCATCCCTAACCGAGATTTATCGTATGGAATAACTTTGATAAACATTGCAATATTCATGAAGAGTGTTTCACGGTTATCAATATCTACTGTGACTAACAAGAAAATTAACCACAGACTCCTAATTTTATGTGGAAAGCGTCGGAAAACGTCCAGCAGGCAGAAAATCTCGCGATAACCGAGCCGGCAAGTTCGCGAAAAGTGGGCTCGCCGGCAACCAATCGCGTTCGACTTCGCAGAACGGCTCTACCAATCAGAGCGCTCGCCTGTGACATCACTGGCTATTTTTAGACACACATATAAGCGAGCAACTTGACGCGCCGCCAGTCTGTTGAGCGCTGGTTCAGGGAGCGGAAAGTTAGGTTAGGCGCGACTTGGCGAGTCATCAAGTCCTCTCGCGGACTTTGCGACTCCGTGAAATGACTTGCGGCGAGGTACGAAGTAGATGTGCGCTCGGAAAAGTTGGTGAAAATAGTTTGGTGTGCTTGGAAAAGTGTTGTCAAGTGTCAAAAAACAAGCCAGTTGTTTTTGAACAAGAAGATTTTGATAGTACACAAACTGTAATAAAATTTGACGATTGTCAACCATTCAACTCCACTTTTGTACTGTATTTCGTCGTTAAGAGTGTAGAATTTGACAACAATTTTGTACTCCTTCCCAACATTATTAGTGTCGAATCTTACAACAGCTTTGTCCCAAGGTTTGACAGCATTGATCGTCTACGAAAACCTGTTGACAACAACGGTTTTGGACAAGGTTTTAGTGAAATTAGAAAGGGTTTTGATAAAGTTGGTGTATTTCAGTGTTTGAAAGCTGGATTGTGTGTTGGTGATAACGGACAACTTTTCAAGTTTTGGAAGGAAAGCAGAGGCATATACTCATCTGAGACATTTTGCAAGGTAATTTACCAAACTATATTTAAATCTTACTCTTTAGCTCACTTTTTCAAAGAATTATGAGTAAGAAGAGAGAATGGGAGGAGGATGCAAGAAGGGTAAACAGGAGTACAAGGAGATATTACATTAGAGAAGGATAAATCAGGATGTAATATTATCAATTTGAAACTGTAATCTATGTGAATATAACGTAGAGAATAGACAAATGAAGCTTTCAGATAGGTTCAATTGGATTTAAAATTTAGGAGAGGTATTGACTACCATAATTATTATCAAATCAATACGATTAGATTACTGTTTATGGGTTGATAGGTGATATGCTATGAGCCAAACTACCAAACAATTCTAGTCTTCCAAATTTCATTATTATCGTTCTGTAGAGTAAGTACAGAATGTATAAATCACTACACTGACTACAAGTGCTTAATACCTCGGTTGTACAGGTGATCGCCAGCTAGGCAGCATCGCCAACCGTTTTCAAACCACTTTCCAAGTTTGGATTACACCTGAAAGTCTAAATCACACGTTTTCATTATCGTTACCGTTATCTTTATCTTATTTATTCATGAACAAGTAAGAAGCTTGTATTCGTATCATCTTTTTCAAAAATATCGTTCATTGCTATGGTAAGATATATCAGTATCTTCAAATCAACATGTCGAAGCGTGTATGAAAATTGTTTCATCTCAAAGAATTCGAACTTGAAACCTCGGAATTTGAAGGAGCTTGTAGCTTATTACAAGCTCCTTCAAATTCAATTCTATTACTTACACAATATTCCCTCAAAATATGTAGCTTATTAGTACACTAAAAGCAAAATTTTTTCATCGGTTATGATCAACAATTTTGAGCAATCATAAACCATTATCATGAGCAAATCAAACTTTTGTATTACAATTGACCTGCGTATATTATTCATGATTTACTCTATGAATCCTTACGTAATTTATAGGGTTTTATCAGATTTCCTCCGTTAATATTCACAATATTTTCCAAGTATACCCATTATTTCCAGAATACTTCCAGATAGCCAGTCTGGAAACTCATAATTCGTTCAAATTAAATATTTAATAATTTCTCCATTACAAAAACCTCAGACGATCTCAGTTCACTGCACTTTGTAGTTCGTTTACTCAAGAAAATCCAGCAGACTGTTCAACGTTTTAACGTTCAAGACTGCATCTCACCTAAACTATTCAATACGTACGCGAAGTTTCTGTCATTCTGTTGTTGGATTCAAAAGACTAGGTTTTCAACAAAAAGATTGTAGAATTATGGTGACAGGACCGGTGGTAGAGGTAAGATTTCCCAGACTCCGATAAAAAAATTCCATGGATACAATATTCTTTGGGAATAATGCAAAGCAAATCTTTATACAGGCTGTACACATCTGTGGGCAAACAATTCCTCATAATGTGAAGACGATGCAAGCGATGTTACTGTAGGCATACATAGATCAGAACCTGGAAAATATTGTTCACGATACTCTTCTCTTCCTTTCCCAAATATGAAAGAAAGTTGTCTTCATAATTATCAGTCTGTTCTAAATGAACATTTTTTCTCCAATCATGTCAATTTGTATGCTGCTGGAGCTTTCCCTGGATTATTCATTCGAAGTATGAAGCCATCGATAAGACGAAGGTGTTCGTAAACACAAATAAAGCTCTGTCCCAGCTAAAACCTAAATCGTTTGAAGATTCTCCTGATTAGATTAGAGAAAAGAACAGTTTCAAAACTCCAGTACAGTCGATTATCCAATGTCTCTGATATGAACTTTACTTCCTATGATAAGTATTTATCAGTTAAGTACCTTGATAACTGAACATAATTCACTATGAAGCTGTTGGAAAATTTTGCGAATCAAAGTAGGCTACATTCTCAAAATTATATGATTAATATAAATTATCATTGATTTTTTTGGATAATCAATCCATAATAATTGCAACTGAATATTTGGCACAATTTACAACTCAGGTATTGTCAGGATTCAGGAGTCAGGTATCGAAATTATCTATAGGCTACTATAATAGAGGAAAGAACTGGCTTATACACGTACGGGAAAATTATGTTTGACGCATCATCAAATCTGAACTACTGGACTGAAACTTGGAATTTTGCATATAGATTCTTAACTAACCGAGGATAGTTATATAGGCCTATTTTCAATTCTTCAAGATTCCACTCGGTCAAGTTTTCAGTTTGTCAAGTTTTAAAATAGCCCCTTGCGGAGCACAAGTTACCTGCTAGTCACCATAAAGATAAAATATTTTAAGCTTAGTGAGAAGGAGATATCGATCAGAAAATCCTCCATAAAACAAACAAGTTTTCATTTTACCCACAATACATGCAACCTACTATATATCCATTCAATAAAATACAAACAGAATAAAATTCACCCAAACGATGCATTGTATTAGAGTCTACTATTATTATTTAATAGCACGGCTTCAAGGTAACATATAAAATAGTGCTAATAAATCTGAAAACACACAATGCTGAACGTTGAAAATAATAAAAACACTGACTGATAAACAATCTGAAGCCATTACATCTCACACATCAATGCGTGGAGCTTTTTGGATTAAGTACACTTTGAAAAAATGAATTACCTCGTTTTTAAACATCTAAGCAGCAACTCCTATTATAGTACAAAAGAGATCATTAAGTAGCGCCCCCTTCTTCCTCTGCTCCAAAATAAAGTCACGTGGGAGTTGTTTCCCGCCAAAAAGCGTGGGAATTGTTGTAGTTTTCGCGCGGGAGTTTTAAATGCACATTTGAGACTTGATGTACAGTACATAATAATAATAAACAGAACACACACATATTTAATACTGCGATAATGTAACTATTGAAACATTTTTCTTACATTAGTGATAGTGTTTTGAAATGACATGAATGAAGGTAGAGATTGTGTGGAACGTATTTAATTTGAAAAGATACGGTTATTAACGTCGCATAGGTTGTAAGTTGTGTAGGTATTTCTGTGACACAGCTCGTAGATCATCTACATCGTGTGTTAATTTACTTCTACTTGTTTCAATCTACTTCTTTACCTGTGTTGTGAACAATCTTTGCCATAGATATGTGAAGGAATTCATGGAATGCTCTATTTCATGAACATACATTGCGGGTGAATAGTGTTAGAGATCATCGTGTTCTATCTCAAAATATGCAGTAGTTGAGTTATCCCAATCTTGAAGTCTTTCCTACATTCCTTAGAAATGATATTACAAGACACTTATCCATATCTCAATTCTCTCTCAGTCACCAAGAGCACGAGTGAGTCGAATAATATCTCAAATATATTCAAAACCATATATCCATTGAGATTATCCATTATTTTACAATTATATGTGGAAAAAATAACTGTAATGTATACAGAACAATCTTTTTTGAAACTCTTGATAATGGAGCATATTTTGAAATAATTAACAATTCCACTCGATGAGAAATGTGATTTTCGCGTTTCAGTCTCGATTATTCCATAATGTATTTGAAACTCTTTTTTTTCATTAAACATTGTATATCTTCATTCTTTTAATTTTGAGTGGATATTTGTATTCTCCCATGGTTTATGCATCTAATTCGGCCTTAGCATCCTACTTGATGTCGGCCGTACTTGATGTAAGCTACTTGGTTGTACCCAGACTGTACTGTAATAGGCTGTAACTGTATGCCCATTATATTACATTATATTACAGTATATTCACTTTCCATGCTCCATTCTAATCTTCTAACTGCTGTATCTATCATCTCCCACTTGTAATAATAATGCTTTTCCCCTACTTTCATATCTCAGAATGTCTTTGCAGTTGTTTTTTTGTAGTCTAAAGCTGGATTCACACACAACAGTGATAGTGAAATTATAATTCCCATGAATTCTAATAGTATTATTCATACTCAATCCGACGCTCTGAGTTGAAAAGGTCAATTATTAAAACTCGTGAGAATTATATTTTCTCATTACACCATCACTGCTGGGTGCGAATCCAGCTTAATCCGTCTGATTTTCATTTTTCAAGACTATACTTCCCCATTCTCAACTTTACTATATTCACTTTCCAGGCTCCATTCTAATCTTTCCATGATATTCTAATTTTCACAGAATTTCAAAGGATTTGAATGAGTTCTTTCTATCTTCAGATTAAAACCGTATTCCTCTATCGAAACTGCATTCTTCACTTCCAATTTGGAATCTTTTCTTTCTTTTTATCGAAAAACGTCTACTGCAAGCAGAGAGGATAGAATGCTGCATTTTATACTCTCTGAGTGCAAGCAGTGTTATATGTGTCCAATAATGTGTTTGAATTTTTCAATCTGGAAACATTTTCAATCTCCACTACTTTTCTCAAATTCAAACGGTATTATTCAATTTTCTTGTTTTATTCTTAATTTTAATACTTCATTCCTTACTTTGTATCATAGAGAGTCGACTGAATAGCTTCTAAAACACAAATTCATCTACAGAAACTTCCAGCCTCTGAAACATTATTTCTTACCTACCGTAAGTCTATAGTAGAGCTACATTTAGTTCCACTTTGAATATTGTCAGAATGGCTAACGAATAACATCAATGATTCCCCATTCAACCGATGCTGACAGTTGTCAGCGGAACTCACTAGAGAGCTGGCCATTTTTCTTTTCAACAGCCATAAACTATTTTGAGGAAATGCTTCTTTAATCACTTGTGTTGTTTACGATTTCATCCGCGAGAATAACGACCAGCTTTGTCTTCGATTTAGATGGCAGTGTGTCGGTTCAGTTCGTTTGTCACATATAAATCGCATATTTACGGCCGGTCTTGGCGCCAAATCGACTCTGGAGCCTAAAAAATCGTTAGAAATGAGATAGACCTGCAATTAATATAGGAGATATAGATGGTTAATTCAACACTACAGTTACTATAGTAACTAAGATAGTTCTACAGCTGGTAAAAACTAATGTACCTAGAATCCATTCTAGGTTCATTGGTAAAAACTACAATTACTATATCGAAGAGTTCAACTATGGTAAACTAAGTTTTTATTCTTCTTTTGAAATATTATTAAATATAACTTATCGTTACTCATTGATGAGGTTACAGGAGTTTTCTTTTCTGTTGGAGTACACAATGAAATAAGTTTATCGAAGACTGATTGATGAATTTGGAGAAAAATTACTTGTGGAAAAATTTGATTTGTAAGTTTCAAATTTTAGAGAACGAATCAGCTTTACAACTTCAGTTGTAATTATCACAGAAGCAGTTTCTAAAATACAGTAGAAGTTCATTTAGTGGTATGAAAATTTCTCGTTTATACTAAAATACAGTTGAAACTCATTTAGTAGTATGAAAACTTCTCGTTTATAATGATTGTAGAATTTTTTGTCAAAATTTTATATTATTCTCTGTAGTCTCAGCATTCCGCGTTGGATTAGTAATAGCTGTTGAATCAAATCAAAGTGAATTCTTCGATTAGATCTATAGAATTTGAATTATCTGCTCTTATTATTTCCATTTTCTGATAATTTCTATTGAGTAAATAAGAATTGATACTTTCCGGATGTTTCTCAACCATTCACGATTTTAGGTTTTTTCTCTTCTAGGGTTTCTTACTATACCACTGAATGGTATAATATTGGTGAATAATAATTTCTCGATCATTTCCAATAGAAGTATTTCCTAAGGTATTTTATAATATAATAAAGGGAAGGATCGGCACGAAGGAAATTCACGATTGATGCATCATCATGTCTGAACTACTGAACTGATTAACTTGAAATTTTGTATATAGATTCTCAATTTACCGAGGATGGTTATAGGCTTATTTTTAATTCTTCAAGGTTCCAGTAGGTCAAGTTTTCAGTTTGTCAAGTTCTCAATTTGACCCTTGCGGAGCACTGGTTACCTGCTAGTCTATAATACAATCTACTTTAGAGAACATAATTAACAAACCTGTACAATAACTGCGATAATCTAGCATGATTATTAGTAAACAACTTTCATGGGAGAATCTGTGGAACATGATAGAATAATATCTCCTACAGTGCCCTAAAATTAAGGACATAATGATAAACACATCATTAATTTTAAGCTAGTAAGCAGAGAATATTCATCGGAATTACAGCATTGTCACAGAAATGCTTACCCCGACAATAATATTATTAATCTTCAATGTACTACTTTCCGGGATAAGGACGATGATACATGGTAAAATCACCATATTACCAAGGTTTCGCTGCTGTGAGAAAATCCTTGAGGTTGCAGAGGGAAGAAAATGTAATGAGTAAACTAATAAAAGCGTTAGCTGATGCCAACCCAAGATAAAGTAATGATATAAACCTTAACATGATGTAAACTAAAACATAAAGAACACTGTAGAGAGGTGCTATGTTTAGAATTTTGTATGAAGTAGTAACTTTATGCGACTTTTACTCACGATTAACCCTCAACCCCAACTAATAATATAGTTTGTATTTTCTCACTAAACAATGTATTGACTGAACAGGATAGTTGTAATTGACGTTTAATTACGAAGAAAAATCATTAAATCACGGGTTAAGACTTAATTCTCTAGTGAAGTATCATGTACTGAAAAGGGGAAATCCTAATTAAACTTCACATAAGTTATGATTCACCTCTAAGGTACCTACAATATTTCAAAGCCAAAACATCACTACTTATTTCTTTGTCATTTGTTCTTTTTTTCTCTTTTATAAGCCTCTTATTCGCTTCCTCTCATCACGACATCTCATCGTCTTCCTCAACCTGTGTCTGATAACTCTTTCTCTACTGCTTATCATACCTTCTCACCCATCTGCTTCGTACTTTACTTTATACTTTATTGATTCATACAATAGGTACATCATCAAAAGATTGGGAGAGGAAAAATAAGGTATACTATTCCTCTCCCAAATTCAAATAAGGTTACACATAGTCCGAAATGGGTTAAGTCTTGTAGTTGTTCACTTCACAAAATTTCCAGTCCTTAATAATTTTCACGAAGTAGATTTTTAAATTTAGATGCTTCAAAACCAAATATAGAAGAAATATTTCACATTATTATATAATCACTTCACTTTCTCCTTCACATATTTCACCAGACTCTCTCTTACCTATCTACTTATTTTCTTGCTTTAATTCTTGCTTCTCTTCATTTTCTCTGCCTCTCCTCCATCTCCAGTTCCCTACATCTTCTCTTCTTTTCTCTTTCCGCAATATCTCCTCTCTCCATTCATTTATTTTCTCTTTTGTTCTCCGTCTACTTTTTTTCACAGTTCCAACTTCTACAATGATTATTTTTTCTTGCAGGTAACATAGTAGACGTATAATATAGCACTAGTACTATAGGATACATTACAGTCGTGACCATTGAACCTAATTATCGATGCATTAGCTATTGCTAGCTTCACCTTCTGTCTTCATTTACATAAATAGTGAACACAATCGATTTTTTCTATCCGCCAAACATTATTTTATGAGCCATTGATAATTATGTTATTGGTGTTTTGGAGGAAGTGAAAATCCAGGACGTGATAACTTATTAACTATGTTCCATTATTGTTTTTGTATCTTTTTTCGAAAATATCCTTTCCATTATCACTTTTCTTAGCTTGAAGATCAAATTCTTCCAATTTCATTAATATAGGACTATTACTATATACTATTACTCAATAGAGTTTGGAAAACTCAATTACAATGGAATAAAAAAGATTTTGCAATTATTTCTTTCAACCAAACTCTACTTATCATATTTCTATTTTATATAAAGTTTTATTTCTTCGGTTCAAATTTCTCAGTTAATTCACTATTATGAATATGGTTTTCTAGATTTGATATACCATTTTATTGTCTATTCAATCATTACGAATTCTAAATTCCCAGTAAACATATATTTTGGGCAGAAAATTTTTAAGTAAATCCTTATTCTCAACTCATAATTCAAATTTGGGAGAGGAATATTAGGGAGTTAGCCTGTTTTTGCTCTTCCAATACCATTCTAATGATAAGTTATTTCTCACTTATGAGTAAATAGATAATTATTTATCAATCTATTGGATAAAGCAAAGAAAAATAGGCGATCAAAAAAATATTTCATTTTTCGTTTTCTCCTCTAGAATGTTACAAATATTCCAGATAGTCTACATTCAACCAAATTCCGTTGAAGACTTCAATCCAATGAGAGGATAGTTTCAGAATTTAATAAGTGAATGAGTAGGTGGAGAATAGATTATTAATTTGTGTCTAGTTTCATTTTGCTTTACTTAGGTGTGATATTCATTTTCTAATAGGCTCATTATACTCTGTAACTTTTTTGTTTGAAATGCCAGCTTTCACCTACAGTTGTAGTAACTTTCAGTTGGAGTTGTTATCGGAGTGATGGAATAAAGAGTTCTAGGTTCAAGGTATTACTTTTATACGACAAAAGCCAATGAATATGATAAAAGTTGAGAATTGCCAATAATAACTATACTTTTCATATTAGCATCCACAACTTAAACCATCTATGAAACTTTAGCGAAGCAATCAAGCTACAAGAAATCAGCTAAACGAGCCAATCAACTGAAATTAATTTTCCTCATCAGAAAGTCTCGACTATATGTTAATTATCACAAGAGGATATTGAGTAATGCTCTCGCGATGATAACGCAAAAATTGAAATAAAGTAGTAATCGAGAGATTTCTGTTGAAGTGCACGATGCAGTGAATCATAGCTGGATTCATTGAATATTAACTGTCATGCAGCTCAGCTATAAGAAACGTATATATGGGAAATTTTAACATTAAATTCTCCAGAATAATGTTTCATTACGTTTTTATTGGAATATCGGATATAATTGTCAGCTATTGCATTGATAGTTGCAAGATAATAGAATGTTCTGAAGATTGATACATGAATTTATGACACATTAAATTTTTTTCTGAGTGTGATGCCTCCAGACTTGTGCATGGGTAATGAAACTGATGATCATGATCAAGCCTAGTTTTAATTCTGGAAATTTGCTATATCACTACAATTATGATGTTTGCGAAATCATTTTTGCAATTTGAGAGATGAGTGGACCTGCAGCTTCCGGGGGTTCGAAATCCGAAAGCAGCTATATTTCCAGCGATATAAATCCGACTAATGAGCGATATTTAGAGAATTCGGCCCTACAAGAGGTAGACCCCTTCCAAACGGAGTAGCAAGGAATTTACTTATCTAATCGATAGCTTATCATTGGGACCACAGAGACAATCACTTCCCACTAATCTCCAATTTCATTAGTCTGAAGAATGAAGGTGCAAAATTTGCACCTTCATTCTTCTGACTAATGAAATATAGAACAAGTGGATAGCAGTTTCATTTTCGATTTCGATGGATGCCACTGATCAGCTTGCCCTAGCAATAATGAAAACATTTGGATGTCATCGTGCTGTAGCTCGAACGATGCTTGACCGTTGTGTTAACTCCTATGCTGTACAATGTATTTGTATTACGTGAAAGTCTATTGCGAGTGTTACCTGAATTAGAAGCTGAACATCGGCCTGATCGTTCTGTTCGCACCCTTATAATGGATCTACATGATCCTTAGAATTCGTTTATTTATATAGAATGCCTGACAAAAGGAACTAATAGTGAGCAGTTGAAAAAAGCATTTCGGAAAAGTATGTTGAAGATGGAAAGTCTTTGATTTCCTTTATTTGTATTCTACATTTCAGATCAACGTAATACATTATTGAAGATATGCAGTACTATATAGTGAGATCCACTTTGAACTGCCATAGTTAGCATTGAAATAAAACATCAATGATCCTCATTCAAACATGGACGGAATGAATTCCACTATAAATTGATGTTATAGTAGAATGCGAACGATGTACCGATAACATATTGTGTGTTCAGCAAACATCAGCCGATGGTCTAGCAGCCATCAATAATTTTATGAGAAATGTTCTTCTAAATCCCAAAAAATCGGTAGTGGTCCCGTTCTCAAAAAACCAGAGCAGAAATGATTTATGCCCAGATATAAAATTTCAAGGTATAAGTTTAGGGAAAAAATACCACAAAATTTCTGGGATTAGCGATAGATGAACACCTGTCATGGAACAATCACGTCTGTAATGTGGTTGAAAAAATATCCCCAGGCCTGTATGCTCTTAGGCGAATGTCCAATGTGTGCGATTTAGTAGCCATTCACCACGCATTTATACATTTTAACATAGCTTACGGTCTATGTATCTACGGCAACACTTCGAAGAGAAATCTCGATGAAATACTAATTCAACAAAAAAGAGCACTAAGATTTATTATGAAAATCAAAAGGAATGACTCTCTTAAACACATCTCCCCTGCGGCTAGGCATATTAACAATTTATGGGCAATATATTAATGATGTTATATAATGTACTATAGAAAATCTACCGATTCTGAACTAAGAATTAGTAAATCGCATTGTCATAACATTCGATCAGGAAGAATTGTTCAGACATAGATTGGAAATCTTTAAAAACAGGACAACTTATATGGGTGATATGATAGATACTTTAGCATGCTGCCCAGTAATTTGAAATCTATAGAGAATATAAGATATTTTAAAGCTCATCTGAAGGACCATTTGGTGGGAATGACTTTGTACTCATTTCAAGAATTTGTTCAGGAGTAATTTTATGCGATTTCAACATTGAATGTATTTATTTGTGTGTTGGTTTGTTCTTTTAATTTTCTCTGTTTAATGTGACAACATGTGTAATGTGACAATATTCAATGTACTTGTACATTTTATGTATAAATAAATATGATGATAATGATGATGATGTTTTAGAAAAGTCAGTGTTGAAATTCAATCTATAAACGAACATAACTACAGTATAATGAATTTACATCTATCTTCAGTGGTCTCTATTCTAACTATTTCTTTAATTCAATATAAAATCAGCATTTCTAAGCTTCTTTTATAGATTTTTTTTAATTCAATTTTTAGCGATCATTTGCTTTAGAATTAGCTGGCTGGCTTTCAAAAGCTCGCGATAATTCACTGTGTAGTCTTTAGGAACCAGCGCAGCGAATCTAGTCTCTCTTCTAGTAAATTTCTCTCTTTTCTCTCCTAGTTATCTCTATCTCTAGTCTCATTGTTTCAGTCTCTCTCCTAGTGTGCACTGTAATAAAACGAATCATTTATCAACTTGGCTCCGTATGATCTCTGCTCGCAACCATCCAAAATTTTAATTTGTGATTTTTATTTGCAAAAAAATTTAATTTTCCTCCAATATAAGATGCCCGTACGATCAGTAGTGTCAGCAGATGCCCGTAGTTATCAGTTACACTATTAATACAATAGAGAATATGAAAATCAAATATCATTATTGTCAAGAGAAACATAACATTTAAACTATCAATCTAATAACAACAAGAACAATTGGTTGAATCATAGTAATCAAAACTATATTTATTAGCTCAGATTGGGTAACCGACGTGTTACTAGTTCAGCCTTTGGAAGGGTATCTTTGTAAAATATAACTGATTTTTTAAGAGCTGGAAAATCACTCAGCGATTGTTGAGAGAACAGAAAACACCAATAGCCATTTGGACCTTCCATCTCTCATTATCTTTTCTCTATATAATTTCTGACGCACAGGGTAGAATTATCTGGCTTATGAGGGAAACATTCTTGTCCATCGACTGTAATTACTATCTGTACTGCTCCCATCACTTTCACCAAATATGATGTATGAAGTATGATGCATATCACAGCCTACTATAGTGAGGCCACGTTATAATGGCAGTGGAGAAAGATAGGAGAACAACGTTGCCGAACCTCTGTCTTGTCAATGCCTTCTATAGACGGTAGCTGATATAGGTTTATTGATGTAATATTAACTGGTCATTATCGTTTAAGATAATCAATTATATTTTATTAAGCAAGAAATTATATTTTTCAATTATTTCATAATGAATTTTCATAATTATTATGGAATATTTTGTTAATCATTTATTTATTCTACATTGTTTAAGGTAGAAAAAAACGACGAATCTGTGGAAAGACGATCTGGCAACAGAGCAAAGCAAAGAAGAGATTGCGCTATCCGCTTTGTTGAACGATAAACAAGGATAGCAACAAACAAACACTGCCTTCATAACGTGGACCTCACTAAAGAAATGGATGTGATGATATAATTCATATTCAATGTGTGAAAATGAATGAGATTCCACATTGGGATAGAAATTTGTAGTAGAATGGAAAACTGATCTCAATCAAGCGCAATATTGTACCCACAAATTATACAGATAGATCAAATCCAGCTGAAAAACAGAGAGAAGTAATCAAGTAATCAACATTCCTCGATTCATGAACAATTAACGTATCGTATTCAAAAGACAATAATTGAACACATCAAGTTTGATAAGAACTAAAGCTCCAATACTCATTTTCTATTTCTTGTTCTATTTTACAATTATCTCTTGAGGCAGATGCATGATCAGTATCGTTGAAATTGGAAGTAGACGCATGTGAATAGAACAAAACCGAAAGGGGGAATAGAATACCAGAAATAAGGGGTGGAATTAGAAGTGAAAGAGATGAAACCGAACGGGAGAGATAACAAAATAAGGATTGAAGAGGGGGAAAAAGAGAGATGGACGAATGAAAGTGGTCTTTGATAGAGAGAAAAAGTGAATGAAGAAGAAGTTGACTGTGGAGGAGTGAGAGAAATAGTGGACAAAGGAGAAAAAGAAGAGCTGGATGCTAATTACTTTTTAACAGGCTTGGAATGGGTATCATAGTCCATAATGATAGTTGATTCAAAGCAGGCGTGGGATGATGGAATGGAGTTAACCAGTTATTTTTTATCTTTTCTCCTCTCAACACTTGGAATTGAACTGGATAACTGATATTCTTGTCAGCGGAATCTAGAGAGTTAGTAATATCATTCCACTGATCATAATGTTCTTCAATCTAGCCCTCATCTCACTGATTGTGTTCATTTATTACACTATCAATGGGAAAAAGAAATAATTTTTATGTTTGGTGATATTCATTGTGAAAACACGGACAAGAATCAGCTTGAATCTTTGGTGAAAGGTTTAAAAGCTGGAAAATTGTCGATTATATTCCTCATCATCAATTATAATGTTTACGCGCTGAAGAATTGGAAGAAACCGGACAGTTCTCAGTCATGTTTTGGGAACATTTCATGTTTAGTAGACTATGTTTTTTATGTTTTGAGTCCATCGTTTTATCACATTTTTGGATGTTTGAGTGAAGGATGTTGGGATTTTTTAGTAAGATTAAGATTTAGTTTCTACTACAGCCTTCGAGGAATACCTCAAAAGCAGCTAATTACAGCTATTTGAGATTTTAGCGGTACCTTCATAATCATTGTTTTTTTTTTTTTAATTTAATAAATGTTCCATTCCAAGATATGAGCAATACCTCTAGAGTCAATTTTCGATTAATCATGATAATGGGAGGATAACCTCCTGCATATATTTGGCAATCTATAACAGCATGTTTATTCCAAAACTGTTTCACTCCCGAATTTTGATAATACAGTAAATTTAAGTTCAGTAGTAGGTACTACAGTAGTAATCGAGTTATCAACTCGATCTAGGCTCTAGGCTAGCAATCTCTAAAATTTTCGGAATCTATTATATTAATTTCAAAACTCAAATTCTGAAAAATTCTATTCTCTAAATTGGTTTGGAAAAGATGGAATAAAAGCACTACAATTTTCCGAATATTGCAAGCATTGATGAAATATACCTTTCGAGAACTGAAGGAGATAAGATTATTTATTTATTTATTCATTGTAAATATTCATATTTAGATAAACGATATGATTGATCACTTACCATCTCAACTTCGGAAATCGATGAGAAGTTATTCATTGATTGATGAGAATTGATTGTTAACAAATTATTTAGCGATTGATAAGGAGTGCGATAGCCAATTATTGCGATGATGAACACCTGTTGATAACTAACTGGTTTTGAATTATTGTTGAAAATAGTAAAAGCAAGGACAAAACTCATGATGAATAATGCGCAAGAAACGGAACTAACGACTGACAACAAATGTCGAGGGTTCAAGGAATTCAGAGATGAGCACGTACAGCTTTTTTAGTGCTGCTTAAACTTATATCGCACCTATACTATTATAGTAGAATACTGAGATTCACTTGAAACTCTCAACATTGGTTGTCTGGGAAGTATTGATGTTATTCATAAGAAATGCTGACCGTTTGAAGTGAATCTTACTGTAGGTACCTTATCAGCATATTATAGTACCAAGCTACCAACTAGACTGAGCTTACACCAACTATATGCCTATTCATTGCCTCCTGTAAGCTGTACGCTTATACTGTATATTGCCATTTGCCTATACTAGGCTTATATTGCACCTGCCATATAGCAATTCACATCTCAATGACAAGTAGTGCTATGTTTGCAGTGCAATAGAAGGAGCTCCAGGTCACCAAGGACTCACGGAAAATGAGAGACAAAAAGGAATTTTTGAGGTCAAGTGAAGGGTGATGAAGAGGTGTACAAATTTGAGGAGATGATTGAGGTGAAAACTTGATGGAAGATAATTTGATACTTTCCAACTTTCACTCCTTTTTGGGCAAATTCGGGAAATTCGATAAGGGTTAGTTAAAATTGAGGGATATTTGAATGAGGAAAATTATAATGTAGGAAATTTTGGTTTTTCGAACTTTTGTTTAAAAATGTGGAATTTCGATTTTTGAGTAGATGAATTCGATGCAGTGTGAGTGTATTATATACAGATTTAAGGAGATTTATTGAAGAATATATTGGATTGGTGTGAATTTTACTTGAGTCTGGTCTAAATCCCTTCGCAGTCTTCAAGATTATCTTTTAACAGTCATTAGTGTATAAAAAACCCTACTTTACTTGATCTTGAAGACAAGTTTCGAGTAGGCCTATAAATACACAAAAATTATGTTAGAAATTTCTCTAGTAGTATAAATTGAAGTAGACCTTTCTGTAATTTGTCTAGAAAAGAGAGTATTGAATTTAGAATAAAAAACACTAAAAATGCTTATACTCTATACTCTGATCTAAATTTTACAGCTAGACCATATTCTTCACACCTTATATAGATTTCAACTCCTATTTCCAATTCCTGTACACTGTACAGTATTCACACGGTGTGAGAACTTTTTAAAAACTTTACAATACCAACAGTTTCACTTTTGAGAGAAAATCCATTTTCAATGTCGACTACTTTATTTTCTATCAATTTATCAGCATGTTTCTATTTCAAGTTAATATTGAGCTTATTGTTTCATGGACCACCATGAACCACTATTGTTTATTATCTATTTTTCTCTTAATTTGAAAATAGAAAACAATCGTATGATATTTATTTGTGGGAGGCTATTAAAGCATGTGGTCTGGTACTATTATTTTCAATTCAAAATGTTATTCTCCTCTTCTTTTTCCTCCTTCTCTATTATTGTTTACACAATGGTGTGCTTAGTCTGCGAGAGCATTCAGCGAATTAAATGGTTCGATCTGTGGAGTGTTTTGTCTCCGGATTGAGAAACTAGACCACGTCTGGACACTTGAAAAGTCTGGACTGGATCTGACTTCTTTCTTTCAACAGTCGATAGTAATATTCATTATTCTAGATAATAATCGAACTAACTAGGTCAATTGATATATTGAGAACGTATTGACTTTCCTCATCCATTTCGTCAATTTTGCCATGTTTTTGGTAATGGTATTCTTATATATTATCTAGTCTTATTACTCTTCATTATGATGATTTCTGGTGAAGTGATTGACCTCGCAGTCAAAATAATATCTAATTGCTCACATGCGATGAAATATGTGGTCTACGCTCTATGTATTTCTATTGGGAGGGTGACTTCTTGAGATCAGCTCCAACCCTCTACTGAATGACAACATGAACTTTCAAACCACTATTCTTTTGGTTAGAATTTGAAAGTCACTTGAAATTAAGGTACATTTTTTCTCGTTATTTCTCATATTACCAAATCACAAAACTCCAGTGGACAATAAACAAAAAATGCAGGTTGATATCAATTTATTTTCAAGCTCTTAAATGAGCTTAACTTGAAAAAATCACTTCGTAATCCCAGAATCCACCTACTTAATCAGTCATATTCCAATATAATATTTATATTTACCTGTTTATATTGAGATAAACCCTTAACTAAGGAAAATTCATCTTACATTCCCCCCTCCCATAATTTAGGAACCCCAAAAAATATCATCAGTAGTAATCTTAGAAGACATTGCTGACTTTTTTCGAGACAGACTCCCCCAAGATCTGTTTTTGAGCCCCCACCCCCCTCCACTTTACAATTTGAAGGATGCAGTCTGCGTCCAAACCCCACCTTGTTGTGTGCACCCCTGCATTACTCTAAGCATCATACTCAACAAAAAATAGTTTATCACGACTCAAATATTTTGACTTTCGCGAAGAAATACTAAAATAAGCAATGATATTTTCAACTGCTAATTCAGTGAAAGTGTTCATATTAATTCCAAAGGCTCATGAAATTATATCTGGTATTAATATTAAATGTGCTACCTTTTACATTCACACCATTCCATGCGTGTAAAGAGTACATCTGTACTGTCAGCTGTTTTTGCATCACAGCACAAGTTTTATGGAACATGTCAAAGTTACCTCTTGAAGTGATCTTCCCTAGGGGGAATTCAGATTCCTGGCGATTCAGGAAAGCTCAACTTATCAAGGTACGGTCGAATAACGTGGCGTGAGATCCAATCATTGATGGATTACATTCTGTGGACAGCAAATTAGCAACGTACATGCGTATGTGTGACTCCTATGTACTGTAGACATATGAGTCTCGTTTATCACGTTTAGCGGAAATCAGTCTAGTAAGGAGAACAGAGACTGGCACTCATCGCTAAGAAATGATCTATTCCAATACATACGCTTCTCTCAAGATTCCCACTTTCAACTCAATTCTCTCTGTTTATACTCTCTCATACTCGCATAATGCTCTCGCTCATTCACTCCTCACTCTTTTCAACCCACCCCCCTTCAATCATTCTCTCTCGCACCCACACCTCACACACACTTTTGGATAAGAGACGAGATCTGGCGAACATTTGGCAGTTAAGTTTAATGGACCGAGCAAATCATTTCTGACCTAGTGCGCTTTTAATATTCTTCCAAAGCTGTTTTCCACACCCATAAAGCTCCTCTTCTAACTTCCTTCGTTACTTCTTCTTCCTCTCCATGTTCTTTGTCATTTTCTTTTCCACCTCCTCGTCATACTCCTCCTTCTTTTCCTCACCCTCCTCATCTCCCTCTTCGTCCGCCTCCTCCTCATCACCGTCTTCCTCCTTCTTCTTCTTCCTCTCTGATTTTTCTTCTTCTTCTGCTTATTTGCTACTCATCTCTGTGCTTTACTCATCAGAGTTAACATTCTTGTTATACTTATCAATAAACAACTACTCTTTTTCCTCCTTCTCCTTATCTTTCTCATCCTCCTCCTCCTCTTCCTCCTCCTCCTCCTCCTCCTCCTCCTCGGCCTTCCCGCAACTCTTTTTTTTGCTGATGTCACACTCAACCTTTTTTACCCATCTTTTTACGTCCTTCTATATTTTTCAGTAATACTGAATTCATGATATCAATCTTGTACTATTGCTTATTTCTTCAGCTTTCTCTGCTTCCTACTTTCTCCCTCTCATCATTCTTTAACATCTACCTCCTCCTTCTTTATTATCATTATAGCCCATCTCCTTGTTTTTTTGTTTTGTTATCCCGTCGTTATTGCTCTTCCCGATTCCCGTCTCTTCAACCCGGTTCCCGTACTACTTCTTCATATTCGCAGATGTATTATGTGATAGAAAAATATTCCATTGTTAGTCTGACCTGGACACGAAAACGAACGATCGATCATTTTCTTCTTAATTGTTCTTTTTCTCCGTCTCCTTTTATCTTCTTCCTTCCCTTCTTCCACTTCCTTCTCACCTTTTACTTCCTTCTCTTCTTCTATTTCCCTCTCCCATCCATTGTTATTATTATTATATCTGTAGGCTGTTGGTCTACATAAAGATCTCGATTTTGAACTACAACAGCTCTTGAATTTGCATGCTATCAAGTTCAAGTTCAAGTTCAAGTTCAAGTTTATTCATTCATCTCTTGTACAACATAGAAAATCAAATTGACAATGTACATACAAAAATTATTACAAGAAATAGAATGTGGAGCTCACAAGACTTACGTCCGTTCGTGAGCTTCAAAAAGAAATAGATTACAAAAAATTTATAAACTAAGTGGCATAAAATAATATGAAATAAAGTAGGATTAAAAAGTAGGAGATAAAAAATACATACAAAAAAAGTAGTAAATAATGGAATTGAAAAGCAGGTAGAAGAATCTTCAAAGTGGAGTTATACATTTTAAACATCGCTAGGCTAGACAGCACAACAGGAACGCAAATGAGAAAAGCATAAAGCTGTTTTAGAGTACGGTAAGCTCGAATGATAATATTGGGCTAGAAAAACTTAGGGCTCTGATATAGTGGAGAAAGTAGTGAGAAACGATCCAAATCACAAAAATACTATCTTATGTTACCAGAGAAGTCAGTGATGCTTTGATCCAATTTATGGTTTCAATCTTTAGTTTATTTGGTGGAGAATTTGCAAACAAGGTTTGGGGAATTATATTCACAAGCTTATCACACCTATAAGGAAATTGCATCCTACAAACACTAAGATTTGTTTCAGTCATGTCAGAAGATCTAAAAACTCGACGTGTATGGTATGGAGTATACCGGATATTAAATAAATTTTTATTTTTTACCACGTATAATGCTAGGTTTTTTAATAGAGCTGTTTGATTGATAGTATTTTGCTTTCCTCGAAAAGTGTTCTGGTCGGGTAGAGCCGCGGCTTGTTAAGTGCAATTTTTATTATATGTTTTTGTATGTTGAAAACCTTACCAATGTGTCGTTCAGCTGCGCCTCCCCAGACTCTTATCCCGTATTGCAGAACAGATTGAGCGTAAGCGAAATAGGTCATTTTGGCAAGCTGTGGTAGTTTCAAGAGGCTAATTCTATAAAATTTTTGTATTAGATATTTGGCTTTATGACATAATGACTGAATATGAGTATCCCATCTTAGATGTTGGTCAATCATTACTCCCAGGTATTTAACAGACTTCGAGTTCTCCAGTGAAGGGCAGTCACAGCCTGAACCTAGTCCGTTACAGCTATTCTTGTGACTTTTCAAAATTATTTGATTCAATGGTTGAGTTGTAGTATTTGGTGTAAAAGTAATAAGGAAGACTTTTTATAATTTAAGGTTAGAGTATGATTGTCAAGCCAAGCTTTGACCTCCGAAAATCCCTTCTCAGCTGAAGTTCTAGCTGCCTCCCAAGTTTGACCAGAAAAAATTAAAGTAGTGTCATCGGCAAAAGAAATTGCTTGACCATTTTTCAAGTGCAGGTTCAAGAGGTCATTTATGTATATTATAAATAAGATTGGAGAAAGAACAGTTCCTTGTGGCAAACCATAGTCGAGCATATATTCAGTACTGGATTTATTCCCATTTGATAATATCTGTGATCGCCCTCTCAGGTAACTCGAGAAAAGATTTAAGGGTAATCCTCGAATTCCAATACGGTTAAGTTTTTCCAAAAGTTTTGAATGTGGAATAGTATCAAATGCTTTGGTGAGGTCCATAAATATTGCAATAGATTTCTTTCTTCTACTAAAATTTTCAGTTAAAGTTTTTACTAGTAACGAATAGCATCCTCTGTATTTTTGCCTTCTTGAAAACCAAATTGGCTGGGATGAATAAAATCTTTCAATCTCAAATATTGTGTAAGACGCTTTTTTATAATTTTTTCCATAATCTTTGAAATACCGCTGAGCAAGCTTATCGGACGATAATTAGTCGGATTTTTAGCATCACCAGATTTATACAAAGGTACAATCTTGGCTACTTTGAATTCATCTGGGAAGAAACCTTCTTCAAAGCATCTGTTAATTATGATATTTACAGGTTTAGCAATGCTGTGAGCTATGTTCTTTAAACAACTATTACTTATGTCATTTACGCCTGGTGCTGAATTGGATTTCAGTGTTTTTATCGTTTGAATAATCTCTGATTCATTTGTCGGGAATAGGAAAAAAGAGTTATGGAAATCAATTTGTGAGTTGTTAGAATTATGATGACTGATTTGAGGTTGTATATTGGTTACATTTTCGTTGTTTAGCTTTTCTGCCAACTTCCTACCAATAGATGAAAAATGTTTGTTCAGGACTTCAGGATCAATATCATTATTCAAAGCTTCTTTTTCGATATCAAGTATCTCGTTTATTGTGTTCCATGTTTTCCTAGCATTACCCCTACTTTGATCCAATTTATTTCTATAGTAATTGATTTTGGTTTCCTTCAATAATTTGTTTAAAGTGTTCCTATAGCGAGTATAGAGTTCTTTCAGCTCATTGTTATTAGGTTGTTTCAGTAGTTTTTTGTGCATTTTGTTCCTAGTCTGTATAGCTCTAATTAATCCTTGGGTGATCCAGTTTTTTAATGGTCTGTTTCTGTGTGATACCTTGATTTGAGTGGTTGCATTTTCTATGTGGGTAATAAGTGTTTGTTCAAAAGATTGTACGAGGGTTTGAATGTCGTTGTTATCCATCACACCAGTCCAGGATTCATTTTCGAGGCATTGTAATAATTTGTTGTAATCTATTTTGCCAATAGTGCTAGTATTAGAAGATATACTATTTGATTCGTAAGCAGTACTTTGACCTCCTAGATGAATGCTGGTGCAATAGTGATCAGTAATATCAGTCTTGAAAATAGCACCTATCACTCTATTTGTATTTTTGAAAAATATGTGGTCTATACAAGAGCTTGAAATATTCTGAACTCGAGTTGGTTTATTTATATACGATGTGAAGCCATTTGAAGTCATAATATTAAAATAGTCAATAGAGGTATCGGAAGTTTGATTCAAATCGATATTAATATCACCCATAAGAATAACATTTTTATAATCCCTCAGCTCCCTTAAAACATTCTCCAAGTCATTTAGGAATAGATTAGCCGATGAGGAGGGTGATCTGTAGATTGCAATCAAAGTAATTTCGAAATTTGTGGTAGGGTTTCTCACTTTCAGAACCACTGAGTCCGACTCAGGAATGTCAACACTCAGTCTGTTGAAAGTGAATGCATTACTGACAAAGACACATACACCATTATTTTTATTCTCTTTCCAGGTGATCTATTGATGTGTACCCATTTAATATGTAGTTAAAAGGTTCGTCTTCGCCCATCCATGTCTCAGACAGCACTATAATATCAAATTTTAGGTGACAGTTCTCTATTGTGTAAGCGAATTCATCAAAATTCTTATTCAAGCTGCGTATGTTCATATGAACCATACTCATTATACGTTTCTCCACTATATTGGCAAAATTAATTGGTGGGGGAAGTAGAATATCGTTAATTTCAATAGTATTGTAGCATTCCTGTGTTGCTTCATTGTCAAAGTTTTCCACTATAACCATAAACAATCAAAGAAAAATTTTTTTAAGTAAGAAAGATAATGAAAAATATACGATAAAAATTGAAAACACAAAATCTTAAAATGTATTTTAGATTTAAAAGCTAATTCTCCTCAAAATGAAAAAAATAATATATTTAGAAGTAGTAGAAGGAAAAATTAATAAATTTAGCAAGGGTAAGGGAATAGAAAAAAAATTAGTCGATCACCTCAGCCTACCGGTGATAAAACTTGATTTCTGAACCGTACTATATATAAAACAGAAATATTTATATATTATGAATTGAATTGAAAGACAATCAGATCACAATAAGATCAGATCTATCAGCGGGAAGTGATGTTGAGAAAACGGAGCATTTCCAATTTGCAATGATGAATGTGAGATAGATAAGTTGTTATCGGTATTTTATGAAGCTACCAGCCGCATGCCCACAAAATAAAGGGTGACGGAGGAAGAGGAAGTCGTAAGAGCGGTAGTAGAGAAAGAAAACGATTAGCTATAGGAAACTTACTTATTGAATCGTTATGATTCTTCCGTTATGTCGATGTCAAGGAGATTCTCGCTTCAGTTGATAAGATTAGTTTCTTGTTCACTGCAAAACAGAATCTAGCCTTCAAAACATGAAACGTGAAAGAATGATTGCTGTTTGATCAATTTAGTTTGTTCTCATGACTGATTCATTCAAAATTATATTCAAATAAATTATACTAATCGTAACTTGATAGAATAGTTATGACTATTGTTCAGTTTCAATGAATTTTACTTTTAAAAAAGTATGAATGATAATTGAAATTATAGACGTAAACTAAATGCTTCGATCTGCATAGCAATTTTAGTTGAGATATATTTACATCGATTTCATTAATTTATTATAAATAATAAAGTTATTCATTAGGATTTGTCAGTTACAATACGTATTTTATGTGTTAGCGAAAAAGATTAGAATGATGGATAAAATCCAATTTTAGATCTAGACTGCAGTTACGTACTAAATAAATACTGTATTGAATGGACCATAAATACTTGAAATTTAGATTGAATATAGAAATAACTTGAAAAGAAAAGAAAAAAACTTCATCGTTCAACTAGATCTTAGCACTTGACTGTGGTTGGTACGGCACATAAGTCCTCTTCACACTTCACAGTGTGAATTTCACCATTTTCGACTATTCTTATTTTTATCGTACCAGTTTTGTCCACCCAAACATATTTGAAGCCGAATTCCTTTTGTAACTTCCTGGCTTTGGATAATAAGATTTTTCGCTGGGCCGTTAGAGAAAAGTTTATGTAAATTGGACGGATCTCACCTTGCATTCCAATATGACGGGTTGATAGCTTATCCACATTGCGCTTTCGCTGCATTATTTCGTGGGTGACGGTGCGTCGTACAAACTTGACTATAACCGGCGGCGGGTTTCGAGAGTCCGGTCGTTTTCTAAGTCGGTGACAGGTATCAATCTCTTCTTCTTTTATCTCGACTCCGACAGCTTTGCAGGTCTCAAGCACCACTTTGGAAACGTCCTCGCGAGTTGTGACTGGAATCCCGTGTAGCTCCAGGGTATTCCTCCTTCCGTATTGTTCCAGGTCATCTGCACGTAAATATAGGTCACTAACTTGTTTTTTAAGGGTTCCATTTTCACTTTGCAGAGCTCTTATTAATTCTTGTTGCGCTGCAATTAGATTTCCCTGCTTATGTAAGATACTTGCATTGCTGTCAAGTTTTGTATTGCATAGATTGAGAGATTCCTGTAGTTTCTCAAGACTGTTCATGATCTCGGTTTTAAAGTCGTTGAGTGATAGACTATTAGTATCAACAGAATGAATCACGAACCCATGTCCAGGGGTTTTTACGGGCGTCGATTTTGGGTCAGCACCACGCTGAAGCCGGAGTCCCACCATACAGCTCACGCACCTCCAAGTACCCTTCGCGAGGATCTCCATTTCCGCCTCACTCATAGCTCTGCCAGCCTCATCGCGTATACATTTTCCGTGAAAAATTGACCCACAGTCTTTACACCCCATCGCCAAGTCCTTGCCAGATCTGCTGACCACCGATTTGCACTCCGCACACACACTCATATTTAGGCTACTTCAAGAAAGTCAAGAGAAAAAATCACGTACGAAAACTTATGTTCAATAATACGAAAACTTAAGTTCAATAATAATGAACAACCATACTATTTACCGGCAGGCGAGGTAGATGATTGACTAAACAAGACGATTCATTTATCGGTAGCTGATAAGAGAGCGAAACGGAAAGCGTCTGCTCCTAGTCAACTCTCAGATAGTACTGAATATGGACAGATAGGACAGATATGGACTGAATATAGGACAGACCATATCAATATGGCATACAAACACACAAAGTTTCAACCAACTTGTAACTAGTGAAATGTGTGACTCTTGTGTTTACTTGTCCCACACCGGTGACTTGTGACCTTGTAACACCTTCTCACTCAATGTGAACCAAACTCATAAACCAGAAAATACTAAAATTGAAAATAGAACATTGAAATGAGATAGGTGATGAAGGAATGTTAGTGAAATATTGGACTACAAAAATATAAACAACCTGTGGAAACTATATTCATACTCTAGTATTTCTCAATGTGGTTTTGATATTCTTTGTTTTATGGCTTTTGTGCACCCACTTGAAATTCAACATGTGTTGTATAATTTATTCTAGTAGACCTACACTGAGAATAATTTTTGTTTGAAGTTTTCGAAAGAAATTTCTAAATCTTAGGCCTCATATATTATGAATTCGAAAATAAATAAATTGAAGCCTACAAGTACGCATATTTTTCATATTCTGACTGATATTGTAGATTGTGCGTTTTCATATTGAGAATGGAATATTGCAATCAATCAAGTCCAGTGGCCCATTTGAATCATTATTTCCAGGCTATCTGATCAATAATGCAAATCTCATTCCTTTAATACCATGTTTCAAATAATTATATTGATTGATTATTGATGCCTACCGCAAACCGCATCAATAGGGTTTTTGATCTCAACAGAGTAATAAAAAATATTATTGACATTATACAGAATACTGTATATTGAAAATTTCATACCATTTAAGAAATTGACCTACATAAATCGTGCAATATTTATTTCTAGTTCAAGAGCTTGAAACCTTTCTCATGTTAATGAACTTATAAATAGCAAAAACTAAAGTGCAAAGTCGAGTTTCTAATTGATTGACTCACTTCATCAACCGTTTGTTTCTCGGATAATGTTCCACTTCCTCAAGCTGGAATCATGAAGTAATTTAATACATCTTGATCAGATCATTGAGTACTGAAAACAAATTGTTACATTTTCCACAACAAGAATTAACTTAATACAGTAATTTATACTTGGGTTCTCGATCAATTCATCTAAATGTCATGCATTTTCATTTTCCAAAGAAATTTCTTCCTAACCGATTCACTTGAAGCAATGGTTGAATGAAAAGCTTTGGTGTTAATATGAAGTATGCTGGCAGTTCAATCTGAATCTCACATTCGCTTCAATCATGTCTTCCTCAACACAGTGATCCCATCATCTTCAGTTATTTTTTACTCTTCTAGTGTGTGATATAATTCCTGTACTCTTGACAAAAATGAATTAAGAGATTGAAATTGGCTTAATGAACATCACTGTCCAAATTTCTTAACACCAGTTCAAAAACTTGAGTTGTCAGTGATTCATTATTCAAGTTTGAAAGATACATTAATCTAGAATTTCCTATCATGTAATTTGATAAAAAAAGTGAAAACCCTAGAAATTTCTCCCATGATCTATGATAGTCGATAAAGAGATCCAAGCCGACAAAAAACAGAGTTACTGTCAAGCTATAAACGCAAACAGTCTAATTCTTTCAAATTTATTATTGTGGACTCCAGTCAAAAAATCTAATAAAATTCGTCTAATTTACGCGGGTATAAATTTGAGGCATGCATAAATTTGTCAGACAATCGACTAGAATGCCACCTAGGCTGTGTGCGGTATCACACATCATTTTAATGAGCTTGCTCCAGAAAAGATCACACAAATGCCGTAATGTGGCCTTGACTCATGAATTTATTCCTGTATTTCTACATAAGAGAGCAAAAGGTGGAAAAAAGACGATAAGGAGGATAAGAGGAAGAATTGTAAAAAGAGGAACAAAGTTATCAAATTATATAAAATCTCTAGAGATTACAATATTTATTGATTGTGATGAATAAATTTCTATGAAAGATTGTTATACAGTATCTTAATACAGCTATCAATAGTAATTTTACTTTAAAATATATCATAAGTAGTTCATTATTGCTGTTTATTAGAAGTATGCCTAGTATAGGTATAAGTTACGTGGTTTTAGAATAGTCATGATCATTTATCACAATATTTGATATCTGCAAGGCTGTTAAGCTGTGTGGTTTCACGAGTAAAACATCAATTGAAAAAATACACGACCATTTTTCTGAATCCTGGAGGATGGGAAAGCTTCATTAAAGATTTGATTTACAGTTGAACAACTGTGGATATTCCACATGTACGTTTTACAGGCAATTATTGTTGAGAAGGATAATTCATACACGAGATTTATCCAGACGTCTTATTATAGGTGAATATTAAATTCTAAATTAAATTTTATGACTTTTCTACCATCAAACCTGTGATTTCACTCGCGCTGATATTCTTGTATTTCAAGATTCAACTTTATTCATAGCAATGTTTGTTATTTCAACTTTGCTGCTCATAGTTCGTAGATCGTCGTGTTATAGATGGGAATAAACTTACGAAATTTCTAATATCTTGAAATGAAATGGATTTAGGTCTAAGATTTGCTCAGTTTCAGAATGAAGGGAATATAAAAATTGTATTTTACAGAGATAGATAGAAGTATAATATACAAATATTAAATTTAGGAATTTTCAAAATAGTTTTCGAACTATTTCGAGAGTTTGTTTTGTCTATGGGTAAGTTTGTTTTCTATGTTTTGTTAATTACGTGTATTGTCATGTTATAGCATTCTGTGTGTGTCATTGATGTCAATAGGCTTATAGGCTACTTACTATCAGCTCTGTAAATTATTATGTTATTATTGTTGATAGGTATGATATTCGTTGTATGTGTTGTAGTATATGTTGTGTTCAATCACTTATGAAGTTCCATTCAGATGTAGCAATATCAAAGCTTCTATCACTGTTTGAAGCTCTTTCGATCAAGGCAACTCATTAGTTCCCTGTTTAAAATGACAAGAATCACTGGACCACTGAACTTTTTGTGTGGATTTTTCGAAAAAAAATTGAAAAGTTGATAAAAATAGAAGAGCAGGCGGCCCAAGCCTGACGAGACAAATTAGTTTGAGCTATTAAACGAGAAAATAAATGAAGACAGAAGCTATTTTCCACCAACAAATGTGTTACACTCGAGTTTCGCATCAGATGTACTGTGCTGTTCAACCTTCTCTCATTTGTCTTTCCACTTTGCTTTCCACATTCTTCCATTCTATCTTCGTTTCTATATTATATTTCACTTTCTTACCTTTCCTTTTCACCTCTTATCCTACCTCGTCATTTAAGGAAATTATGACTTTTCCAATCTAACTTATCTAATATCATTTGTGATGATTTGAATAACAAAAATGTTATATATTTGAAATATTAAAATTAAACTATTGTCAGCGGTATTAATTAGCCTAATAGCAATAACATATTTTATTATGAAACGATCATTGACATATATCAAAATCAAATCAAGTTCTACTCAATAACATTACATACATGAGAATTACATTACAGGTCATTGAATAGGTACAATGTTTGCGAAAGAAAATTCTTGTCAAAATATATCATCCATCCTTCTCCTTCTTCAATCTCCATATTATATCTCAATTCTATTTCATTCTCTCTTTCTGAAACATAACTCCTAATTCATTTTCAAAATATTCTTCTCCTCATCCCCCTCTTTATCTACATTATCCTACTCTCCTTCCCCCTTCACTACTTCACTTTTATTTTTTAACCCCTCTCCTGTTCATCCTTGATCAACCTTCATACCCCTCCGCGATTACAATATTCTTCCCTATCCTACCAAATTCTTCTTCTCTTCTTATTCATTTTCTCTGCTTGATCGCCTATCAATTATTATTTTTGCTAACGTTTTTGGTCTTCTTCTCCATCTCCCACACCCTCTCATTTCTCCTTCCTCGCTTTTTTTTTTCTTCATAACTTTTCACTACAATTAATCCTCCACCACTGTTCTATCATTCTCTCATATTCCTGTTACTCTCAAATAATAATTATAGAATATAAAATTTCAGTGTATCAGAATGTAAAATTAAATAGTTGAGCTTTCATTTCTGTTCAAGTGTTAATGGGAAGGATATTATTTCAAACCCTTTCCGAAAGTCGACAATTATTATTTTTTGAAACACCACCGATTTTTGAAGTTGGATGATTAATGGAAAATATCGGGACACCGAGCTTTGCTCGTTATTTATTCATAAACTATTGATAAACAGAACACAATTCTTTAAAATGATTGGGGAAGGACTAACAGGCACAGCCCAAAACTGTTTCTTCCCCGAATTTTGGTTTATACACTATAAATTATACCCCAGAAAGTAGGTTATGTTCCATACACTTGAATTCAGGTTCAATTTTCAGTCCAAACATTTGAAAACAACAAAGTTCTGATTTAGATTGTCTACAAACCAAATTAAATAACACTCACTAATCACTTAAAATTGTCGAATAATGATTAACTTTGAAAATTATGATATATTCTACTTTAGAATGATTATCATGTCCTGTCAACATATCAGATTATTCCGATGAAGTAGATTAATATTGCTAGATAACATTTCTCCTGATTGATTACACAGCTGGAAATAATTATGTTTCTCTCCCACACACGCGCCTTCTGTTTCGACAGACGACGAAATTACCATCTGCTTTTCCAAGATGAATTATTATTATCCTTTTCATGTCCTTCAGCGAGTTTTCCCAGGGATAAGACCTAGAGCAATCGAATCTTTATATCATAAACCTACTATGTTCCAAATTTTGTGTAAATCGTTAGAGCCTTTTTCGAAATCCGTTGGACATAAATAACCATATATAAGAAACCCCAAATATAAAAATCTTTCCTTGCCGTTATGAAAATTTATCACCTGACGCTAGTGTTCACGCGCATCTCAAGTCTACTATTTAAAGATCCAAGCCAGCTAGTGACAGGACAATAACGCTGGAGACACACGAAGTCTGCTATCTCTTCATAGTGAATGATTCAATAGAATCAACAGTTGCCAACAGTTTGCAATTGAAATAATAACATTTTCTCGAATATCGAGCTTATTTTGAATTTTGGGTGAAAATGTTACTGAACATTAATTGTAGAGATTTTCATGCTTAATCTTTTTCACTTGATTTTTTTTTGTTTAAATTGTATCTGAAGCCTGATAATTGGGAATCTAAAATCAAACTTTGCATAGATGGGGTGGCTCCTGGAACTCTTACAGATATGGGACTTGTGGCAGTTGATAGAGCTTATCAAATTCTATCCCAACTATTCTAGGTATAAACTTGATCAAAATCGTTGGAGCCGTTTTCGAGAAATTGCGAAAAACCCTGTTTTTGACAACATTTTCGCCATTTTATGCGCCATCTCGAATTGCATTTTATGCGCCATCTCGAATTGCATTTGATCGAAATTGTTCGTTTCGGATCCTTATATTGTAAGGACCTTAAGTTCCAAATTCCAAGTCATTCCGTTAATTATTGGCAGATGAGATATCGTGTACACAGGCGCACATACACTCATACACACACACATACAGACCAATACCCAAAAACCACTTTTTTGGACTCAGGGGACCTTGAAACGTATAGAAATTTAGAAATTGGGGTACCTTAATTTTTCTCGGAAAGCAATACTTTCCTTACCTATGGTAATAGGGCAAGGAAAGTGGAAATAACTAGATATAAAAATATATATACAGAAATTGCTCGCTTAATATAATAGGATTTACTCATTCATTTATATTTATTACAATATATATTATCGAATTCAAATTGCATCCAGTCTTCATTCTCATTTATATTTTTCAACATATTCTTTCCAAACTTTATTTGTTCCTTCCCCATTATCTATTTTTCGACTTCACTCTGATGTGACACATTGCTAGCTAAATACATCTTCTATTTACAAGCTGTTTCCTCTCTTTCTCTTCACATCCTCCTCCTCGTCCTCGTTCTTCTTTTCTTCTTATTCTTCTTCTTCTTCTTCTTCTTCTTCTTCTTCTTCTTCTCCGTCTTGTACTTCTTCTTCTTTCTTCTCATTTTCCTACGTTTTTTTGTTAGTTTTGCTTCGCGTGTGTGCTTGTAGTACGTATGTGACACGAGCTACAATTAACAAAACGCCCAATGAATGGATCACCACCGAGCAGGACAGGATTTAAATTTAGACCGCACTTGTTGTATTTTTGCGGTTTCTCATTTTTAGCCTGCGACAAAAAAACACGATTTTTCATTGCGTTAATCGAGTTGAAGACTTGTTTGTTGTATTATACAGCTTTATTCATTGCCGCTTATAAATTGCGTTCTTTTAAGCTCTAATTGAACCGATCGATAATGGTTAAAGTTGTCGGGCAAGTTTATTGTGATTCGAGTCATCAATAAAACTGGAACAATAATAAGCAGGGTGCGTATAAATTCCATGAAATGGTAAATATGTTGTTGAATACGAAACATTTATGTATTCTTCTTGATGAAGCTCCAATAATGTTTTCCTGATTGGTGACATAAATAAATATAAAAGTATCAGATTTAAATCTTTAATTGGATATGAATGAGTGAAATAAAATTCAATTTTTCTTGAGCACAAATATTTCTATTCACAACCACGAACCATTGAATCATATTTCTTACTTTTTAAAAGCATAGTCTATTATGTAGTTAACAGTGAAATACAAGTTTTTCTCCCTTTTCTAAACGTTTGAAGGCTCTCAGTGAATTAAATAAGTGATAAGATTTATGAACTCAAAGAAAGTGAACCTATATATTTGAACTCATCACCCAGCTCATGCTACTACTTATTGACAGAGCTTATAATTATGAACAAAATGAACTATCCACCAATCAGGAAAGAGTAGGTGGAGTTGAAAATATGACTCAACATCTGCTGCCGTCTACTAGCAGAAGTCCGTAAAAGATTACAAACTGTTGCCCAATCACAAGAGAGACGAGAGTATTCATCCATAAAAAAATTGGCAAAGTTATTATCAATTGAGAATTTACTCATCAATTTATTGAGAAATAGAGTAGAATTTTTTTAGCATACCTGTAAGGGGTAACCAGATGTGAAATCAAATTTTCAGTGTGAAAGCATTAAAAGCTACGGTAATGTATCTACAAAATACTTGATCAGAATCTCTAGCATTTTCCTTATGTTTTTGTTCCTTGTTAAGCGGGCCCCTAGGCAGCTGCCCAGTTTTATACAGTTTGCTTGGTCCTCCAACCCGGACCAAGTGAAAATAAGTGAAACTGACTTCAAATGTCTATTTGGCTGATTCGTTGAAGAGTAGGCCTATAGAATCATTTGAGTCGTACTTTTCCATCACTTCAAGCTATACTAAGTTACTGTGAGCTACACTCATTAGAATCTTAATAACATAGATCTCCGGAGGTAACCAAGTAGAATTAAAAATGACTATAATTTTTAATAAAATGTGGAATGTTATTGGGAACATTCCAGAAAAATTACCTTGAAAAATGGGTTTTAGATAATAGAAACATGATTATTCAAGCTTATAAAACCTACCTGGACCTATGTCCAGGTTCCACATTGAATATATATATTTATCGATTGAAATTAAGTGGAAACAAAAAAAATTCAACAAAGCTTTTACACGTGCTGTCCATTTCCACTCTAATTCTCATCTGCGTGGGAAACTCAGCAACCGAGTTTCCACGTAGCCTTGTGTGTAACATTCAATTTTCCGACAATTTTCTCATTTTCTTCACACACAATTAACTGCACAATCCTTTCAATTTCTCAAACAATCAAAGTTTCTCATAATAACAACAATAACCAGAAACTAAAAGCAGAACATTTTTATGAGTGGAAATATCGATTTTCAAGTCAAAGTCAAATTTTGTTCATGGACTCTACTCAGTGCACCATGCATTTATCTCTATAAAAATTGAACTCACATTTCATGATCTATTTTGTTAAAATGGTCGATCTGAGATTTGAACTTTATTGGCGACACTTTTAATGTCAATTTGACTTCCGAAAATTTATTGACAGTTCAATATTGACTTTCAAGAAAAGAATCGGCATTTTTATGTTTCACTCTTTTGTGAACTCACTGATAGAAAAAAATATGTATGAGGAGATCAATGAGCTTCCAATGTTTTTGCTTTTCATTTATACATCCGTGATACACAGAAATCATTGAGGAAATGATTGGGGAAGGAATAAAGCCAACAGTGTATTTAGAGTATCATCATCCTATTAACCGTGCCATTAACTAGCAATATCCGGGAAGGCTATCAATCGATCTCCATTGTATTTTCACAAGCCACGATCACTATTTTCCACCTGTGAGTCCAAATGCAGCTTTTGCTTGATTTTCTAGTCACTACACGTTTGCAGCTTCCACTTACGACTGCGAAAAACGCACACTGAATAGATTATGGCCAATGCATTTCTAATTTTCACAGCTAGTGTGCGAATTGTGCTGGGTTTCCATGGTCGATGTTATTGGCATGCGCTCGCCTAGTGGTTCCAAATGAAATTTGATAATTGATGGTTTTAATAATTGAAATAGGTTTGTTGTTGTTAAAAAGAAGTAAAAGGTATTTTTATAAAAAGTGTAATAATTTAATTTCATTTTTAATATTACCAATTATTTTGATATTTTCGACCTGACGATATATAGGAAAATCAATTCTCTATTGAGTGTGATTGTAACTACTGATTGAACGTAGGCTATTCTTCTTGTACATATTTTGTACATTACATGCGCATGTCATTTTTGCAATTATTGAGAGATAATAGGCGAACTTCTTCTCTCCTCAATTTAGATGGATGATCAAGTCCGAAATGAAATGAGGTTTTGTAATGGCAAGAGTATTGATATGCCTGTACTGTAGTTTTGTGCTCTATGTTAGAAAGGTGATTTGTAAAACAACAAAATATATCGACTCTAGGGGTTGATACGCCTTATTCAATCACCTTGGTAAGGGCTACCCATGTTTTCACAAAATTAAAAATCAAAGTATCCTTTTTCAACTTCATTTTCGGTTTTCAACTTCTTTCAAAGCTCTTTCAACTTCTTTCTTCAAAAGTTTTCAACTTTTTCCGACTTCATTTTTTGTTGAAAATAAAGTATTCTGATTTTTAATGGCGAGTAGATTCTAGAGGATATGCAGATAATACCTACTAGCCTACTACCATGGATAATACTATACTTTTTGTATCTGTATTTTTGTAGCTCTATTTACTTTGTCTCCGTTGATAGACTACCTAGAGCATAATTTTACCTGATTTAGAACCCATTAATGAGTATAAAAATCAAATCAAATTTTGCGGTTGATTGATAGAGAGGACATTACTGTCCAAACTTCGCCACGTCAACAAATATGAAAGTCATTCTAGTCTGTATTCTATTCTATTAATATTGTGTAGTGGTCTCTTGATGGGTTAATGCCATAAAACTTATCTCTTCGTCAAGAATCAATAATAATTGACAACACACATATTGCATTAGTTTCTCCTACTCCAGTAGTTTCTTGCTCCACAGTTTGGTAGCACATATAATGATAGCCTGCACGGATTTCGTTTTGTAGCATATAAATTTACATGAGCATGCAAGAGTTTTGCGACTTGTGTGGCATGACATATCGCATGCCACAGTGTCAACCACGAGGCTCTCTTCTATCAGGCGAACAAATCTGATTTGGCATCCACTTGAAAGCAACACCACAGCACCGCCAACTTGAATAGTTCAACAAAGCTGAATTGTTAGCATTCAGGTATCTGATGGCGCTAATTTTATCTCAGAGGCATTTTAATGTCTTTATCAGTGTTTTCATACTAGGACATTGTTAAGTTTTTAAATGTTTTAGTAAAAGGTTACTACACGTTTTTTATTGTTTTTATTAATTTGAATAAAGTAGCCCATATAAGTGAAATTATTTTAGGACATTGTTGTATTTTTGCTATGGTAGGGGATTAGGCAGAAAGTATAGAATGTAATATAGAGTATAGAGCATTACATTCTATACTCTCAGGGTTCAGGTCGATTTAACACTATTGCTGTATCATACCCTATCTTTTTTGTACATGAAGCTATAGACTTGATGAGTCTCAGCAGCAAAGAAATACAATTTTCCTGTTAATTGTATCGATTATAGAATAAAACGACTTAAAATAGGGAAGACAGCTCAATTCTTTCCGTTCTCACAATATCATTAATCTGTAATGAATCTTAAACATGTAGCAGGCAAAATTATCCGCATATAGATAGAGGTGGCTGATCTGTGATGAAGGGCTGCCATTGGCTGAGATCACGCCTATCCAACCGTAGTAATGCTCCCCTCAGAATGAGCGTGTCTTGTCTCAGTCAATGACAACTTCTCCTCAGTCTATTGATAGTCAATAGATATCTCAAACTAGTTCTGGAAGTCTCAACAAATGAGTGACTGCGTGAGCACTTTACAAAGTATTTTATTTCATAGACTTCCCAATACAACATTAGGAATCTTGATTGCTTGATTATCTTTTCAATTCTGTTCAATTATTGTACTGGGATTTATTCAAATTGGATATAAACTACAAAAATATTCTACTCCACTACTACACAGACATAACTTTATAACCTTCAGCTTTTATTAAGCCTACGTTCAAGTTTTTCACACTAATTATTATAACCGTAGCCAATCAACCCATTAATAGCTTATTGTCTTTTGTCTAGTTTCACAAATGCAAAAATTGCAAAATATTCTGACAATCATGTAGGCTTATTCGATATTATATCTTATTATTTAGGCCTATTCTATCTTATCATTATTCTCGTATACAAACAATTCACATTCATCATTATACCTATAAATATCACTAAACTTTAAACCATTACATGTTCATTATATCTATAGCCTATCATGTACGATCATCACAAAAGTTCATTATACCTGAATCTTAAACGTTATACAAACTAGATACAACATAATAATAATACAGTATAGGTATAAGTATATGGTACTACTTGTACCATACTAGCCTATGGTATACCTGTAGTTTATCGATTATTACTTGTTTATCAACGCATGAGACATATTCATTATACCTATATTCTTTCGTGGAACACACAATTACATACATGTTCATCATACCTATATCTTAATTTAATATTGTTACCGTCTATTTAGTGAGATTCGTTTCAAGCCGTCAGATTTCCTAATCAAAAATTCCAATGCTCTGTATTCAACCAATGCTGACAGTTTGAAGTGAATCTCACTAAACCAACCACATACATGTATGTATCTTGATAGTATAGTTATACTAACAGTATATTCAATGATGTGGTATTAGGTCTACCGCAATGTTGAGTGGGTGTACTCCGCAACATAAAAGGTACCACCGACACTGATTATTAACATTCGATTCTTAATTAACGACTTTCTTGCTTTATTAATTGCTATGTTCAAGCCAGTAGAGCGACGAAATTTGCATAGAAACGTACTTAGCTAGGTTCAAGTGTGGTGTTTGGAAACTATAATGAAACAGATTGAAATCTGTTCATAAATGTCTCAATTTTCGTTTGTTGGATAAAATTATTGATTATAGATTGTAGATCCGAGATTGGTCAGTTTAAAATGAATTCTTAATTGATTAATAGGATCATTACCTATTTTAGGGATAGGCTGTTCTTTAGAATCTGCTCTGTGATGTCTCAATTGACACGTCACAATGCAGATTTGGACTGGATTGAAGAATAATTATAAGTTACAATAGTTCTAGAACTGTGATTTTTCGGTAAATAGATTCAATCATTCAATCTCACCTATTTTCCATGCATGAAATCAAGCTGGTAAACAGCTGTTAGCATAGCAAATAAACATACGATTCTCATTACAGCATATTACTCCACTGTAATGAAACCATATCCTATACTATTAAACGAGCAATTTCTGTGTAATATGTTTTTGTCATAGTCATTCAATTTCAGCTGTTTTACTCCCATGAAATCAAGCCGGTGAACAGCTGATTGTAGAAAAAATAAACATATGATTCTCATTACAGCATACTATACTGTAATAAATTCATATGTTTTCTTTACAGTCGAATATGTTTCCTAATTCCAAATTCGGAACAGCAGACAGGTACAAAAACCGCCTTTAAGCGCTCCAGGTGGATTTTTTGTCAACTACAATCAAGAAATTCCTGATTCGAAACTTGTAAACTATAGTGAGGTCCACTTTATGATGGCAGTGGATAAAGATAGGAGAATAGCGATTCCGATTCTCTGCATTAATTAATTATATTTCTACACTTGCAAAAACATAATTGTCATCGTTGTGGATCTAGAAAAGGATAGTACCACCGGATTTGTCGAATACTGTTATTATAATGTGGACCTCACTATAGGTTAATGTTTATAGAATGCATGTAGTAATGTCAGCACAAGCAGGTAATGTTTTCTGTTTCTCAATTATTCTTTTCTAGATTATTATGATAAAAAATAGTGTAAGTTACTTGAACCTAAATGTCTTTTGCAGTGCTCGAATGAAATTCTAGTCTCGGCTACCGCCTCGACTGGAAACATCATTCTCGCCTGCAAAAGGCCCCTTCCCGTCCTTGTGACTTAAGATACTAGACTTGTGATTAAGTTACTATGAGATGTTCATATGTTTATATCTGTATGTGACCGGATCTCGAAAACGGCTCTAACGATTCTCACGAAATTTGGAAGAAAGTAGGTTTATGATATGAAAATTCGATTGCACTATGTATTCATGTGAATATTTTATGACTAATAAAATTCTATTCTATTCTATTCTATTCTCAACCCTGGGATAACTCACTGAAGGACATTAAAAGGATAAATACGTCCTTGGAAAAACAGCTGGAATTTTTGTCATCTGTTGATACCATAATGGAAGTGAGTGAGCGAGTGCATGTGTGGGTTATTCCTCAGCTGATCTCACGAGAAAAATAATGCAAGAAAAACTTATTTTTGTTTATTTCCCTTTTTTTAGAAAACATGTTCACTTCAGAAAGTCCAAAATAGTAACTATATGTATAGAATAATATGGAAACTTATAATATGGAATAATATGCATATTCTTTGCTGATAGCATTAGTTTAGTCTAGAATAGGGTTTCTAGTGTTTAACTCTTTAAAATACAAATCATTAGTTCAAATAATTTTCTTCAAGGGAGAAAGAATAATAATTATGGAAACCAATCATATGATTTACCTCTGAATCCCTAGGCAAAAGTAATCTTTTGGGCCTCAAGGTTATAAAACTAGATTAAAGTTGAAATTGAAATTATCTTTATTCTTCTTCTTAGAAAGTACAAACAATATACATATACAAAACTTGAAGAAGGCTCCTCACATGGGCAAAGCCTGTGTGCGAGGAACGAGTTCTCTACAATTCCATATACTTAAATATACAATGATTCAATACAATTGAAAAACAAAACGATTTCAACCGATAATAAGCACTAAACCATAACATATTACCAAAATAAAAGAAACAGAGCAATAATAATTATTAATTACAAGATAATTATATTACTTACAGACGTAAATAATAATGGTATTAGGACACAACAAGAAATTAAACCTAAAAGAGACATTCCAAACACACTCAAAATCGCTCAACACACCGTACAAATTAAATTTCGTATAAATTCATTAATTTTAATATAATTGTATACGTGCGATCTTATCACACTACTCGACCACTATCGATCAGAATAAATTGATACTACCGTATATAATTCTCCATTTCCTCACGATTCACAATAAGTATCCATTTGTTGACTAATTGCTTGAGATGGCTTATTTAATTATTTTCGGGATTTTTTATAAATCTATTTATTCTATTGTCTAATTTTTTAATTCTTATAATTCTTTTAAATATTAATTTTTATTCTATTTTTTATAAATTTATCCGTAAGATACGAGAATTTCCATCCCAAGTCCAAGAAGAGCAAGCATGAACGAAATTTGCCTCTCAACGTAAAATTCCTTCCATTCATCACAGATTTCAAGCAAAAATGGCCGACTCCCATGTTGTAAACACGAACAAGTATGTATGTATTGTGCATATATGTATATGATGCGTGTATTGTAGAGTACGAATCGCCTGTCCGATTCTTTACGATCGGCTATAAATAACTATAGTGAAATGTACTTTGAACTGTCAGCATTGGTTCAATGGAAATCATTGATGTTATTCATGAGGAATTCTGATAGTATAGAGATGAATCTCTCCATAGCATATTATGGAAGCTGGAGCGAATATGAACACAGTTCTGTTCCAAGTTCTCAGTAAGTTGGACTCGAACTCTGTACTTGCCAAGTAGGTCAGAAAGAAGCTCATTACTCAGCGTCGCACTTCCTACTTGTTGCAATTATTGATATGACAATATTAATCAAAACACTAATTTTGTTGGAATAAACGCAATTGCTAGCCAAGACTGTTTCAAGATGAGAAAGAAACATGGGTTGTTTTAAGCTTTGCAAAGGAGCTTGTTACAAGAAATTATCGAGATGAATTCACAGATGGTTCTGTGGATTCGAGATGGTTCACATATTCATTTTTCATGTAAATCAGAGCTTTATTAAAACTTTGCCAGAAAATATTCGTATAAAGTTTAACAAGCTGAGAGACGGAAAAAGATTTGATTGTTCGTGAAAAGAATCATGAATGGAAATATTTCTTCAGAATTCATTCAGAATGATAGTCATCTTGAAAATTATTTCATTCATGAATGCATCAATAAAGAGTCATCCAACCCAGGAAATTTTATAAAAGTTATACAGAGGATAATCTATTCCTAAGAATAGCCTGAACCTGTTGAAATGGATTGTGGGCTAAAAATTTATTTTATTGCAATGAATGAGAGTGAATGTGATAATTAGCACTATTGAAACGAAATTTGACTATTATAAAACCCAATAATTTGTCGTACATTATTTATACGAGTAATGTACAAACAATAGCAGGATAAGGACTCAGTATCACAGTAATTGTTCCTTCATAGTAGTCATAGTAGTCATAGAATAATTGGTGTTTTACTCTGGTACCCTCCCATGTTCAATGTTAATTCTGTGCTCAATGATATGCAAGTAGCCTTAAACGATAAACTTCAGCGATGTCAGAACTATTGCCTCGGGTTTCTTTACTCTCTCCAACGCCATGAACGAATCACACTCAAGCCCATATTGACAGTTCAACTTTAAAGTTACCTGATCAGAGAATGCTTCGAATAATGAAGCTTGTTAGGGACATTTTAAAATATGGTGAACCAATCTATTTCAAAAATGATTTTAAATTTTTCTCTGAAGGTAGGAGAATTGATGCTTCCCACACTAGAACAGGAGAAAATTCTCTACGAATCCCAAATCAAATTAGATCCATAGAGAGTCGAGAGGGCTTTGCCCGTACATTGAAGCATTATCTTTTAGAAAGAAAGGCTGGAACTGTCCAACCTTAGAGCAGCATGACATTCAAATCAAACCTTCCTTAATCCCTATCCTAATCCTTTATAATAATTTTCCTCCTCTCCCAAGTAAAAATGATGGTTTTCTTTCCAGCATTATCATTCACGTAAATTTAGCATCGAAATATTGTGTATATATTCTAGATTGTTTCTTATTCAAAATCTTCCTGGAGTGGATCTTAGAATTCTTATTCTATATCCCTTTCCCTTTCTTTTCTATAATAATTTCCATTTCATGATTATATTATCATGTTATTTACATTAACAAATCTCTTTTGTATAATAATTTATTTTTTTATCAACATTATTTTTGTATTTACATCTATAAATCTCTTTTCTAATAATAACTTTCACACCCTCATCATTCCACTCATATCATATCGATTTTCTAATTACTAGGAATTAACTTTTTATTTATTTCTATCCTTATTATTAACTCTTTTCTGTTAATTGATTTAACTCTGAATGATTTATCATCTTATGATTTGATTTTTATTTATTGATATTTTTAGTCTAAATTTTTACGCTTAGACATAATGTTTCGTTTGAATTTTCAACATTCTTCATCTACGGTTAAGTGCTGAAGGGGAGGGTATCCTCGATACCCTCTTTGAGAATGGACTTCTTAGGTCCAAACTTTACCGTTTCATGTGAAAACATTACAGTAGTACCTTAACTTTCGCATATCTCATCATTTTTCTTGCTCAATATTATTGTAGAACTCTAGTTTGATACGATTCATCATGTTATTTTTCTGATACTGGTATTTATTTTTAACGCTAGAACGTAAGTTGAATTTTGTATTGTTAAACACATGAATAAAGGAATCTGAATCTGAATGTATTGAGTTTGAAGAATATAAACATAATTCCATTTTTCTCTTAATTATTCCCTTTTTTCCCTAATTATTCTTTTTCTTCGATTCTCATTTTTCTTTTTTATCTCTCTTCCTACACTATTTACTCTTCTTCTTATTTTGCTCTTCGTTCTATTCTTCTCTCACCACATATTATTCACATTACATTCATCCCACCTCTATTATCACTATTCTCTATTATGACTATCAATTATCACTATTCCTGTCACTTATCAATCCATCTCCCTCATCTTCCATATTACTCTCTCTCTCTCTCTCTCATCATTACTCATCTCTCCTTCTTCTTGTCTACTTTCAGTATCTCTTTATTCTTCTTCTCTCCTATTTTCTCTCTCTCTCATATTTCGAAACGCCTGTAAAATGCCACACAGTTATAGTAAGGCAGACTTCAAACTATCAGCATCGGTTGAATGAGAAGCATTGATGCCATTCATGAGAAATGCTGACAGTTTAAAGTGAATCTCGCTATAGTAAATACCCTCAATTCATAACAGTCGGTTTCCTGTGTTAAGTACAGTACACAGCAAAGTTGGTGACTACTGTTATATGTTATCTATGGTATTACTGGTTGGTGCTTAGTACTATAGTTCGATTACTATAGTTTATGTAGTTTAGTTCAGTTGAAGTAGAGGCGGTGCACAGTTGATATAATTGCACACACAATCCAACTTATTTATCAGTGGCTGAAAGGCTATAGTGAGATTCACTTTACACTGTCAGCATTTCTTATAAATGGCATCAATGCTTCTCATTCAACCGATGCTGATATTTCAAAATAAATTTCACTATAGCACTTGAGCTGTTCTGCAATATCTTCACCAGATGGCTTAGCAATTGTCCGGCACAGTTTATTCGCATGAGAATATCAAGAACGAACTAGTTGATCCTTCAAGATGGTAATGATGGCTCTTACATCTAGCTTTGATAGTGGAGTATCCGATACGGGTAGTGTATTGGATGAAATTGATTTTATTTTGAGGCATTATATGTCATTACCCATTACATTATTCTAGGACAAATACTGTTGTGTCATTACATATAGGATAGGTCTAAATCATGGCCGATCTGTAGTGTTACATAGAATAGAATATTTTCTATCTCTTTCCTGTATAGGGCTACTTGTAATATAAATATAAAGAAAATAAAAATCTAAGATTTAATATTTTAAGATACTAAGATTTTTATTTTCTTTATATTTGGAATATTTTCTTTATTCATTACAGCAAAACGAAACATCATGCAGTTAAATATCGTCACTAAATCTAATATTAATACAGATTATAAATGAGAAGCCAAAAATGCAATATTAATATAAAATATCAGAGACAAAATAATGAAGATGAACATTAAAGATGGTCATGCCTAAATCCATTGATTCGTTAGTCTATAAGTACATGGAATATTATGATTCAATATAAAAAGGATGGATTTGAATTCGTTGCTTCATTATGGGTCAGATTTGAATCCAAAAATATGGTTTTATTCATGTTCAATAATATTGTGATTGACTGATCAAATCGGGTGAAATTTGCCAGTTTCACAATTTACCCAACATTGTCATTCTTTGATGCTACAGTATCCAAATAATTTGAAGGAACCTCATCGAAATGACTTCACAATAGTTTTTGTTTAATTATATTATGAGAATAACATGCACAGAATTGATAATAAGTTGAATTGTCCAATAATGATATTGTTTTATTATTTTGTATTGCTGTATTTCTGAAGGAGACATTTAAGTGGTAACAGGTTCACCCTTACATGTTACAGGTAACATGTTACCTCTTATGGATAAATAATTTCAAGTTGTACATGTAGAGGCACACATGAGATAGGCCAGTCTAATCTAATCGCCAATATTCAGCTATAGTTAGGCTAACGTTCAGTGACCACATAATATAAATATTCATCTTTTGTGCTATTGCTTAAATTTATCAAGTACGAATTTCAACTGTGTTGCTGGTTTTTGAATATTTTCAAATCGTGATAATTCATCAATTATTGTATTTCAAAAATTCTAAGAATTAATTGTTATTTTTTATCTACAAATAACAATCATCAAACTTGGCAAGTGCTTGGTTCACTGAAAAAGTCATTCTTGCCAATTTTAGGCTGTAATGAAGTACCGTTAGCTTATCGTATCTTGTTCTCTTAATTATGACAAATTAATGCGGGTTTTTTACTCGATATCTTCAATTTTATCAATGAGTTGCAATTTGAGATTCACTTTCAACTGTCAACATTCCTTATAAGAAACGTCAATGCTTTCCATTCAAACATTGATGACAGTTCTGAGTGAATATCACTACAGGCCTACAATATCGCTGAAAAATACATTTCAATGTCGAATTCGTTCAATTGATTTTTTCTCCACTAATCAATTACTGAACGGAAGTTGCCGATTACAGTATGTTTTTATTGACTTCTCTGTTCTCAATAACAATAATTTGATTTTTTGTTTGGAATTTATTGATATTTATGGCTAATAAACCGATCAATCGTGAGGATTTATCGCTTTAGTTTGGTAGCCGAAATCATCTCCAAGGAAAATAACCATGGAATAGCCTACCTTTTTGAGATTTTCAATTGAATTGTAATTGAAAGATTGCTTCCCATTGAACGAGTTCCAAATGACTGATAAAACCCACTTCAGGCCAGCGCACACTGCAACAGACAGACGGAGAAAAATCCCTCCCCAGGTATTCGAATATTGCAAAGCACATAGACGTTCATGAATGTTTTTTTTGGTGTAAAAGTAATATGGAGAAAAGATAAGCGTAACCTATTTGTATCAGTTGTGTCTGGTAATAATTTGCAAGAGAAATTCACTTCACACAGCCAGCATTTATTATGTGTATAGTGATGTGGATCACACTTTTTTATGGTATATCAATATAAAATGAATCAATTAGAAGTCAGCGCAACCATTTTTTTATCAGAATAATAAGGTATGGTATTATTATTTCAGTAAATAAAAGGTTTAACAATACAAAATAGCTCCCAACAAATTTGAGCTCAAACAAACTGCAATACAGCTGAAAAGATAAGTCAAAAGCGACCTGAAATGAACGGATATCATACAATTAAAAGCAACAGAATAGTCACAGCTCAAGTTTATTACCACAATTCAAATAACCACTGAACATGAATATACCTATTTATACACAGCAATTCCACTTTACTTCATATACTTTACATGTCTATGTGCAGAACAGTACATAAAAGTCCTGAACAGTACCACAATCACAATACAGTATATAAGTATATATCAATAGTATATTTACTATATCTATATATCTATCGTTCATACCAATACAGACACACCCACCTATTCACATTTGACTCACACACTCGCAAAGGCACAAAGGGGCACAATAAATTTTGACATAATTGAGAGATTGTACCCAGCAGTGACAATATTTTACAAAAGATGATGAAAGATGTCTTTGGGGAGCCTGGGAAAACGATCCTACCGATAAAACCAGTTCTCGTTGATTGTGAATTGTAGCTGGTGGATTGTGGATTGCAGTTGGCGAATCGTAGATTGTAAACTGTTGATGTGACTTGTGAAGGGGGAAGTGGTTGCTGATTATCAAGGACTGGGAGATCCAAAATCTAAAGTAATCTTGCATATAAGTATAGAATCTTACACTTGTATTGTTTTTTATGAGGTTAGATTGAATGATTAAATGTATTGTCTCTATGATCCACCTTTCAGATCACAATCCTTTTTTTCAACAATTGTATGAAATTATATTTTTTTGTTTTCAATTCAACTAAAAACAAGGAGATTCAAACTAGCTGGAACCTTCCTCTTTTCATACCTCACCAACAAAAATCATAGGTATTCACTTTACCACTATCAAAACATTAAAAAATTCCAAAAAAATTCGTGATAAAAAGAAGAAACTGCCGGAACTCTAAAACAAGGGAATTACGGGTAAAACTTCACGTTTTTTAATTGTTGTTGAAAAAAACATGTTTATTGAAGCTTAAAGAAACTGCTCAGTTTCATTGCAGCGATGGAAAAAACTGGTGAAAAATCTTAATAGAAATCTATTAGAATGCAATAATGCAGTATCTCTCCTACGCTAATGTCCCGTGTATAATTGAACACTGAGACTGAAGCTCAATAAAATTCTGTGAAGCAACTATTCAATAGATTTTTCTCTAGCAAAACGCCATTATTCCCACTTCAAGGTCTCCATAATCCATAAAAACTGCTTTAAGAAAACGTTTTTATTGTAAACTTCACGGATTGTAAGCTCGACTTAATCGTTCAAGTTGAGTAGGAAATTGAGGCAGAACCACTAGAAAAATCTTTAAAAATAGTAAATAATTCAAAATTTCACATTTTCCCAGATTTACATATAAGAGGCATCGTTATAATAAAAATATGAGGAATAACTGCTCTGAAACCTGAATCAAAAAGATGTGGAGAAAGATGTTGATTTTTTATGAATGCATTTTAAACGATTCCAGTTTACTGAAGTTAATAAACTGAAATGCAGATACGGTTAATGGTTTTATGATTAGTAAAATAATATTATTGTTACGAATTTAAATTATGCGCATTTATTATTATAATAATCTTGTTGTTGTTTATGAAGATGATAGTCAATAGTTGAATAATTATGGCTTTTGAAATACTTGGCTCCAAAACAAAATATGGTACTCAGGTATGTGTTTTATTACGGTCTTAGATCAAAGTAAAAATTTGAATTTGCTGAAACAAAAATAACTCAATTGTTCACCAAATTTGGAAATAATAGACACTTGAATGAAAATTTCGGACTATTTGAATCAACACACACGTATAATGATACCCACAAAAGCTGCTTGGTAAAAGGGAGGAAATATGACGAAGAGTGATGACTTGTATACTAACTAATAGCGTGCCTGTTATCATTGTTTTTGATACCTGTAGGCAACAATAAATCAAAATTCTAATTCATCGAAACAGTTTTCAGATTGATCACAAACCAATCTACATCACATACATTATTAAAGACACTAGGGACTAGGCACCTGTATCACACTATGGTTTGACCCTGAATATGGAATTTTGTGCATCCTCCAGATTTTTCCCAGTGTAGTGTAGGACGATCAAAGCTGTGGAAAGAGGCAAAAGGAGATGATGAAAAAGAAGAAGAAAGAGAAAAGGAACAAGAAGAAAAGGCGGCAAAGAAAAAAGAAACAAGTGTCTACTGGGTGATCTTGTGTTGGGTGTTAGTGGAGAAATCTGTGTGTGAACTTATGGGTCCAAGAGCAAAGCAAATAAAAAAGAACAAACAAGTAGGAAGAGTAGTTGAGAGAAGAGGAGAAAGAGGAAATAGAAGAAGAAGAGGCAGAAGAAAAGGAAGAGGATGGGATGAGAGAGGAGGAAGAGTTACCAGTGGAAGGCTAAAAAGCTATGAATGAATGAACCAGAAAAGATGCTTGAAACTATAGATATACACAAACATTTTGTTTTTTCAATGTGGTTCTGGCGCTGTTATAGGGGCTCCTGATAGGTTAAGAGCTTGCATGTTGTGTGTTGGTGTGTTTAGAGTAGAATGTAGTGGGTGTAGAACGAATCAGGCAAGTGAAACGAGGAGAGAGATTCAGAGAGGGTGTGATAGAGCGAGAGAGAGAGTGAATGTAAGAGTAGACTACAAGAAAAAGTAAAATGATTTGTAAGAAATGTTGATTCTGTAAGGTTAAAATTGGCAAAAAATTAAAGATTGAATAAATATATTTATCATGAGAGGAGAAACATGATTGAGTAGTGTATCCATCTATCAGAGGAATAGTTCAGATTATATGAGTAAAAGTAATGGATATATTAGGCTATAAAATATAATTAATATAATCACCCCAAGTAAAATATAGTCCAATAACTATAAAAATACTCTTAATATATTATAATATAAAATTAATAATAATTATATAATGATAAATGATATAATAATTATAAAATTATTTGTGAACCACCTGAAACATTTTGTTACTTCGCATCTCTCACAACCATCTAAACAATTAAAATTAATTATATTTATCTAAATTTCAAGAATATCACCCATTCAAAAGTATTTGAATTTTCAACATGAGAATTTCAAGCGACAACATACAAAGTTCATCACCCAGTACCTGTTGTCACTTACCGGTAGAATTCAGAAATAACTCTCGCTCTCGTATTCGTTGTCAGCCAATCGGAAGAAAGTTGGTTGAGCTTGGAGGCGTGGCATTAATCTGGATCTTGTTCGTGATTGGTATGTATCTCTCACACTCACTCCCTCTCTCTCTCTCTCACACACACACACTCTCTCTCTCTCTCTCACACACACTCACTCTCTCTCTCACACACACTCACTCTCTCTCTCACACACACTCACTCTCTCTCTCACTCTCTCTCTCTCTCACTCTCTCTCTCTCTCTCTCTCTCTCTCACTCTCTCTCTCTCTCTCTCTCTCTCTCTCTCTCTCTCTCTCTCTCTCTCTCTCTTTTGGTAGAGAGTTAGAGGGAAGAATACTTCGAATATTCTTTCCAAAGAATGGACATTGATATGTCCAAAGCTCCGCCAATTTATGTACTGTAGATGCATAACAATATTATCTATTTCATCTATAGTTATTACAAATTGTTTTTCTCTTTCATATTATATACAGCTCAATAATTATTTTCTTAATTTATATTTTGTAAATTCATCCATAATTTTGCTGTATTCTAAGCTATTGTATACTAGTAGGTATACAATAAACCGTGCTTCGCAAGGGTCTATAACTGCAAAATGAAAACTTGACGTAATAAAAAATTCGAAATTTGAATTAACCATCCTCGGTTAATGAAGAATCTTTATGCAAAATTTCAAATCAATCAGTCCAGTAGTCCAGACGTGATGATGTGTCAAACATAATTTTCCTACATCACGTACGTGTATGAGCCAGCTCTTTCCATTATTATAGTAAAGATGATGGATAGATTGATGATTTATCAGTATCTTTGAATGAGAATAACTTTTGAACGGTTTGAGAAATCGGTGCGGTTTTGATGCGACAGAAAATCAGTTATTTTTATTCGAATAGGATTCCCAATCATGCCTATCATCTAATGTCCCTTTTGAAAGAAATGTTCAGCTGCTTCCATACAACAACTGGAAACATGACAAATTGAAAACTTGACGTAATGAAATCTTGAAGAACTGACAATAGGCATAAATAACCATACTCGATTAATTAAGAATCTTTATGCAAAATTTCAAATTAATCAGTTGATTATATTTCAGACTTGATGATGCGTCAAACATAATTCCCTATTCCTTACGTGTATATGTATAAGCCAGTTCTTTCCTTTATTATAGTATAGAAAACTGAAGAAGACATAATACTTGAAAACCTCACAGAATCATATTGATTTTTCCAATACATCAATAAATTTTAGTATCGATTAGATCCTCCTCAATTTGAATCAGGCAGCCTTTTGTTTTCCCAATTCCAAACAAAATACCTAAAATACTAGTTTCACTGCAAATTCGTGTCTGATAGTACATTATAACTGAAGAATATAAATTATTACTCATTTTATTGTGATCTATTCATGTTTTTCTTATGAAATCCAATGATAGCATGAAGACTATGTCCATTTCATTTGTACTGGTGGCAAAATTTTACATTAAAAATAATTATTTGATAAAATCCAAGTTCAATTGTAATGAAAACAAATTCCTTAAAAAAATAATTGATAATAATACGTTTCGAGGGAAAAAATTAAGAACAAAAAAATTTGGAAGTATCGGGGGATTCGAAACGAGGAACCATCGATCCGTAATCTAGCGTTTTACCGTTATGCTACACTGAAATTCAAAAATGAGAGTCTTGTAACTGCATTATAACTCATAAAAAACACACTTTGGGCTGCAACAATGTAGCCTATGGTACTTAGGCCTATGTACGGTAGCATAGATGAAATTTGACACATTAATTCTGAAAAATCTAGGAGGAAAATTGAAATTTGGGCTTCCAGGTGCACGAGATTGATATTTTTAGAATCTATGTGCAAAATTTGGGGATCGAAATCATTCCCGTTTTTCCGGTATGCAATCCACAAGTTGACATGTTTTGATGCGAACAAACGAACACACGAACAAACACAACCCTACTCTCTCGTATTATATAGATAAGTGTATAAGCCAGTATATATTGTAATCTACATAAATAAAGTACTCAATCAATCAATCAATCTCTCTCTCTCTTACTGGTCTCACCAAACTCTGTTTCATTGTACTTTATTCATCACTTATTTTTTGTATCGTCCCAACTTGAATTCTCCTCTCACTCAGTTTGTCTATATCTCTATTATTTGTATTCTAGTAAATTTGTTCTTTTGTGCATATAGTTCATTCCACATTGTATTTTTATTGTTTCACATTCTTCTTTCATTTTCTCCATCCAACTTATTCCTGGAGTCATCAGTTCTCTGTTTATGTGTACCATTTTATGTAGAGAGTTGCCAAGTTATTGAAAAGGATATTCTTGAATATCTTTTAACAAGAATGAACGTAAATCTATTTAAACGTCGGCCGATCTATCGGTACGATCCTAAACATACATTTGAAGGATGAGATAGATTTCTGGGGCGAAGCGATGAGAAGAACTAGATCAGTTTCAAAAGACCAGTACATAGTAGAAATAAATCAGTTTAGATTTGTTCCGATATAAAGATTACAAATACTGGTCAGATATCATTTTATCATAATATCACCTAATTAACAAACTTGGTATTAACTATTCAAAGAATTTCATATAATATGAACTGAATAATATTGAACTGGATGGAAAAAACGAGACATGATTGAAGAAATACTGATGATGCTCAATATTGAGATAATTTAGCTGGCGAACGAAGAATAGAAAAAGAGGAAAGAAAGATAAAACAGCCAGTGGAGACAAATGATTGAAAGAGAACTAAACTGTTCTCATTTGAAGATTTGAATGTGAAATGAGATGAAGAGATAAGAATTTTGAAGAGGAGAACGAACGAGAAAATTTTGGTAAGGAAGCAAGAGAGAGTGAGGGTGGAAAAGAGATATAGATAGAAAAAGGAGGAGTTGATGAAGAAGATTGAAAATGAAGAAGAGAGAGTGATTGTGTGTGAGATGTTGAACACGTGACACAAATAATAATAGTCAACATAAACACAGCTGCTGACATGGATACTATAACTATAGATGTTACACTCTTATAGTGGAGTTACTATAACAGACAGCTTGTCGCCAAGGACAGTAACAACTCACTGTCAGCATTGTTTCAATGAGCAGCTTTCATTTCACTTATGAGCAATGCTGACAGTTTAAAGGTAATCTCACTAGAAACAACTCTGCACTGACTGAGTTCCAAAGAGACAAATCTCAAGGTATGGGGAAAATTCGTCTTATCAAAGAATTCGTAGGAAGGAGGTGTTTCTAGAGTTCTCCACCTCCGTTATCTGTGCTATAAAGGTTTAGAAATGTATTTCACTTATTTATTTTCTATTTTCAAGTTACTATACTTTTTCTTTTGTACTTTAGTATTTGTTCCTATTATAATTACAAGCTCATGATCTGACTTTGGTCTTGTGAGCTTCAATTTCTTTTGTACTGTTACTTGCATTTTTGTAAATTTTGTGTAATTGTGAGTAAGAATTTGTTCAAAGAACAATTGAATTAAAATTTGAGAGATTCTTGTGCAGCAGGTTGAATTTAGTGAATATTTTTGTGAAACTGTCAGGCTCCAACAAGATAAATCTCAAGGTTTGGAAAAACAGATGATCTTAATCGATATTTCAGAGCGTAGATTTTATCGAAGTTTGACTGTATCACAATACTGACTCAATTAGACCTCGATATTAGAAGCGTTTTAGAAAATACTCCAATACAAAAATTTGACTTATTTAAAGAATTTTACATTTTTCTTCTAAAATTTGATCAGTATTCTCACTCGAGTATGATAATTAACAGTAATAAAGGCTACGACTATACTTCAGTATAATATTATTATATTGCTATTGATAGATGAACCGAATTTCTATACTCGAATTGATTACATGAACACAAACTAACTCCAAAATTGATTATTCAAACGAAAAAGTGATAGTTTCCTTCTTTGAAATATAATACATATAAATAAATTCTATCAAATGTCCTTCTTTTAATCAGAACGACGCAAACTCAACTGCAGTGATGGAATAATATCACAGCTATAAAATTCCTACAATGTTTCCACTAACTGAAAAGGTATTAGGCCTATTAGTTATGGTCATGAAAAAGTTACTACTGAAAACTTATAACCGGCATTCAATAGCCTCCAATAAATGTCTAAAAATGGAGGTAGAATATACTTGTCTAGAATAATTCTTGTTTCATTTTGCAAATAATAATCAACAGCTATTGAATGATAACCCACTGGAGAATCATTCCTCATTCAAAACGTTCTTCAAGAACATTCATCAACTATAGTAAGATTCACTTCAAATTGTCAGCGTTGTTTGATTGGGAGACATCCATGTTTTATAAAAGGAATGCTGACAGTAATTCTCACTTTTAAATGAAACGAAGGCGGTAAACAAGTTTTATTCTCTTTTTATATCCTTGATTATTTCTTCTCTCTCCATGTTTAAACATCCTTTCAATTCTACTCATTCTGCGTGCTTCAAAATCTCTATTCTCTTTATTCTCTATTATATTTATTTTTCCATGTCATTTGAAATTATTTGAAGGAGGTGAGTTGGATGAGTTAGAGTTAGTGGGTGTCTGGTTTTGAACAAACTGTGAGTCTGTCAGCAAATTAATCTTGCAGTTTGAGATCACTAATAGGATCAGCATCATGTAACTTGTAATTTATCTGCAAAAATACAGTGTTTTGTTAATAAAATGATTGAAAGATTCATGAGTGGCTTTATCTCACCTCTAAATCTAATTAATACAGGCTTCGCTCTAAAATGAATGTTAATAATGCTTTATTTTTCTATATGATTTATTCATCAATTTATACCTCTATAATCATACACAAATCACACATGAAGCATGCAAATGAAGTCTATTTAATGCAACCCAATCTTATTTGGGAAACTGTTGGCTCCGTGGTCGCACAGATACGCATCGCTCAGAAAAGTTACGTTCCATGCTCATGCTACTCCTGTGGCTCTTGTTCTGGTATGTATTCAACATCCTTGAAAGTTTTTCCATATTGTAACATTACTTATTTATAAAATATTATAGTTGAATCAGTAAAGCCATGCCACAATAATCGAAACACGTCACTGTCATACTTAGGACTTGGGACATCGCCTTATTTTTCTGTTCATTAGAATACATATATATAAATAAATATACGTTAGAAGGCTGTCGTGAGATTCACTTTAAACTGTCAGTAGCCTATTCCTCATAAATAACATCAATTTAACATAATTCAATATTATGTAATTAAATTACACAATTTAACATCGATTTAACATAACATAATTTCCGTTTGCTTCTCTTCTAACCAATGCTGTTATTTTGTAGTGAATCTCTATAGAACGTGAATCGTTCTTCCACATCTAAATACTAAAATGCATTTCAATTTTGTTTCTATCTTCGTGACCTTATGTTTTGAGCGTCAATACTCACTTTGGTGTGAATAGTTATATTTTGAAGAAGTCTCTAACAAAAAACCTCTGTTGCTAACCGTAGTCTATCAGCATCAGTATGCTAATCTCAATTGCATAACGAATTTATCGCCTATATAGCCTTGAGTTGGTCATTTGCTTTTCAAGTACAATCTACAAGTGAAGTGTAAACTGGGAAACTATTAAATAATAAACAACTCACGGAAAGTTTTCACTTATGAAAACAGTTATCGCTATATGATGGAAGTAACCATTCTAATCAATACATTGCTGATATTATTGAACTTTTTCCGTTACATTTAGTGAACAGAGGTACAGATGAGATTACAGTGTAGGTTGAATGGCAATAAGTGGTGTTATTATGTATAAGGATACTGACAGTTTAAAGTGAAAATGTTTAGATTGACCTTGACCTAATAATTAGAATCGTATTGTTTTCTCCAAACCTCTAACCTCATCTCTACATCAAGAAACGCTTTTTTCTTCATTACCCATAATCAAGTAAACCTCTTCCGCATCCTCTTCGACTCAATCAACTCTTCGTCCATTTTTACTTTCCTTGCCCTATTACCATAGGTAAGGAAAGTATTGCTTTCCGAAAAAAATAAGGTACTTAATCAGATCTTACCTGGCTCAGGTCTTTGAATAGTAGACTTGAAATGCGCGTGAACACTAGCGTCAGGTGATGAACCACGATAATGATTTTCTGAACTGATACTTTGAAAATATAGTCTTTTTCTCTATAAAATCTGGTTACTATAGTTATGCCCCCTGTGGGTTGGGGGAGCTTTGAGTCAAACATATATCCCTGTTTTACGTAGGAGGCGACTATAAGGGACCCCCTTTCCAAAGCCCTTCTTAATATGATTTTTAATTTTCATTTCTAGAATGACCTGTTTCCATTGACTTAGCTTTGTGCCATTCTTTCTTTCTTTTTCTATATGTAGGCCTCCCTTGACCATATTCTTACTTCTTCTTATGCCAACCCAAGGTGTGATGTGGACCGTGCTGATGAGTGGTGCATTCATAATTATGGTGTCTCTAACGGTGCCTGCAGGATACCAGGTGCCCCCCTGTAGTATTTAGCCATGCCTGGACATGCGGGACCCCTCCCTCAGCGGAAGGACCTACAAAGGCCAGGAGTGGACCTCACTCACATAGGTCACCAGGACCAATCAGTCTGCCAAGCATATCACACTGGATTGTAAAAGACCAAAGGCAAGGACCAAGGGCTCTGTTTGGTTGGCTGCAAGCAACCAGGTGATGAATGGGATGTTAGTATAGGGAGAAGCTCCTGGATCTTGTAAAGGACACAGGTATTGGTTTGCCTAAGTAACGTACTTGGGAGCACAATAAGCTATAGTTGACGTGTAGGGTTCATTGGACCTTTGGATACTCGAATCCGTCCCTTCAAACATATCAGTCCTATCATATCATTATCTTACTATAATTATTGTGAATCTTCAATTTGTCCTACTGATCGTGGTTTAGTGATATTCACATCAAACTGTCAGCATTGGTAGAATGGGAAGCATTCATATTAAGATCCATAGGAATCTATAACGAATACTAAAAGGTAAAGTAAATCTCACTATGCCAACCTTAGGATAGCCGTGCATTCAGTGCAATCACAAAATAGTTACGAATAATAAATTGAGCTTCTGTAGGTCTCTCCATTCAAATTTTTCTATGGTTCCATCTACTCTTCACTCTTCATATTCATTATCACCCTTTTCTTCACCAACTCTCCCCACACTATATTTATATCTTACGCTGTTTTCAATATTTTTTTTATTGACTCATCACTATTGCACAACTTTGTGTACTTGCAAACTGAGCAATTGCTGAAAACTTGGAATCTAGTTGAAAACGAGACAGAAATTGAGAGAGGAAAATAAAGATTTAGATGGAGAGAGTCATTGAGAGAGAGGTTGAGAGAGAAAGCACGATCCTCCGTGACGACCTCAGTTCTGTCATTTTTCAACGTCATCCTACTTAATTTTTATCGTTCTTCAACGAGAAACAGAATGTAAGGGGAAGGAAGAAGGGGGAAAAGAGATGAAAGAATGAGAGAGGAGTAGTAGAGTGCACTTTGCCACATTTTTATTTACTTCATTATTTTCCACGACAGTTTGTCAGAAGTCAGGTCATTTCGTGGGAAAGGCTAAACAGTGTCGGTAAAAACGTGAATCTCAAAAGAGCCTTCTGTGAGTACTCTGGCTAGATTACTAGATTTTTATCAAGTTCACTTTGGTCATGAAGCTCAGAACAATAAATTGATGAAATCTTTATCCAGTTCTGGTTGGAACCGATGCAATTCAAAGTGCATTTCCATTCAGTACTAGATTGAAGTAAAACAAATTAATCGAATATTTTCCTTCTTTCATTCTTTTACTTTTTCAACAGAAAACCGAGAAATTAGTAAACTGTGAGGGAAGAAGACAAAAGCGTAAAGAGAGTCGGGAAAAAGAACAGAATATGATTGTGGGCAGTTATCTCTATAATAAAAATGAATGTCTGTTCGTGTGTTAGTTTGTTTGTTCCTTATAGACTTGAAAACTACTTGACAGAACGGCATGAAACTTTTGGAATATGTTGTGTGAATGTTGGGGATGGTTTCTGACCAGAAATTCTAATAGGGGGGGCTAACAATACATAGTATATTTCGCACCTAGAGCAGAAAATGAGATTTTTCCGGCTCGAAATCGGTTTTCAAGTCCGAGGCCGTAGGCCGAGGACTAGAAAAGATTGAGAACCGGAAAAACATTTTTGCCCGTGGTGCAAACGATATTTTTTGCCACACTACAGGTATTGCTGACAAAATAAATAAAGAATACAAAATAAAGAATACTTGTTAAGTTAACGTACCTATCTCTTGATTTTAGTGGTAGAAGATTTGCAGTCAGGATTTCAGATTCTTTTAAAATTTCACTTGGAATATCACAGGCGTCGTCATCTTCAAACATTTTTGAAAATTCGGAATGTGCTAATCAACAATGAATAATTTAATAAAAATGGTTGCGAAGCGAATGCTGAATTAGTTTGATTCAAAACTCGAACTGAAATAATTGCAACTCCAGATGAAGAATGTTGACACTTGCCCGATCTAGTGGATGACTTATTAACTACGGACTTCCATGTTAGCGGCTAGAAAGAGTACGTTTTCCGGTCTAGGCTGGAAAGAAACCCTTTTCTGACGTCATATGGAAGTCGTCTGCAAACAAGGTCTTTCAGATCTACATAGGGACTGGAAAACAGCTGCTTTCTGTGCAGTGTGGCGAAAAGATATTTACAGACCTATGTTTCCGAAATTATCGGCCGAGCGGCTAACTAAACGTAGAACAGGAAGATCATCATGAATCAAGATCGTGTTGTGATATATGATTCAGCATCTAAACTTACCAGTTGTAATAAACACATCACTCTGTGATAAAATTGTTTACTGGTATTAAAAAGGTTGTTTTAAGCACATAGGAAGTTCGTATTGAGATGTAAATGAAAATATTGATTGTAAATAAATAAATTCAATGATTCACCAAATAAAGTCAAGTGTGACATGAGATACATTGACTTTTTGGCAGTACGAAGTTCGCCGGGGTAAGCTAGTTATTCCAATAAAGACTGATTGAAGTTTTAGTTTTTAAAGAAATATTTGATAAAGTTCAACCAGCCGCCATTTTGGATAAATGTATCATAAAATATTTCTATTGATGTCATCTTGATGTCTATTGATGTCTCGTTTTGAAAAGGCCTTTAAAATGATGTATCACACAATGGGTGTTTACATTCAAAATATTTGAGTTACAACCCCTCATTTCTTTAAAAACTAAAACTTCAATCAGTCGCCATTTTGGATACAAGTATCATAGAACATTTTTTCGATGCCATCTTTCTTGTTTTAAAAAGACCTTTAAATAATGATGTACCACACAATGACTCACTATAGTCTACCATCAGTCAGTAGCCTATACAATAAGCCTATAATTATTATCTTGTAAATCGAATGGATTTTGTTGAAATACAGATACACTAGATTCGTTTAAATACAATCATAATACTCTAGATAAAAATAAAAGATTACTCATTTTATCCATTCTGAAAATATAAATTGATTTCAACTTCTCTTAACTAATTTAATAACTTAATTAATCGTAACTAATCTAAGTGTTATCTTATTCTGTAGACACTCTTGTGCTTGGAAACAGATTACCGGTTAAGTACTTATTTTGTAAAGAGAAACACAGTTATTAAAGTGAGATTTAATTGAAAACAAAGAGAACCTTCAAGTAAGTTATTACTTCAGAATGATTTTAATATTATGCTTCACTATTATTTAATGGAAGAAAACAGCTATAACTGCATTCACTTTACTATTTTCGTACTTAAACTCCATTCGCGATACTGTTTTAGTGAGGATAATAAAGCAGAACTAGTTGTACCTACCGAACGAGGTCTACATCCATTGATTCTACAGATTTATTTATTACTTTCCTCGCTATTGACTGTCCACTTCAAAGAATTTACAATCAGAATCTTCAATGAGACGAATACTAAAATATAAACCGAAATAACTAAAATTAGATACACTTTAATTGAATACTTCAGCAGTTCGATTGACTAAATTTAAATTGAATCAAACTATTACAATGAGTGTAGTTATCACTAGAAATAACAGAAGATCCTCTAATATTCTTCAAACAGCCCTATAGAAATTTGATATCATTAGCTTCATCTACTTGTCAGTGAAAATGTATTTGCTTCATCTAAATGGCCTGAAAAAGAGATCAAAGTAAAGTAGGAGATTCACTTTAAATTGCCAGCATTGGTTGATGGGAATAAGTATAAAGCATAGAGAACTCGCCAAGTATACTCCCTCTCTCTCACTCACACACACACACACATACTCCCTCACTCTCTCTCTATACTCTATATCTAGAGTAAAGTGTTTCTTGCCTATAAGATTTGAACTTTCGATGATTTCTAGATTTCTACTAAACTGATTTTGATTGATTCACTTATCTGTTCTATTTTTGTATCTGTTTGCTATTTTTTCAAATATATCCATCATGGCGGAAGGTAATTTCTACTTTCAAGACTTTGATATGGTTGTCTTTTGAAGTAAGTAAATCTCCAGTTACAAATAACGATAATTGCGGTTTACTGACATGAGTTGCGCTTGTACTGAGCCAAAGAACATTGATTCTATTTTGCTTCGCAAAACTAGGCCGTACCTAATTTGTTGACTTATTATACACGGCTACACGAACAGATTTATTGTCTCCTTTGTCGATTTATTCTATTGAGCCCAGTTGTGGCTTTTGGAATAGTACAGAATACACGAAGAAAATAGTGAAAGGGTAGGGAAAAATTTGTACAAAGAGCAAGCAGACGATTAAAAAAGTAAAAATAACAGAGAAATCAATGAACATGACTTGTTAAAGCAGGATACAAACAAAGCTGTTTGAGAAAAACGTGAGAAAAGGAGAAGTGAGAAGAAAGATAGTTTAAATTTCCTTTAACATAGATTCCGAAGAAAACTTACAAAATTTACATCATCAGAAGTTTATTCTGCTTCCCTGCTTATTGAACGACATTTCCATGACGTGTCATTTACTGCAGGAGTGCTGCTTCCTTGTTGCACTTCCGTGAAATAGGGATAGACTTTTCATTGTTGAAAGTGAAATATATAATTTGATCCAATGGGATCTTCGAGATTCTTATACTGAATGTGGAAGAATGAGGTGATAGAGGTGATGAGGTTCAGTCGAAAGTAGACAATAACTGTTACTGTTCATGCCAATATTGACAGTTGAAAATGACAACTAGCTCAAAAGCTTTAATTTATAACAATATGAATATGACGTACAGTATTATTATATTTTGAAAGCACTATTCACATGGGAAATATTGAGAATGCATTAGAAGAATTTAGAGAAAGCATCCTTGGAAGAATTATGGTTGATTCCATTTCTGTAATATCGTCATTGTATTTTTGTAACGTATTATTTTGGAATTGTATTGCTTATAAGATTTGATTTAATCTGAGTACGATAAATGTATTGATATTCATCATTATAAAATTGAATGTCATGAAGATATAGACCTACTGATTTTTACACACACACATAGTGGGAATTGAATGTCTTTTCTATCGTTTTGATTATTATTAATATTATCAATAGGTTTCCTAACATAAATTATAAAAAAATACACTTAATATCAATTACTACTATTTTTGAACACTACTATAGGATTATATTATCATCAATTTAGTTCAATTCTCTGGATTATTGGAAAAACTGATTTCGGCAAAACTGCATTTTCGGTACCAGCTTAATATTATGCAAATGGCTGACCTACAGATCAAGTAGGCTAACATAGCCTACCATCGTATAAAATTTAGACCACTAACAGGTCACAGTACTTGAAAATGAAAATTATTAGAATCGGCAATAAATTTTATAGAAGTAGGAGTTATGAATCTGCATTTACAATACTAGCTCAAAAGCGTGTTTATTCATCTAAACAAAAATGCCAAAAGAGAAAATTTGCATTTTATGTAAATGGCTGTTTTCAAAGCATGTTGTCTTAAATATATCCTCAAACAAACACAATCTTTTGCAATGAATAATATTCGAGCTGAATAAAACGGGATTTCAGTGAACAAGCTCATTTGTTTGAAAACTTTGGGCGGAATTTTTTACTCCAATATTTTTTTGAGAAGAAGAAGAAGAAGAAGAGGAAGAAGAAGAGAAAGAAGAAGAAGAAGAGGAAGAAAAATGAGAAGAACTGGTGAGAATGTTATTTGCATGAAATGTCAACTCTATTCCTATCCGTGGGAGACACTGAAAACAATAGTGCTAGAGGATTATAGTGTGAAGTTCTAAAGTTGGATCTGTTCTACAGTGAATGTAAACTACGATAAGACGTCAGAATGAATGACTACTATCTCTGACATTCAGGTATTCTGACCCACAAATACAACAAGAAACACTAGAAAGATTGATTTCATTATAATACAAGGATTATTCTGTAGTTATAGTGAGGCCTGGAGGCCAACTCTAAAATAGCGATTAAGCTCGTAGCACACTGGAGACGCGCCGCGCCGCCTTGTCGCTTGAAGCACAGAGCACACTGGAGACTTTATTTTATTACAATTTGGCTTCTCACCTGTTGTTCCTTCATCTAGAATTTTATTCTGTTCTGAATTTCTAGACGTCCTATGAATTGGAAATTTGATTGTGATAAACTATTATCTTCATTTTTTAATTAATACTGTGCTACAATACTTACTGTGTTAATACTGTATTAACAAATACCGTCTAACATTGTTCTACCTAATCCGCCATTCGAATGCTACTTTTCCTACCTGTGTATAATTGTAGGTGATATCTATAATATAATAAAGGAAAGAATGTGATAAGAAATTCACGAATGACGCATCATCACGTCTGAACTACTCAACTGATCAACTTGAAATGTTGCATATTGTTTCTTAATTTACCAAGGAAGGTTATAGGCATATTTCAAATTTCAAATTCTTCACGAACTCAGAAGGTAAAATTTTTAATTAGATTTTTGCGGAGCACGGGTTACCTGCTAGTTTTTATTGAATTGAAAGAATTGGAATTATCACTCATTTAAGGGAATAACGAGGAACTAGTTCCGATGGTTACACCGTATTAAACTTCAAGAAACTATACTCTAGTAAATAGTTAATAAAATTGTAACAATTCAAAACTTTGAGTCTTTTCATTAGTTCTTAATCTACTGTCTTCTATATTATCCAAACTATTCTCCCAATAAATATTTTAATCTATTTAATTGTGTTTGTTTCAGGTCTCAACTGTCTTCCACACGGACTTGCCGCGATCGAGATAGCAGAAACGACAATCTATTACATTCGTACCCAGTCAACTGTCCTGGCCAGCTGTCCATGCTAGTTGACTACCCAAAGACACCCCAAACAAGACTGTGACGGTTAACAAAAATTGTGATATTTAGTCAGCCCTCATAAGTATTATTCACGTATTCTAACAATGCACTTGTTATACGAGAATACATACCACCCAATCGAATAAAACACTTATCTAATTAATCAAAGACAAGCAGCGTACCTGAATTGATTTAAATATCCATTGCGTGATAAAAAAACTATATATGATACATTTTTATAAAGTTTATAAGGACAAAGAGAAGGTTAAATTTGAGTTCTAACATATTTAGTTTTTATAGAATGTTTTTAAGAATTTGAGGAACTCATTAATTGAAAGACAAAGTAGATCTGGTAAAACAGATTCTATAAAATATTAAAGACCTCAATTGGTTATTATTCACATAGCAAGGATGTATCAAAAACTATACTAGATGAAATATCAGAGACAATGTAACTTCAGTCTGTAATAATTCAATTATAAGACAAAGTAAAGGAAAATGTTGAATTATTATTATTATATTGAGTATCAACGACAACTTATCAATTGAAACATTCAGAGACATACCACGTGGAATTCTAGAGAGATATTTTTCAAAAACTCAGAGATATAAAGCAGAAGTAGTATCCATAATTCATGGATCAATTCAAAAGAGCTATGTGAACGGAGACTTGGTGAAAATGTGATTTAAACTTTAATTATTTGTGTAATTGGAATGATCTTGTGCAAGTTGTGAACTCTCATGTCTGGGGAATTTGAAACTTAGATTAATGATTTCATGGTGATTATTTTACCAGAGCCAAAATGAACAATACAAATTTGGCGGAAAATTCCATAATTTGATCTATTGGACATCAATTTCGAGCAAATTCGTATGAAAACAAGAACGAAAATGTACAATTTAAATTTGGCGGGCGCTTCTGGTAGCAACCTGCTATCAGTGGCGGGGGGCGAAAGCTCTTGCACCACTCCGCGAACCCCCGAAATTCTGAACTCGCTAATCGCCATGTCGAACCCGTTCGACTCATACCGCGGGGGTACCCTGGGGCCCCGGCTGGCGTCTTCGCCCCCCAGTGGCTCGGACACCAACAGCACCTGCAGTAGTGGATCTCCCAGCTGCGTGTCTCCACCCAGTGTACAGCTGACTTGCTCCAAGCTGATCAAGGAGGGTCTGCGTCACACGCTGCAGACGAAACGCCGCAACAATTCTGTCTCGTCGGATGCACAACTGTCGTCGGTTGAGGACGGGAGTCGGACCTGCAAAACTGAGGAGGTATGTGGTCGAGGTAACAGTAGTTTATGATAATTATTTAGATCGTTCAATGGATAAGACGTTGATGTTATCAATACCACTATATTCGTTTTAAATAACGTTTTATTATTTTAATTATGGAGAAATATCACAACATCTCTTCTTTTACAATCAAATTAAATACAAATAAAATCCCATACAATCAGAACAAATGGAATAGTTAGCTATATGTTTTATTACTTTTGAGTTCAGGCTGTTGCTCCCTCTTAATCGGAATTATTGTATATTCTGATTTGTGACTATTAATAAATGAATAATAAACTTTTGTATCTGGGGACTGAAGAGGAAACACCTTCCGCTTCCTCCTAAAAGATTTTCATCAATTGAAATTCCCTAGACAGTTTCCTTGAGAGAGAACGGTTTTGGTTCCGTTAATAATGAACACAAATTATTGTCCTCAACTCCTCCTCAAAAAATGCCTTTTAATATTAAACAATAAATTGTAGAATATGCAACTTCACGTTACCTACTCCTTACTTCACCAAAACTTGACATCACCTTTTGCTTCAAGAATTTATATTATATGCTGCAATGCCTATTTTGGTTTGCAGCATATAAACCTTTTGATAGAGGTTTTTCTTCAATAAGTTATGAGCTGCGAAACATGGAACGCTCTGGGATTAGAGCAAATTTTACGTAATTCAAAAAATAGTGGCAGAAAGTTGTTTTCAAGTGCCTCTAATTTTCCCAAATTCTTGGGATGGTATAATAGCATTTAGCCGTGTAATACGAGATTTGCAATGTTTAATTTTATTACTTTGTTTGAGGCTGATAATATTTATATTCTTTGCAATTTGAATTTTTGAAACTGTATCCTCTATTCAACTTTGAAGTGATTGCATCTCATAAATAAATTGAGTCTTTTAAACCTTCTTCATATTTCAATGTGAGCCACTTCTAAGCTTCATCTAAATAAAAAAATTATTATTGTTTTCAGCTTACGCCTGAGGATGAAGAAAGAAGACGAAGACGAAGAGAACGAAACAAAATAGCTGCAACCAAATGTCGGATGAAAAAGAGAGAAAAGACCGTCAATCTAGTGCACGTAAGAATTTATCATCTATTGAGATTATTATAATATATATGAGTTGGTTGATTATTATAGGATTATCTCAGAAAATTGGATCAGTTATTTACTGAAGATTGGTTACTGAATTATATCATAGAGAAACAATAGCGTAAATAGATATCCCATGGTATAGGGCGTTTATGTCGTAACTTTTACTGTTATCTCAAGCCGATTACTGTCGATTATTGTCGATTTTTACTGTTTTGTTGGGGTGAGAGTGTATGAACAGCACAATATGAGAGACTACCAGTGTCATACAACTTCAGGGGAAGAACTAAGTTTGGCTTGAGATAACAGTAAAAGCTACGACATAAACGCCCTATATCATGGGATATCCACTTACGCTATTGTTTCTCTATGATTATACTGAGCTACTATAGCCCAAAATACAGCTGTTAATAATCACAAACAATTACTATTACTATTATATTCCAATCTAAACACGACTAGTTTCAGCTAAACTTGCCGTTATAAAGTGTCAAAAACATTAAAAAACCTTGTCATGTCTAGAATAAAATAAAATAGGGTAGGCCTACTAGTAGTTTTTTGTAATGTTTTTTTTTTGTAACTTGAGTTTCAATTGGCACTATCAAAATTCTTGAATGATGTATAATTATTTTTCTATTTCCAATGAGGAAACTAAGTACCGAACTCAATTGAATGGTGAAAATTGTTCAGGTGTAGGCCGTGTAGGAAATAGATGAAGCCTATACTCAAGAATTTTGTAACGCTTGAATAATGATCGCAGTAATGTGATCATTTCCATGAATAAGAAAATATTTATACACCTTGCACTTTCATTTTCTTCCAGTTCTAGTTATATCTATGATGTATGTTGGAATAATGCCTACATGAGTGTGTGTTATGGGAGGGATTAAGGATGACAAGGTTTGAACTGAACCATACCACATGATTGGTTTCAAACCATCAGGAAGTTATAACTCTCTTGCAGGACTGGCCTCTAGCCTCAAGCTAAGCCACATATTGGGCTCCTCATACAAGAGAACCGAGGGCACGGCACTTAACTAATATGCTTTATTGGAAAAGGCACTAATTTTGGGAAGAACAACTACACAAAATAATCTTTTTTTGTGAATATTATTCAACGATATCATTTTTATAAAACTCAATTCTATTTCATGATATTGATGACTTTAAATGGTTTGTGATAAGCTAATAAATTATTCTGTATAATTTTTCACCAGAATTTTAATGGTTGAGACCCAATAACTCATTGGAAAGACAGGTTTATTTTGCGAATACTACATACTTGAAAACCATACCATAGCAAATCATAAAACCATACCATACCATACCATACCAAACCAAATCATAGTGTAAACGGTCGTTTCACCACCCGTCCCCCAAAAGATTATCTAAGCAGATCAGAAAATTGAAAAGACCGACGACACTATACAGAGTGGGTTAAAAGTTCGAGAACGGCTTAATATCTCATACACAAAGGTAATTTGATCGTGGGTGTGATTAGGGATCCTACTCAAATTGGAAATACTAATTTAATATGACTTTGAAAATCTGGTCCGCCATCTTGGATTTACCATTTTGAATGCAACTTTATTTTTTTAATAGGGAGGTGGTCATGGGATACATGATTTCGATACATAATTTCAAAAAAAAAAAAAATGAATGGCGAGAAACCGCACATCGACATATCAAACCGTTTAGAAGATAATGCACATTATTAATCAATACCACTTACGTATTTCATTTCTGATATGCATGGTATTGATTAATAATGTGAATATCTTCTGAACGTTTTGAGATATCAATTTGCGGTTTTCGCCATTCATTTTCTCTTGAGATTCTGTATCGGAATCATGAATTGCATGACTACCTTATTCTTATTTGAAAAAATGAGGTTGCATTCAACATGGCGGATGCAAGATGGCAGACCAGATTTTCAAAGTCATAGTAAAGTAGTATTTTCAATTTGAGTAGGATCCCCAATCACACCCACCGTCAAATTACTTTTGTGTATGAGATATCAAGCCGTTCTCGGACTTTTTTCTCTCCTTCCTGCTTTGAATAGTATCGATTAATGATGTGAGTATCTTCAAAACGGTTTGAGATAACGATATGTGGTTTTCGCCATTCTTTTTTCTAGAAATTCTGTATCGAAATCATGTATTGCATGGCCACCTTCCTATTTAAAAAAATAAAGTTGCATTCAACATGGCAGATCCAAGATGGCGGACCAGAATTTCAAAGTCATAGTAGAGAAGTATTTTCAATTTGAGTAGGATCCTCAATCGCAGCCACGATCAAATTACCTTTATCATTTTTTAAGATTTTTGAGCGCTTCCATTTAAGACCAGAACGAAGTTCTACTATATAAATTCGCAAAGATACAATTTTAAGCTGGATTTCCCTTTGTGCGTAAATGCCGTCGTCGACCCCAACAGGGGGAGAATCTCAGATTGGGTAGATCTCAATTTGTCTACATAACCTAGAAGATTATGTTCAATTATGTTTTAATGGGGCAGGTTGAGCTTATACTTTTTTATACTTTCAAATGGCAATATGTAGATATTATTATAAATGTTCAATTCTTCAATAATAAAGACAAATAATGAAATGTTATTTGATCAGCTGTTTTAGAACACTTGAAAATTGGACAATATGAATGTTAACAATGCTTGCCTTCGTCGACTGCGGAAATTTACGCATAAACTAAAATTCACCTTAAGGAAGGCACACACAGATCGTCATCAGACAGACGGAACGCATGGGACAGATCGGACGATTAGATTTGATGTATTGTTTTCAATAAATTGGAGTGCGCATACCTATACGATGCGGATGGGTATGCCCAGTCCAATTGAAAACAATGCATCAAATCTAATCGTCCGATGCGTTCCGTCTGTCCGATGACGATCTGTGTGCGCCTACCTTAATGCGGGTATTTTGTCATTTTACTAATTTTGGGACTTTTTATCTCAAACGGGCTAATGGCAAAACTATCCAACAGATTTCGATGAAACTTGGTATATAGGTTCTTTTCATCGAGTAGATTGCCCGCAATTGAATAAAATTTTGATAATTGCTCTTTCACCCCCCCCCATTGGAGCCCGAAAATTTTGATTTTTTTCCAGAAATGAAATCGATGGACTTGATAGTATAGGTATACAAAATTTGGAAAATATCGGATAATTAGGGGAGAATGCGGAATTTGTCAAATTATCGTGAATTTTCAAAATTAATGTTGATCAACTTTGAGCACTTGATGTGAAAAATCAGTAATGAGTTGAGATTTCGGACTACCAAACGGGCTTGGAGACATGACTTGTTTAAACTATTCACATTAAATGTCAAATATTGAAATTTCAAATTTTGAAATTTCAAATAATTTTTGTCATACTCACTCAATTGCAGCTGTTTTCCATTCATTAAATCAAGCCGGTAAACAGCTGTGTGCAGAACAAGAAAACATGTGATTTTCATTACAGCATACTATTACTGTAAAGTGATCATTATGTTCTCTTTACAGTCGAGTATGTTAGGACTCTACTGAGTCCCAATGACATCTGAGTAATTAATATAGTAACTCAAACAATTAAAGAACTCATTTAAGGAGTTTCCAGTTATAAGAACTCATCTGAAATCTTATAATAATTTAGGCCGTTATTATTTTATTTGAGCTCGAAGGGTCTGTCTGTCTGTTATGAACTAGGCGCTACGGGCTAGGTCATGTTTATAGAATGCAGTAGCTCGAGCAGCAGCAGGTAATGTTTTCTGTTTCTCAGCAATATTATTCTTTCTCAGATACGTATGACAAAAAATATTGTACGTGACTTGTACGGTAACGTATTTACCACATGTGTATGATAATTCTGCCCCCAACTACGTTTCGGGCAGAAACAATCATACTTATGCGGTAAATTATCGTTACCGGACTTTTCACGTAAAGTACTATTAATGTCCAATATTAATCTCTGTAGCTCTGTCTAAATAGTAACAGAAAGATGAAAGTTGCCATTTTTGAATATAACGTTTCATCAAATAGTTTGATAAATGTTTGTTTTGTGAAAAATTAGACCTCGCTGTCAAAATGCTCTCAATGATAGGACATTTTTGTTGTTGTTCTTTGGTGGGGATTTGAACTTAGCAATTACTTGCAATTTCTGAAATTTTGTAAAAAATTCTCAAATTGAGTAACTTATCTATCTAATTTATTTATTCTCTTCAGCCCCAAATTAATAATATGATTGGTTTCACGTTCTCTCTTGTTTTATCCTGCTATACTGATTGATTATTCAAAGTCAATGGTATTGGAATAAAATTCAAAAATCGAAATAATTTCAATTAAACTCAAATTAGAAATAACAGATTGGGTTATGTTTACATTTATCTGGTCCCAGGCCGTGTGTCCATCATACTGGACCCAATATCTTATGTCATCACAATGTTAGTATAGGATTTCAAATAATTCGTCGAAATTTCATAGAAACATCAATTAGATGTTAAAACATTAATCAATAAGCAATTTGATGAAACATATCAAAATAAGTAAATAGTTTTTTGATTTCTTGAGGAATGTCAGGCACTGTACTGTAGTCCACGATATAATGGGCAGTGAAGAAAGGTAGGAGAACCACGTTGCCAAGTCTCATAAATTGACTTCATCGCACTGCTAATGTAATGAAACACATTCACATATATAAAACGCTCAGCTACATTCATTATTGTTGAACACTTCTACCTCCATGCAACAATTATAAATAGGCTACTCATCGCCAGTATAAGTATAATAGCTAATAATAAATAATGAGAGAACTTCTCTTCTCAATCTCAATCTTATTCAACAAACTTTGTTTTAAACTGCTTATACATAAATTAATGTTGCTACAATGATATTATGACGTGAAAGTCTGGATAGTAAATGTTAAGGTGTGGTGCAACAGACACAGTCACAATGTCATGTTTGTTTATTCAGTATTAGCCATAGCTGGCTCACTTATAATTTTGTAGCAGCCAGTGAGGATAACTAGTTGTTCTGTGAACAGTAGACCTCACGCAGTATTCTTATCCACAAGTACCTGATTGAAACTATAGACCTTATGGAAATACAGCAATAGACTGGCTTCCTCACACATCTGTGTAATCACTTGTCAGCTGATTTATGATGAATAATTCTATAGTCTGATTTTACTCTAATATTGGCGTATGAAGGAGGCTCCTTTTTCCTTTTATATCATCCTTGAAATGCAAAATTTTTAAAACCTTGTATATACGTCGACGCGCAATTAAAAAAAGGAACATACCTGTCAAATTTCATGAAAATCTATTACCGCGTTTCGCCATAAATGCGCAACATATAAACATATAAACATTTAAACATTAAGAGAAATGCTAAACCGTCGACTTGAATCTTAGACCTCACTTCGCTCGGTCAATAATATATTTTATCAAACAACATAACATTTCACTGTTTTACAAAATGACTCTCTCCTCATCCATTGTGTTTGCAGTGTTTTACCTCTATAACAAGTGGGTGATTAGAAAAAAGAACTGATATCCTCTCCATAAAATTCTCCAAAAAAGAATTTGTCACCCGTCCTCAACCCCGACCGTATTGAGAACTCTGGTGTGGAAACTAAAATTTGTGTAGAGAAAAAATCCAACAAGATGTTATAAGTTAAGCTTTCAGTAAGAAAATGTTCCGATATAAATAAGAAACCCGCCTCCCATTGCAATACATAATGAGAGTAAGTATTCAAACAGTTTGCTAAAAAAGCGATGATACACATCAATGAAAAACCCGCCTCCCTGATCCCTCCATTATGAGTTCACATTCTCCATGAGACTTGAAATGCGCATCATAGGTCCAAAGGTTTGTTTACTTCCAATTTCTAAATCATAGTGACATTCTTAAACATTGTTTCATGATTTCCTTTACTCATACAAGAATGCGAAGAAATACAGGAAACCATGGACGAAGATTCTCTGAAAAGGGCACAATGCCCCAAAAAATTGTACGTATGAGAAGTGAGATGGAAAAAAGCTGTAATTTATTCTTCCATAAAATTGACTGATTTTTAGACGTGGGAAATTAACATTAAGCTGTAACCAGCTTAGCAACAGCATAGATAAACGTTTTTTGGGTGCAAATTCAAAACAGAAATTCTATATTTGGATTGTTTTTATGTGATAAATTACAATTTGAAGCAATTTTGGACGTTTGTAATGGTGAAGATGATTTGAAAATGTTTTTTTCTGTGGAAATTCAAAATCAAGTTTGAACCTTCTTTAACCTCAAAATTGATCCAGCAATCAGATTCAATTAAATATGTGTAACGCAAGTTCGCCTCCATGGTGCGAATATGTTAATTCTGAATAAAGAAAAAACAAAAGAAATACCTTTTCGAACTACTAAAGGGGGTAGCTTGAAAATTGAAGGCAATAATATAGATTCTCTAAGTAGTATAAGAGTTCTTGGAGTGGTGATTGACTCTGATCTTTCATGGAAACCACATCTGGAATGCCTGAAAACCAAACTTAATTCAGCAATTTTCGTCCTCAGAAACCTAAAGGCTTCTCTGAATTTAATGGCTCTTAAAAGTGTGTATTTTGTCCTGTTTCACTCCCTTCTGAGCTATGGAATTATTTTTTGGGGTAATTCTAGCAGTGTAGTGGAGGTGTTTAGACTACAGAAGTGGGCATTCAGGGTGATGATAGGAGAGTCAATCCGAACTAGTTGTAGGCCCTACTTCAAAAAACTTGGAATTCTCCAACTCCCTAGCCTTTATATTCTGGAAACAATCTGCTTTTAAAAAAAACATATAAATGAATTAAATACAGGAGAAACATTTCACCAATATTCTACCAGATACAGAAATAATTTGAGAGATGATGCACACAGAAGTACTATGTATGAGCGAGGGGTAAGGAGTTCAGGTATCCGGATGTACAACTTATTGCCATCTCACATAAAAGAAAAGTCAGGTAAAGATTTCAGATTTTTATTGAAAAAAGAGCTTTTATCCATATGTGTCTACTCAGTGGAAGAATATAAAGATTTTTACAAACCTCAAGATGGAGGTTTAAGAAGATAGATAACACGTTGCTGTTTGATTAATGGCAAATTGACATATCCTTATACCCCTTTTACAGGTGGTCGGTGGATGAAATAATGATAAATAAATAAATAAATTTGGTAACGCTAAATGGACTAGCAAATAATGGCGGTCAGACAAACTTATGTTCTACTGACCAAAAACTACACAACATCTCAAAGAATCTAGAAATATACAGTGTATATCTAGACATTTGAGACTCATGAGCTATATATTTGTTGTGTATCTGCCATACGCTAAATGAATAAACATCGAAGAAAACATTTGAAAGAAATTTTGGGGGAAGGCGAGGTCGCTCAATCTCACCCACGAATTGGAAAGATGGTAAACTTTCAGTGTTTCAGCTAACAAGCGCGACCTCGCCCTCCCCCAAAATTTCTTCCAAATCTTTTCTTCGATGTGAATTTCCCATGTCAATTTTATGGAAGAATAAATTACAACAATTTCATCTCACTTCTCATACGTACAATTTTTTGGCAAGGCGCCCTTTTCAGAGAAATGGTTTCCTGTATTTCTTTGCATTCTTGTATGAGTAAAGGAACTCATGAAGCAATATGTTTGAAGCTGCGTTTACACCAAAGTTATTAATAAAATGTTAATAACTTAATCATCCTTGCATTTCTCTGGTACACAAATTTTAGTTCCCACACCAGAGTTCTCAATAGGGTCAGGGTGACGAATTCTTTTTTGGAGAATTTTTGGAGAGGATATTTATTATATTTTACTTGTTCTGTTTGTTCTTGTTTATTTAACCGGTGTTAACTTACTATTGTCTAGTTTAAATAATTCAATTATCATGTGTTTTGAGACGGGATAAGATGTCTCTTTTGAAAGAACAAAAACGAACAAATTTTTCAATAAGGTTATGTTTCTCGCCGCAGGAATCCGAGATCCTAGAAACGCAGAACCACGACCTGAAATCACAGATTCAGGAGCTGGAAATTCAACGCAAGCGTTTGGTGGAAATGCTGAGCGGCCATCGACCGACCTGCAAGCAGGCTGGAGGCGGAGGTGGAAGTGGGGACGGCAACAGCACCGCCTCTGCTGCCAACTTCACCGCCTCCGAGCAGACCTATCATCGCCACTTGGAGTCCACTGGGTCTTCTTGTTCCAGGTAAGACTTAGTATTCTCGGTGCTTTCTGTGTTCGCTACCATAGTGAGATAGGCTCACACTCTGTAATAGGCCTACTGATAACAGTAGTTGAATTTAATTGGAAGCATTGATGCTTTTTTTCAAGGAATGCTGATAGTTGAAAGTGGATCTCACTCTGGGCAAGTTATTAAGAAAGGAGATTGCAACTTTTTCTTGAAATTTATTATTCATTGAAAGCTTGATGAGGGCTTTTGAACGATTGTTGCTCATGTTATAGGACTAATCAACTGAAAAATTTAATTATGTATGTTATGTTGGAAGTTTTTTTATTCGTCAGTTATTATTGTGATGATGGGTAAAATATGCTTAGGCCTACAAACGTATTTCAAGGGGTAATGACTTGAAATATTTGAATGATTGAACAGGTACCTACTTCAAAACAATAGAGATCTACTCTGAGATATAGAACATTGGAAAAGCCTTGAGAAATACATTTAATAAGAGTGTTTCAAGTCTCTGCTGTATTTATCTCGGTAACAAAGGTAGGCCTACCGGTACGTATTATGTCCAGTTTCAGTAAAATGATATTGTTGAAACTATAGTCTCTTATGAATGATGATGGCTGTGACAATCCAGGCTGCTCCATTCAAAATAGAAGGAGGAGCTAGAAAAAGGAAATAATACACACCGTCAATTACTTGGTAAATGAGAATAAGAGTAATGCCCTTCCATGTCTTTTAAACTGTTATACAATGAGTTCAATTGGAAATTATATTGAAAAACGGAAACTTATCACCATCTCCCATATGCCATTTAAATTATGCGAATGTTTTTGGTTTGATTGAACTCCAGATCTGGTGATGAATGACGAATGAACAATATTTACTTCTATCATATAGAAACAAAAGAATCCTGTGTATAGAGAAATCTTCTATGCTTTTCTGAAGAAGCCAAGTATGATACTACCTTCACACATGAACCTTATCATAAAATTGGTATATTACATAACGCCTTTTATTAATTCATAGATGTTTCAATTAGTATTCTATCCTGCCTCGGATGGGGACCTCTGCAATCTGCAATAACAACAAAAAGATTACCTAGGACGAAAGTCAATAAATTCCCAGAACATAAATAACTACCACACTCAAAAATAGTCAGTGTGGGAATATTGTAGTGACAGAAATTGATATCCTGTTTAGTTATTCATTTATAAACAATTCAATAATCTGTTATTTTATTACAGTACTCCATATTAATTTAACCTTATTATATGTTGCAGATCCAGTTCAACAGTGGAGACGATGGTATACCAGAGGGTGAACATCTGCAACCACCCGGCCACAACCACCTCCCTCGACTCTCACCTGTCCTACCGACGCCTCGAGGTGTCATCCACCGAATCCTCAGCCTATGAGGAAGTGCAAGCGTCCTATGACTCCAAGTCTCCCTACAGCACCGCCGCACCATCACCCTACGATCTTAAAACTGTGCAGTCGCCTTACAACTCAGGCGTCCAGTCACCGTGTGCAACTCTACAGTCGTTCGACGCCAAGTCTTCATATGATGGTAAAACTGTACAGTCATTGTATGACGCTAAAACTGTACAGTCGCCTTACAATAGTGGGGTGCAGTCACCTTGTACAACTGTGCAGTCATTTGGTACCAAAACTGTGCAGTCGCCGTTTGATGCTAAAACGGTACAGTCCCCCTACAACACAGGTGTACAATCGCCTTGTACAGCTGTACAGTCACCCTACGAACCCACCTACCAAGCATCCTACAATGATGAAGGAGAGTCCATCAAGGATGATGAAGTCTGGAGATCTGGAAGTGCGTCAAGCTTGAACACGCAGTTCGGTCGAATCAGCACCACAGATTCAGGTTACAGTTGTCAACAGAGTTTGTCATCCGGTATGAACAGTCCAATGCCTTTCCTGCAGTCTGATAACGACGGCGTTTATAGTCGTAGTACGTCGGCAATTTTCAGCCGCCCGACAAGCCTGGACGTGAGTACGTCCGACTATGACAGCAATGCTGAGATTGTCGACAGTCCCACCTTGGCACCGTCTCATAACTACCGACATTTTGAGAGTGCTGATAGTGCATATTGTGCCAGCTATGTACCACCTCCGTCGTCCAATCGCGGAGGTTGCATTTCTTAGATTAGAGTAATTGAGATAAAATACTGGGTTGAAACAAAAGTATGCACGGGAAGTATGCTTACTTTATGGTTGTACCAAGCCAAATCCATAGTTAATTATTATCTGGTTAATATTTGTAAATAGAATATAGTAGGCCTATATAGCATCGACGCAGGGCATATGCAATCAGCTAGCTACAGATTGAATTTAGAATCATGAATCCTCTGCATAGAGTTAGGCCAACTGTGTAATTTTCAATCATTAATAAAAATTCCATTCCCCCCACCACCAAAATGTCAGTTACTGTATAATTTTAAAATTATTACTCATATGATATCTTTATATCTGGACTATCTTCAAGTGGACTTTCCTACTTCTCTTCTTCTCAAAAAATGTACAGTATGGAATGGAATAGATCACAGTATTGAAAAAATCCAAGTGGGCTAGGCCTACTGTCTCATAATAAATTTATACGTTTTGAGAAAGTTAGAACTCAGAAAGTTTTCAATTGTTTTTTTTTTTTAATTTTGAAATGCTGCAAACTTTTTTAAAATCCATTCTAGGAGTAGAGTAGTCCTTTGCCTACTCTAAATATAAATATACCGTATTTACAAAAATATTAATATTATTTAACTACAAAGAATCACTATTATCTTTACTATATATGTATTTATTATATGACAACCGAAGTTTTGGCAATAATTCATTTATCAAAAACATTGTTCTTCTATGTTTGATGATGACACTATAGCGAAAACTTGTTGTGTTTAAAACAAAATATAATAAGGGTACTAGAGATTCTTTGTAATTAAACATTCAAATACCGAAGCCCTATCAAAATTTTTCATTGATTAATGTTATTATTTCTATTTCTATATCTATGAATATTGGGATCTGTAATTCAATAGAGATTTTCGAAAAGATCGGGACACTCTTCTCAACTTGGACATGGTAAAATGTAGTACGGTACCTAAATTGATAAAATTACCAACGAAAAGAATCAAGTGGATCAATTTCTCTCAAAAAGATCAGATACCTTGGCATTTAGTAGTTAATGTTAGGCCAGGATCAAATATAGTGGTGCTTTAAGCTTTAAGCATTAAAAATGCTCTCCAAGATATATGAGAATATGATTCTATGAATTAATGTTTTTATTTATGTTACTCTCGTATTTAAGCTGTAAATAATTACATACGGTATGTAGATATTTAATTATTTGTAAGTGCTTTTTTTGTAATAATTTGTTTTCTGTCTTCTCATGTTATAATTATCAGATTATATGGATTGTTAGGATGTATTGATAAATGGTTAAGATTCTTTGAGAAATATTATTGAATTATGAATCCTAAATTTTCCTTATAGGCTAACAGGCTGTAAGTTTATCGTAGATTTCTCTTATTATAGCAGGCTGATATATCTGGAACATAATATTCAATTAAATTGATTTATTCATTTAGTACTACAGTCATTTATATTGACTGGTTTGTAAGAAGTTTTTTTTTAATCTTGTATAGCAAATAGCAGAGAATAACACTCTTATACTGGAGCAGTTTAATAAGGTTTACTACCTTATGCAGCAGTTTCAATAGGTACTCAAGTTTTATTAATAAAATACGGTAATAAATTGGATTTCAAATATAACTTTTGATGTTTGCTAATGTTCTTTGATCAAGATAAACCATCTCCATCACGAGGCTTTTCGTTAATAAATATTGTGTTACTTTACTTTTATAGTTTCCAATTTCCTCTACGATACATTCATTTGATTTCTTAGATAGGTACTACTTGAAGATGCCATATTATATTGCTGTTTTTCTAGATATACTAAGATATACGATCCTGATGGAAGCTACGTTGAGAGAGTTACCTTACAAATGAGACAGCTTCTGTTAGTAATATTGATAATATTGAATTGTTTTGTTTTTATTGAAAGTAATTGTGATAAATGACATTCTAACTATTAATCGATTGTAAATAATATCAATTTCATTATTGAACAGTAAACCTATGTGTTCACTATGATCAATATATATTATATTAATAATATTTGTATCACTATGTGATTCTGATATTGTGTATTTTTATAACTAGAAGTTATATCTTTAATAATGGTTAATAAATTATTGACTGTGGAAAATGTATACCTAATTGGTGCTAAATGATTTAAGTTCTAAGATTTTCGAAAAATGCATCTAAAAGTTTTCTAAATGAAAAATTATTTCTGATTTGTTTATTTGTTTGAGGTGATAACAATTCTATCCTTGAAACAGTTCTAAAAATAGGCACATGGCTTTGTCTATTCTATACATCTATCGATAATTTTATCAGTTTATTTCAGATTCATTGCTTGATAGAATAATAACTAGGCTACTGAACATGAAACTGTTCATGAAAAAATTTACTGAAATTTTCCTGGAACTGAATTGAGCAACACATTAAATCTTTTACCATTTAGCAAAAGTTTAATTCTAAAATCAAACAATATTCTTCTTGTGATGAATATCAAACAATTCATTTTTGAACATTTTTACATATTTTTTTTTAAAAATAAGGTGGTTGAAATTGAACAGTGTATGATTAATGCATTGCAACTAAAGGGATATCTCTATTCTATTTACTACAAGTAAATAGATTGAAGACTATCAATTATTTTAAGAATTGAATTTTTTCCAATAATTGTGGAATTCTTACTTTGGCTCTAGTTTCGTATATAAACGATTTCTAGGAAATGTGTTCAGAAAATGTATGTGAAATTAGATGCCTAATTTATTATGAAAAAACTTCAATTCAAAAACAACTTTTTAAAGCTGCAAAGTGTTTTTATAATAATAACAAGCTCCGATATACCGGTAGGCCTACTTGTACCACCTACATCAAGCCTTGTGAAACGACTTACTTTTTCGTTGTTAAGCATCCCTCTATTTTTATCTGAGAAGTTTGAAAAAGTTGTAGAATTATATATTGAGTCTTATATTAAATATCACGTAAGCTTACCGTATTTAAATAAGACACTGACTGAAATTAAACTTAATTACTTTCTGAAAATTACTTTAGCAGTATAAATTATTAGGCCTACCAGTAATTGGTTGAGGAAAGAATCAAATTCTCTGAGACTTCTCTCATTTGAAAATAGTGTACATTTTCTGAAATTTCATCCTTGAACTCCATGACGGAAAAAGTTATTTCAAAATGTAATTATAATAACCTCTCGAAATAATTGAATGTGCTCTTTTACATTTAACATGAATTTTATTGAAAAAACCTGATCAATTGTTCTCATTTCCATTGGGAGACATTGTCTGTGGAAACTATGAACTCCTGTTATTGATTATGTGCTATAAAATGTGAGATTTATACTTTTGAAAAATTTTATGTTTTTGCTATCTTTATGTAATCAATAAAAATATTTTTCCATTTAAGTTTTTAGTTTATTTTGTCTGTCATAGAAACGTCCACTGATCTGAAATCAATAATCTTGAATGCTTAGATAGTTATGTAAATATATGACACCATAGTTATATATTTCTCCTTTCCTCTATCCTCATTTATTGAAAGACTTGTGTTGGACTAATTTGTATATATTATTGTATAATAATTTGTAAAATATATATACATATATATATATATATATATATATATATATATATATATATATATATATATATATATATATATTTGAAGTAAGATATTTCCAATATTTCCGGATTTATTACTGTTTAGGGTACCATATTTATTTATCTCTATTTATTCATTCATTGAATAATAATTACAATAACGGAATAAAAAAACAGGCAAAACTACTTCTGTTCCTAGATCAAGACAATTTGATAAATTCAACAAATAGTTTACAAAATTATTCTCTTTATAATACTAGCCTGCAGGCTCGCCTCCGGCTGGATCATCTAGAAATAGTATTTTCCCCTGAGTACAAAAAAGTGGTTTTTGGGTATTGGTCTGTGTGTGTGTGTGTGTGTGTGTGTGTGTGTGTGTGTTGTGGTGCTGCAAATAGCTCCACTATAACGAATCTTATACTGAGTCACCAGTATTGAGGTTAGAAATTTGAAGATGGACGCTAAGTGAACACCAGACTGATTGAGTCACTACAAGATTCGATACAATTGTCTGAATCGTGGGAGGCATAAACACTCGCTCACCCTTGATCTTCTTATGACTGATTGTATAATGATAAAATTTTCAGAGGTAGTGTAGCGGTCGCTAAACACTGAATGCAAATATCTTAAAACTATTACCTGTGATGAAACAGCATATAAAATCATACAGGTCGAGCAAAAATCCTGATGTAGATAATCTACGGGACTGTGTCTCTAATAAGTTCCAAAGGATTGAGATAGGGTACTAAGGACCAGAGATCGTTCGGAATATACTTCGAGAGCAGAGTCTTGTCTGGCTTTATGCTCTATTGTGAGAAATTATAATATCTCCAGCTGCATCTGCCATATAGTCGAAAAATTCGCTCCCAAGCCGAAGTTGGTAACAGATAAAAGCTGATATATGAGCAGGTAAGGACAGAGAATAGGTAATCTCGATCTGACCCCACACACTACATCCACTTAGATCTGTTCCAATTTCCAGGTTGAATCAATTATTTCAATGATCATACTTGATCGGTTCTTGATAATATAGAACGTGTCAGACACAATAATTGACAGGCTTAAGAAATAATCGAACTCAGAAGATGAATTGACAAAATGGAAATATAATATAATAAAATATATGATTTGACAGTGCAGATTTAAAGCTTGGATTACAGATTGAGAATAGTTTAACATTAACAAAATAATTAGAAATTTGCTTGTGCTCGCATGATACCATGCATGATCCAACAGAATTTATAATTGATAAATTTAACAGTTTTTGAAAAATAGTGAAAACAAATTATAAAAGATTTTTAAAATTACTCAGGTCGTGATTCTGGCAGTGGAGGAGAGTTAATCAACTACAAGTTCTTATAAATTCTATACCAGATCCAATCTAGGATCTTAATGGTTATAAGCGCTTGTTGGCATGGCCATTACTTTAACGGAGAAAATTTATATTTTCTGCACTGTATTTTCTTTTGAAGCGAAGATTGACGTGTACACGCACCCGCACACACACACACACACACACACACACACACACACCACACCACACACACACACACACACACACACACACACACACACACACACACACCACACACACACACACACACACACACACACACACACCACACACACACACACACCAGTGCTGTTAAATTTAAAATTTTTAAGTGCTGAAAAGTTAAATTTCAAATTTTTTTCTCATAGGAATTTAACAGTCGAAACGGGCTCACTCAAATTCCCGCTACACGGGGTACATTCATACACACCATGACGTAGGCGTAGGCGTAAGGAAATTGGAGGGTGACCAATGCAATAGATGCAGGTATTTGCATTGTCTTGGGATCACTCCGACGTTGCCAATTCTACTGGTTCCTTCCTCTTTCTAGAAACGCAGTTTTGGATTGAAACTGAGCAAAGTAAATGTTCCTATTCACTCTCAGAACTTCTTCTCTCAGATAGTTATGATCTCCAGTCTACAGTAAGATATCGTTCTCTCAATAGCTAGTTTTTACATTTTATGTGAATAGTTTATATTGAATAACATGATAAATTAGAAGTACTTAAATCACACCTTCAGAGAAATGTATGCTTCAACAATGATTACTTGGATTAAATGGCTGAAGAGGAAAAGAAGGAGAACTTGGATTAACATTGCTTGCTTATGTTGATTAATTCTCCGTGAAAATGTTGTAAGGGAAGACTCTAGAAGCAGCAGTTGTACCAGATTCTTACATGATTATTATGGCTGAGATTTAGCAGATGCTTTGTGTAAATCGATGTTTCATTTATAACTTACACCCTGCCATGTATAATTCTTGAGAACTTGTGAAATTCACGAGAATAGTAATTGGTAAGCTTTGTGGAGTTCTGGAGAGCAGTAGGCTTATTTTGTTATGTTCTACCATAGAAAAAGGTAACGTTATTTATTGAATTAATCATTATTAGTTTATTTATGTACAATCACATTATTTGTTTCTGGTATTATTCACAAAGCGGACATCTTCTAAAAAACAAGAAAACATTCTATGAAATAGTAATTATTATTAAAAGAAAATCCCAATTAAGACTTCTGCTACTGCAAATATTGACAACAGGGTTATTTAATTAGGATTTTCGTTTAATAATTATTATTTATTTATTTGCATTTGAACAAATGTAACTTCCAATTTATTTCCATCTGTATTCTATGAAATAGTCTCCATTCATTAAAATTATCATATTCTGAGTATGTAGTTTCCCAAAGAATACCAGATAGAATATTGTACATGTTCTTTTCTTGTAATACTTCAAAATTCTTAAGAAGAAACAAAACGTGACATTATTTCCATAAAACGTATACTGAGAAATAAACAAAAGAAAATATAATAAGAGCAATGAATAGATTAGAAATAATTCATAGCAGATAATTTTATTCATTTTCTAATGCAGCAAGGATGATAAAATCTTCGAAATTTTTCCTCAGGCTCCTTATATATTATATATAAGTAGAATAATATAATAGTTTCATTTCCTATATTACAATTCTTTATAAAGAAATAATTCTTGTTTGAAATTGACTTGAAATAAATAAGTAATGTCAATAGGTTTTTAATCTTCAATAGACTTTCAATACTCTTCAATACCTAGTCAATAATTGAGTATGCTTATTATGATTCAAAAAGAGGGCAAAACTCCAGCGCAATTTGGATGAGATTTGAGTCTTTCACATTCAGTATTTTTAAATGAGAATTACTCCCACTACAGATGAAGTTCACGTATGTTAATTTCTATCATGTAACACAAGTTTGCAAATATTCTCAACCTCATATTCTTCGGTCTATAGCCTACATTGTAATATAAATAAAATGCAATTTCTCAGAGATTTCTCCATTTTTTTCGTGGAGGATAAATTCTGCTAGTTTCAGAAAACTCTCCTGAGCTCGAATAATTTCAATCTAGGTACTTTTTACACTACTACTGTATTAGATTGAACGCAAAATACGGTAATTTTGTCAATAACTTCATTATAGATACTATAATAACTCAACTTCCCTATTTTTTAATGTTTTATTTGAAAAAGTGAGTAATTTTCGGTTGAATTTTGCATTTGAATAAAACATCATGATCAATAAACGACTCACATCTATTCAAACAGTCGAACATAAAAAGGCTGGTACACTATTTTTCATATTTAATCCTTGCCTGATAATTTTGAAAGCTTCTAGAACTTCTTGATCTGACGGATTCTTCTCCTCAAGTTCGTCACAACCATCATCATCTTAGTCAGTTCAAAGAATTGAAATGTGTGACAAAAGCAAGATTTAGAAAGTCCAGTCGTTCACCTGCCTGGTCTACAAATGACAAGCTATTGAAATTCAATTTAGAGTAACTTGCATTCAATTTCCGACATGTCTTTCAACCTCTATTAACTGTCCACCACCCATCTTCTTCCTACCTTAATTGCCATTATTTTTGTCTATTGACCTTTCTGCTGGAACTAAACAATTCCTTGAAAATGTTCGTCTGCTTCCTATACACACTACATTTTGTATGTTGAAGTCAAGGGAAAACATTGTTGTTGAGAGGTCCGAAATTCGTTAAATAGAGGTAAATAGGCAGCCAAAACTCCAAAATGTGATGGGACCAGGTAAAAATTCGTTTCGTAGAGGATCTCGTCAAGTGGAGGTTCGTTATAGAGAGGTTCGGCTGTATTCTCAACCTCATATTTTTGGTCTATAGCCTACATGTAATATGAATAAAATGCAATTTTTCAGAGATTTCTTTAATTTCTTTTGTGGAGGGTAAATTCTCGTAATTTCAAAAAACTCTCCTGAGCTCGAATAATTTTCAGACAATACCATCTGAATTGAGAATTCTTTCAAATTAAAGGCTCTCAATCCGACTTGAAATGTAGAAAATTGTACCTCTCACAAGTTCAATTATTGTTTTATACATTATATCATTCGTCAACGGCATTAATCAGCTTTAGAATTCAAGCCAGTTTTAATAATTCTTATTAATTACTGAATAATAATTACTGAGATTTCACTTGAAATGCTAACATTAGAGAAATTTCGTCAATTCTATGCATTTCAGAACAAACTTCTCAATTTGAACATAGCCTACTGATCCGAATAAAAATGAGATTGCATATAATTATACTCTAGAATAATGATCTCTTACTTTAATAGACAACTCCTGATACATCACACTATTATTATATCAAGTTCTATAATAAATTATAATAGAGTGTGAAGTTTCCTTGTTCCTCGAGAATTATTGAACTCTCTTTTTTATTATTTTGATCACAATTGAATGTTCATAATTTTACATAGTATGATCTATCAATACTGAGGGTTCCTCTTTTGTCAATTCTCCCCTATGTTTTCTTCTCATACATAATTATTATCTATTTCAACCGAATACTCTCAGTAATACAACTTAATTATAAGCAAGTGAAAAATCTGAAACTGTGGAAATCCCATACTCATTCCTTACAGCTTATACAACAATATTGTGTCAGTGTTATCGTGATTTGACAACGTTTATATTGAAATGTACAGTGAACCATATCATAAGTGAACTTAGCTAAATCCCAAGCTCGGAAACCGGCCCTTAAATAGAGAATTCTTTCAAATTGAAAGCTTCCAATCTGACTTGAAATGTAGACGATTCTACCTCTCACAAGTTCAATTATTGTTTTATATATTATATCAAGCTTCAACTGCATCAATCAGCTTTAGAATTCAAGCAAGTTTCAAATAATTCTCATCGATTACAGAATAATAATATTACTGAGAGTTCACTTGAAATGTCAACAAAGAATAAATTTCGTCAATTCTATGAATTTCAAAACAAACTTCTCAATTTGCACATAGCCTACAACTAATCCGAATAAAAAGGGAGATTGCATATAGTATACTCAAGAAATGATCCCTTACTATAATAAACATCTCCTGATACATCATACTCATATTATATCAAGTTCTACAATTATATTATAATACAGTGTGAAGTTATCTTGTTCCTCGAGAATTATTGAAGAGTCTCGTTTTTATTATTTTGATTAGAATTGAATGTCAATTCATCAATTTACATAGAATGAACTCATAATACAAAGCATTCCTCTTCTGTCAACTCTTCCCAATGTTTTCCCTTTCGAACATAATTATTATTTATTTTAAGTGAATACTTTCAGTAATATAACTTTATTACATTCAAGTGAAAAATCTGAAACTGTGGAAATCCCATACTCATTCCTTACAGCTTATAAGCTTACAACAATATTATTGTGTCAGTGTTTCAATAATTTAAAAATTCTTATATTGAAATAAACAGTGAACCATATCAAAAGTCTCTCTAGAATTCTGAGCACATACAATCTAAAATAGCCATGTTGCTTCAGATTGTAGAGAGTTCTAGCTTCCCTCCCTTAGTTTTGCTGGAAACATCAAAGGAGAGGTATGAGGTTTTTGAATCATTGTTATGTTTTTGAATAGGGCTTGTTATTGATATCCTGTGTCTGAGTCTGTATAACACATGGTTTGGAGAGTGTAGAGAATCCATATAGATCTCGCAGTAGAAGTTATCACTGAATGTATTCATTGACTTGACTATAGACAGTGTTGCCAATTTTCAGTGACTTCCTTTGAAAGAAAAAACCAGTAGACCTCCACTTTCAAAACATAATAGAACAAAATGTGAAGATAAATACCGGTTATGTACCCCATTTAGTAGGATATAAACTCAAAAGGCATACTGTAAAATCTGACAAAGCATTTATTGGAACGGTTCCACTTGTTACTCGTTCGGCTACTACGTAGACATCATGTCGTCATTTTGTCTGTCTGCGCTGACCAGTGACGTCACAGTCGGTTCTAAGACACTGCTTTAGTCAAATTGGTTTTCTATACTTCTATTCGTATTTTTTTGTCGGATTATTTGCCGTTGCAATTTTAATATTTATACTATTCGATTTTTTGGAATTTAATCTTGTCTTTAGGCATCTTACTTTCTAGATATTTGCCACTTTTTCACCAAACGTTTGTAGACGTTTCACATACGTGACTGACATTTCTGCCTTTCCCTTTTTGTTACTAGCGCCTTTAGTTTGCTGTTTGTCTTTCAATGGAGGATAGTCGGTGTGTGCATTCTGCGCCCGGTCTAAACTTTTCATCTGAATTCATCGGACCTACGAAACGTTTTTAAAGTGTGAATTATTCTACAAATTAATTCATTTATTCTATTCTTCAATTGTGATTCAATTATTCATCGATTGCTTCGCATATTTGCTCTGATAAACTTTGCTAAGTTCACGACCTCGTTTGGGCGTTCATCGCTATTTATTTGATCTACAGAACGTTTTTAAAGTGTGAATTATTCTACAAATTAATTCATTTATTCTATTCTTCAATTGTGATTCAATTATTCATCGATTGCTTCGCATTTTTGCTCTGATAAACTTTGCTAAGTTCACGACCTCGTGTGGGCGTTCATCGCTATTTATTTGATCTACAGAACGTTTTTAAAGTGTGAATTATTCTACAAATTAATTCATTTATTCTATTCTTCAATTGTGATTAAATTATTCATCGATTGCTTTGCATATTGCTCTGATAAGCTTTGTCAAAAATTACAACCTCGTGTAGGCTTCAATTGCCATTCTTCTACAATTGGCTTCACCTCGTGAAACTCAAACTTTCAAGTTCATCATCTCTACCGTTTGGAAATCAATCCAAAAATTCCACAACTTGAAGATCGGATTATTCGTTTGGAATTCTACTTGCTTCTGCCTACATTTCCACTGGGGGATTCACCTGCTGTGGTAGACGTTTCCATGCTTGTCATCGCATGGCCAGATCACATCATCGCTTGCTGATGTCCTGTTCCTGTGGGTATTGCAGAGTCATTGCCTGTCTGCCTGGCTGCATCTCCTCTTCAAAATTTTATTCAGGTTATGTAAATCGTTCTATTCAATTTTCATTTACGTATGTATCATAATTGATTTATTAATGTCTATCTTGACATTCAATTCACTGAGGCCACCGACGCCTACTTATTGTTTGATTAATGTCTATCTTGACATTCAATTCACTGAGGCCACTGACGCCTACTTATTGATTTATTAATGTCTATCTTGACATTCAATTCACTAAGGCCACCGACGCCTATTAATTCATTGGATTTGACAGCTACCCTTGGCTTTACAAGTGATTTTCTGAGGCCACTGACGCCTACTTATCGTTCTATTGATGTCTTTCTTGACATGATTCACTAAGGCCACCGACGCCTACTATTTCATTGGATTTGACAGCTACCCTTGGCTTTACAAGTGATTTTCTGAGGCCACTGTCGCCTATTAATCGTTCTAATTGATGTCTGTCTTGACATTCAATTCATTGAAGGCCCATGTCACCTATATTTAACCTGGACAATCTTCACATTGTATTTATTAGCTACCCTTAGCTTTTAAGTGATATTTTAAGGCCAGTGACGCCTATTATTGTTTGGTCGAAGTCTATCTTGACATTCAAATCACTGAAGGCCTATGCCGCATATATTTTATGTATTTTACTTGTTGAGCATTATTTACAGCTTATTGTCATTTTTTAATCATTAATACTGAACCTTACAGCAATAACTTTCATTATAGCACTCAATTTATATTTATTTCAGGTATCATTAATACTACCTTTTCGATTATTGTCAGGCTTCAATGGTCATTAATGTCATTGACCTAATTTCATTTAAATTTTGTATTTCTCTAACGTTTTTTCACATGTTGTAATTTTCCCAAGATATTTAACTTAATCTACTTACAATTGTTTTTGTATGTGGCCATCTGCCTATTATTATTTTATTGATCCCAAGATATTTGACACAATTGTTTTTGTATGTGGCCATCTGCCTATTATTATCTTATTATTATTAAATCTTATGTTGTTGATTCATTTAGTCTTTTATTGGCGTACTTACCACACTTCAAGCTATCAGTATTTTTATGCACAGAATTCAAAGATTTATTTGTAGGTATTTATACCAACTATCATTCACAGTCCACTGCCCTGACCTTGGATTCTGTCACATACTGAGATTACCTCGTTTCGTAGGCAACATACTCATGGAGCATACACACTTCAGAGTCCCGTTCAGTAGGTCCAACCGGAAAGAGTGTATGACGAATGTGACGCGGATCTGGTGGATTTTTCTGTAAGCGTAAGTATGTGAACTCTAGATTCGAAACGGGGTGATTTTGGGAAAAAGTGTGTAAAGTAGTAATTCGGATTCAGAACAGTTCTAGAAGTTGTTTTGAGTGGATGCACACTGGGGTACGAAACGGGCGCACCCCGTTTTGGTAACCGCTCCCCGTTTTGTGTTGTGCTTGAGCATAATTCTCCCCGTATGACCCCTTTTACAAACACACACACACACACACACACACACACACACACACACACACACACACACACACACACACACACACACACACACACACACACACACACACACACACACACACACACACACACACACACACACACACACACACACACACACACAGAACGTCCTTGTTGAAGTCAAAGACTGCGACGTCCTCCCTCTTCCTTTCTCTCAACTTTCCCTATTCTAAAATCCTTCTAGTTCTCAGGTACAGCTTGAGAACATCCTTGTCGAAGTCACAGACTGCAACGCTTCTAGCTCTCAGGTACAGCTTAAGAACGTCCTTGTCAAAGTCACAGTCTGCGACGTCTTTTCTCTTTCTTTCTCTCAACTTTCCCTATTCTAAAATCCTTCCAGTTTTCAGGTACAGTTTGATTACGTCCTTATCTAAGTCACAGACAGCGACGCTTCTAGCTCTCAGGTACAGCTTGAAAACGTCCTTTTTGAAGTCACAGAGTGCGTCATCCTTTCTTTATCTCAACTTTCCCTATTCTGAAATCCTTCTAGCTCTCAATTACAGCTTGAGAACGTCCTTGTCGAAGTCACAGACTGCGACAACCTTCCTCTTTCTCTCTCTTAACTTTCCCTATTCTTAAATCCTTCTAACTCCAAGGTACAGCTTGAGGACTTCCTTGCCGAAGCTCCTTGTTTGCGGCATCCTTCTTCTTTCTTTCTCTTAACTTCCCCTATCCTAAAATACTTCTAGCTCTCAGGTACAGCTTGAGGACTTCCTTGCCGATGTTCCTAGACTGTGGTATCCTTTGACCAGCATGAGGTTTAGAAAACCTTGTTTGGAACAGGATCTCAGTTACAGATCAGTGATCGACCCCGTCGCGGTTCTCAGACCAGCGAGAGGTTTAGGAAACCTTGTTTAGAACAGAATCTCAGTTACAGATTAGAGATCGACCCTGTCGCGGTCCTCAGACCAGTGAGAGGTTTAGGAAACCTTGTTCAGAACAGGATCTCAGTTACAGACTAGAGATCGAACCTGTTGCGGTCCTCAGACCAGCGAGAAGCTTAGGAGAATCCTTGTAAATCCTTCCCTACCCTCTCATGATAGTTGACATATTGACTATTAATATGAAAGCGTTTCGGACGATTGAGAGTGATTCCCACAGGGCTGTCACAGATTAGCCCTTAATAATTGGCATGTTGTCACCAGATTAGCGCGAAAATCCTATTTAACAGTTTCAGAATTGCTGAAAATCCTTTCCCAGCTGCAGGCTCGCGATTCAGAAATCCCGCACCTCAAACCTTATCCTCTAAATTTTAATTACCACATAATTGGAATAGATATACTGTATTTAGCTAGCAGGTTCAGCTTGCTGAGAGCTATATCACAGTTGTCAGATTGCGAGTTATTTAATAAGCCCCTGTTTGTTAAAAGAGGAATAATTCTATAAATGAATCTCCATTCTTCAGGCTCAATAAAATATTCTCCATACCTCAAACTCTATACACTATATCCTGTACCTTATATTGCCTATGCCTTTCCAATCATATTTATCTGATACCGGGTGCACAGGTCCAGTCTGCACACCGACAACTTGCAGTCACAAATTGCGAAAATCCTAACAAAATTCCATATCATTCCTTGTTGAACTCCGCCCCAAATTTCTCCACCTACAACCTTTATCCCGGGCTTGCAGGTACAGCTTTGCTTGCTGTCAATCCACAGTTGGTTCAGATTGATGCATACTACCTTTATAAATGATATTATTTATATGGATCTGATATCCAGATCCGTCTCCTTGGTTAGGGTTACCTCAATCCTCCCTAACACCCAACCTGAATTCCAAGAGCCAAGGGCCGAATCGGCCAGCAACGGCATGGGCACACACTCTTCCCTTCAAGCTAAATACCTCCCGACAGAGACAAAGGGTAAAGAATCAGGATAGGTGAAGAAGTATAGGTCCGATATCTCCACCAGTCAGTAGGGACACTGACCCCGACCCATACCCGGCTGTAGCTAGTACACGTCGTAGCAATACTTTGCAATTATTAGGTAACCTAGAGGGTGGAATAGGGTATCCTAATAATGTAAACCTATAATTGTTGAAGTAATATTAATGCCACACTATTTTGATAAGTTATTATTCGATATTTCTCTTTTATGTGCTTTAACCTCAATGTCAATTTATAGTAGACATTGGCGCCATTTTCTGAAAGCGCATCCCACAATACGGGTTTGCAGAGAACCGCCAGCACTTAAACCCACCACAGCCAAAAAAAATGGGACTGATTGGGCTATTTCGTCAAACTGGGACGATGACAAACTAGGTCTTTTCTTCGATCCAGCTTGTCGCTTCATGCACACGACAACTTGGTTTACTCGCGGAAATCCACCACCACGTTTGTATTTAATAATAAATAGTATTCCATTTTATTCATCATATTCAACTATCAATTTCGAGTAACTGGTCAAGCAGTCAACGGTTTGGCCAATAGAATTTTTCTGTTGAGTAGAGCCAGGATGATGATCATTAATAATATCAGAATTTCTAACCTATAAAATAGATAACACAAATTGATCACCTTCTCTGATCTGAGCATATTATATTCAAGCCTATAAATATCTTAGTTTTGTTTCCAATACAGTTAGATATTAGAAGGAGATTTAAGAAAAAAATGATATAAACATTATGTTTTCATAAATTTAATTCCCTGAATATGATGGAATTCCCCAATATAAGAATACTACTGAAACTAATGATATCTCCCATTATGAACACTTTTAATAGGCCTATCTACTTTTCAGCCTTTTTAATGTTACTACAAAGTAAGAGGAATACAGTGCTGCCAAAAAAAATAATGATAGATGTAAAATAGGAATAGACCCAGTTTGTCTTCCACTGTTCCACTTCGGACGTCCGTAAAAACTGACCATTTTTTTGGTGAGTGGCGGTTTTCATGGCAGGCAGAACTCCGGCGACCCCACAATACAGTTTTCTGCAGTTAACTGATGATTGACCGGCCAAAGTCGGTGAGTAAGTTTCAAACGAGCATTGACTGGTCACGTGATCTAGAATGGCTGTGGTGAATTCGGATTTTGACAGTTTTTTGTTGAGTAAGTTTCTACTGACTGTAGAACCCAGTTCTATATCTATTTTCTGGTGAATTCGGGCCTTAGATGTAGTATCGCACTGATTTCGAGATTGATTTCTGATATTGTAAATTAAAGTAGCAGATAGGTTTAGATAAATATATAGGCTTGGTAATATATTTTTTAGTTAATAGGTTTGATAAATAGGGAATTGATTAATGGGGAGTAGATAAGGTAGTTCATATAGTTTCTGTCAGTTATTGTATCTGTTTTGTTTTTGCGGTGTCTGCGTCTGATCCTGAAAGATTCGAACTAGAAGATTTACGAAAGAATTTTTATTCTCAAGCCATTTCTATCAACAGAAACTATAAGAGAAATGCTCATAGGCTTCTCAGATTGCAAATCAGTCTTAAATCTATTTTTTGAGAACGAGAAATAGGTTACCTAACTTTTATCTCATTGCTATTCTCCTATTTTTGAATGCCTTTTCTTTAAAGATAAAAATAATTGTATCAAACTTGAATTGAAGGATAGAATCTCTTCTACAATTATTATTTGCAATGAATGATGTTCAATACAGTTGCATGTAGCTAATGAAATTTTCATTTTCAACATAAACCTAGTTTATTTTCGTAAATGTTTTCATTGTCAAGTTACATTCAAAAACACCAGAGCAGCAATAATAATAATAACTTTTTTTAATAACCGTAATAACCTATCTTGAAATGAAGGACAGGATCTATTTTACAATTATTTGCAATAAATCTAATTTATAATTATTTAATACAGTTGCATATTTTATTTTAAACAGCTGATTGATTTTAGTGGAACTTTCACATTGAAAACTCCAGTATAGCAATAATAATCATTATTTGATAACCGCGTAACCGTAAGGTTTGACTAATGAAGAATGAAAGTGAAGTATACTGTATTCATATGCATTTTAATAAATATATTTTTGTTTTACAAGGACCTGTAATTAGCAAAATAAATTACTGACAGGAGTTGAAAATTGATCCTCTCTCAACACAGTAGGAGATTAGATGTCGGGGAGACTAGTTGACGGCAATGGTATATTTTGCCAGGGGATTTAGTGACGCCTGTGCTAAAAATTGCGAGGAGCTTAAAGTGTGAGATAAATTACTTTTAACATGAAGAGGAGAAACCCATTTCTCCCTCCACAGTTTGTAGCATAGTCACAGACGGACATCCTGCGCACAATTGGATGCACCGTGTCATTTCGCTTCAGGTTCTTGTGATGAACACATCTCCATAACATACACAAACATATCACTTTGGAACATTGCCAGTGGAGGGGAGCGAAGCGTTACAAAGCTCTCTCACACAGACACAAAAGAAGGAGAATGCTGCTAGGTAGTGGGAGAGATTAGTGGAGGATAGAGCATCGGACCTCTCCATCTTTGAGAAAGAGCCGTGTTAAAAGTAATTTATCTCGGACTTTAGTTGTCGGGGAGACAGGTTGGTCGTGACCGGCACAATCAAGCGCTAAGCGAACAAAGAGATAACACAGCGTCTGCTGCTTTCTGCCGATAGCAACTGATCTCTATCTCAATCTCAACTGATAGCAACAAATCTCAATCATTTGCCGACTGCATTGCCTTTATAGAATGTAAATAGACATATGCTACGGTAATAAAACCTTAAAAACATATTCAACGCAATGGCTAACAGTTGAAAGAATTGGAAAATAGGAAAAACGTTTTCGATCCTTTCCACACCCTTCTTACACCATACTATGGCTTTTTGTACCTAGATAAGTTACTATGTCGGTGGATCACCAACAACTGATGCCAACAACTTAATTTGGAATCTACCTGAGCAAATAAAATTGCCTAAGCAAAATTGAAGAAATGCATTTTTCAAGGTGGTAATACGGTTTAAGAAGATGGCGGGGTAATTTTTTCAAATAGGATATAATATATATGGTAAGACCAAAAGAGTTTCCAGACCCAACTACCAGACCTAAATACGTAATATAATAATTTAATGCTGCAGTACCAAAAGAACAATTAATTATAAATGGTAAGGAATTTTAATAGGTGACTTGTATTGAGGTGTAAACGAAAATAGCAAGGTTTATCTAATTGAGGTTTTTCAACAAAATAAGAAAATACTGTCTAGCAAGTTTCAGGGAGAGGTTCGAATGATGCTTTATGGAGGAGCTGTCAAAGAGAATACAATCTAAATAATATAAATTCAGTTTTGAAGAGATTGAAAGAAAGCAGGCTATTTCTATTTATCATGAAGCTTTCTATTCAGATCTTACATAATTTTGTCAGGTACAGTACCTGTAGTGAGGTCCACGTTAAAATGGCAGTATTTGATTAGCATTGGTGTTGCTATCCTACTTGTCTATTAAGTTATTCGACAAAGCATACAGCTTTAAATAGCAATATATTTTTCAAGCTCCGTAACGCTGCCAGATCGTTTTTCAACAATGCTAAGATATCATTATTCAGCAAAATATTCAATTTCAAATATTATGAAAATTCAATTTATTATTCATTGAATAATAATATATATTCTTCAAGAATAAAATATAATTGATCATTTTAAACAAGAATGAACAATCAAATCACATCAGATATACCGGTATCAGCTATACTTTATAGAAGGCAGTGGCAAGGCAGAGAATCGACAACCCTCTCTTTCTCCTATCTTCCTCCACTGCAATTATAATTAACGTGGACCTCACTATAGTTGGTTCACTATAGATCCCCACTATCAAAAGTGTTATATGGGAATATAGCTCCATATTCATTCACATGTACCAGTACCACATTTATTAACAATAATTTTCCATTGGCATTGACATAAATTCAAACTTGCCCAATACAGTCAACAATGCGCTTACAATTGCAGCAATTTAGTGATTCTATATTTTGTCACCAAAAACCGGAAATGCAGAATATACTCAGCTTCTCAAACAATGGGAAACACGTACACTAGAGTGGGATAGGCCTACACTTTCAATAATTATCATCTACATTCCTTGTATTGAATGACATCAATGCTTCTCATTCAATGCAATGCTGACATTTCAAGGTGAATCTCACTGGAGAGCGCTCAACTATTAGCACATAGACTGAGAGAAAATTTTCGAAAAATTAGCCAATTACAAAAATTGAACTCAAACAATGAGGGAGAAGTGTTGACATTTACGGACATTAAGTAGGGGAAACACACCAATAATAACAAACCGTTTTGAAGGTGACTCAGTCAACAGCTCTCAAATTGTCGTATAAATCAGGGTATGAATGCAATGCTGTGAATATTCAAAGTTAGAAACTGGCACAGTGCATTAGAGTGTGTGGTCGAGTGAAATTAATCATTTTTTCTAAATTTGAATTACAGCAATGGTGTATTTATTGGAATTTGTCATTTTTTCATTAGCCCTAACAGCTTCCATACCTCAGGTGAGTTAACATTTTAGAATAATAGTTATAGAATATCATTATCTTTTGGAAAGTAACAATGTTTTCGCGTTGATTTCTTCTGGTTCATGTACAGTAACTTGAAACAATTTCTGAATATTTTTTCTTTTTTATTATAAAACTACGTCCAAGTCGGTGAAATACATATAATGGAATCATTCTATCATAAAAGAATACTGAGCACTACGGTAGGCTACTGTGAAGTAAGTTAAATACTATATTTGCCTATAATTACTAGTAGGCCCTTATTCACGAAGGTGTTTTCTAGTGTAAAATGCAGAGTATTTTCGAGTAGCATTTACAATCAGCCCTTCACTGGTGCATCTGATGAAAATCAGTGATTATTCAAACTGTGAGGAAAACTTCAGTTGTAGTGATGACAATCGATAGTAGACTACCACTTCTTCTACTGTTGAATGCAATGTATATCTAGAATACATTGCATGCATTGTCATACATCTATTCTAAATTCCTTGGTTGATTGCGATGCATGATTTCAGGAACTCGAAATTGAAAAGTCTATAGGCCTATTGAAAAAGATCGCGTTGTGCAGGCATCTTGATATTGTTTTGATTGGCTTGTAGTCTGAAAATTTGTACAAACCAAAACTCAACACTTTTCAGAAACCAATCAATATAAATGACTATGCTCTACTTTCCAATATGGCTATGATCTACTTTAAATGTGGTTAAGATAACTACCATTTTGTATCATTTTATCATGAATGAGTTAGCTTATTATTAGGCCTAATTCATTTCATACGATGGAAGAATCCATTCATCCTATCAACTTGGAAAACTTTGAAAAGGAAAGCGGTTGTTGAAATTTTTTCTCCTATGCAGTTCAAAACGTATTTTCACTTTAAAAAACTTAGCCTACACTGTTAAAATATATTCTCATTCATCTGCCGCAAACTACCTACCTTACTTACCAAGAAATCAAATGTTTATTTTTAGATTATGGCAGCAGATTCGCCAGATATGCTAGCAGTGTTCAACAAATGCAGAGAGGAGGCAGGCGCAACTGAAGGTGAAGTTTTTGAATTTTCAGAAATAAAAAATAGCCTATGTGAGAGTAAGGTTTTTTGAATACGATACTTTTTCAATCAAATACTCAAATAGAATAGTATCTTTGGGTAGAAAATTCAAGAAAGTGTACGTTCAAAACGTTTTGAAGCAGTAAAGTGAAGCAATGCTTTAATTTTTTTCAGATGATATTAAGAATTTCAGAGCTCAACAAATCCCAAGCACAACGACTGGAAAGGTATTTATGAGTGAATTTACAAAAACATCAATAATAAGTTCAATTCTAAGATAATCAGCAACTAGTTGATCCAATGACCAAGCTGAGTAGTTGAGAATGAGAAAACTAATTTCAACTAATCATATTTTAATAATTGAATGTTAATCAAGCCGGTCGAAGAAGGTAATAAAAATACAAGGTATCTCCATGGATACAAGTTGCAGAGGGGAAGCAATAGATCTCATGCATGGATTCAGAAATATTGCAACTAGTTAAAAATTATTGATTCTGATGGGAATACTAATCCAAGTCAAAGGATGTGGAAGATCTTTGAAATAATCAAAAAGTTTTTTTTACATACAAAAGCTCACAGAATGAATCCATGAAGAGCCTTGATGACATCAACTAGCTTAGTCACATATAGTTAGAGCCGTTTTCGAGAAAACCGTGAAAAACATGGCTTTTTAGTCATTATCCGCCATTTTTCTCAAGAATATTACGGAGCTCCTGAAATTTTCCCAGAAATGAAACTCATGCCAGTTGATAGGGCTTATGAATAGCTATCTATGGTATAAATTTGAAGAAAATCGTTGGAGCCGTTTTCGAGAAAACCGTGAAAAACATGGTTTTTTAGTCATTATCCGCCATTTTTCTCAATAATATTACGGAGCTCCTGAAATTTTCCCTGAGATGAGACTCATTTCAGTTGATAGGGCTTATAAATAGCTATCCATGGTATAAATTTGAAGAAAATCGTTAGAGCCATTTTCGAGAAAAACATGAAAAACATGGTTTTTTAGTAATTATCCGCCATTTTTTCCGCCATCTTGAATTGAATTTTATTGAATTTCTTATTGTCGGGTCCTCATGGTATAAGGACCTTAAGTTTAAAATTTCAAGTCAATCGGTTAATTAGGAATGGAGTTATCGTGTTCACAGACATACACACACACACATACACACACACACACACACACACACATACACACACAGACCAATACCCAAAAATCATGTTTTTGGACTCAGGGGACCTTGAAACGTATAGAAAACTTGAAATTGGGGTACCTTAATTTTTTTGGAAAGCAATACTTTCCTTACCTATGGTAGTAGGGCAAGGAAAGTAAAAATAGTAATAAAATAAAGTTAATATAGACTAGAGAAAAATTGGACTCTAGAAGTATAGGACTTGAGTAAGTTGAATACAATCATAAATTAATAGGCTACTAGCTAGGTAGCCTACTATACCAAGATTATTAATCTTTAAAAATAGGTAGTTTTCTAATATCTTTCATTTCTCTTGATTTATTATCTTGAAAAATGTACAATTTTACTCTATTTATAGTATAGACCTACAATTATATATTATACTTTGTAGAGTGTACAATTTCATTTATCTTTGTTTCAGTGTATGCTTGCCTGTATGTTCAATCATTCAGGACTAGTAAGTATCGACTTTGGTCATAAAACTTACAATTCTTTCGAGTAAGCACCATACAGGTACAGTATCATTTAAAATACGTTCATGTTTTCCTCTCAATCAATTAAAAATAATTAAAAGAGGGCTGTAGGCTGCAGGTTCAACTATCGATTTATGTATCCAATTAGTCAATAATTATTTGTTCAGATTCTAGAACGTATCATTTATGCAGTGAAAGAATATGGAGTTTTCATGTTATTTTCCAATTATTAAAAATTGACATTTATGACTATTAACATTTTAAACTAATTAATAAAATAATATTAAATTTAAAATTTCCCTTTTTAATCTTACAGATGAAGGATGACAAGTATAATTCAGAGGGTGCTTTAAAACTTGTAAGCCAGGTTTTTGCCGACAACCCTGTCAATCTTGGAAAGGCAAAACAGCTAATTAATGGATGCACAGATGAAGGTAATACATAATACATAAATAGTTTCAATATTGAGTTAATTATACCGTCCTACCAGTATATGATTGTAAAGATTGAATAATTGCAGGTGTATCGGTTTTCCCGTTGGAAGGGTGTCTTAAGATAAGCTAATCTTACCTTCTTAAGATACGGTAACAGCTGTACTGACAGTTATGAACTACAAAATCACTTACTGGTTCCGGTGATTCAAAATCCACCAAAAACGGAAGGTCCATTTATCTCTTTATTCTATTCTGGACGTGTACCATTGGTTTCACAGATATGCTTCGTTAATACCAATTTGTTAGAATAAAATACAATAGCATCATTAGAATAAAACTCATTTATTATTGCACTAGTAAACTCTATACACGAAGAGAAATAATGAAAAACTACCGGTACCCGGTACCTATTCAAGTGTTATAATTGACATGTAATTCCATTTTCGTTTTTTGTTGCAGTAAAAAATGAAAATGACAAATGTGAAATTGCTTCCAAAATAGCACACTGTACAGTAAAAATGACGTCAGTGGTAAGTTTATTACGTCGTAAAGTTCTCCTCATTTAGATGCTGGATAGGCCTACCTACACCTGGATGTAGGCTTATGTATATTTATAAAAATGTATCCTACAAGGAACTCAATTAAGCCTATTCTTAGAATGTAGGCCTGGCCCTATATAGTGAGGTCCACGTTATAATGGCAGTGTTTGATTAGCAATGGTATTGCTATCCTTGTCTGTCTTCTTAAAATGTTTGAGATAAACAGAAATAATAAGATTAAAAGTATAACTCAGGGTAAACTAGTCCACGTTGGGACACCAAGGCAGCAGAAACTGAAATATTTTTCCAAAAAAATGTTATTTTTTGAAGAGGATTTCATTGGTTTTCAATGTCATTATTAATTTTAAAGGTTAACAGTTGGTTTCACTTTGTCTTACTCTTGAAAATGAACTTTTTTCCATATATTTCTCAAAGTTAGAAAAAGTCGCCCCAACCACTAGTTGACATTGCTTCTTAATTTCAAATAAAAAATATATCTTTGTTAATGTGAAGAAAAATACTAACTTTTCATGATAAAAAATACTCTTCAAACATTGCAGAATAAAAAATGCTCTTTAAACATTGCAGAATACCATAAAAAAATTGCAAGAGATTTGTTGCAACTCAAGTAGGCTATTGATTCCAAACGGTCCTGAGGAGAGGAAGATATCATTGAACAAATATAATTCATAATAATTATTGAACAAAAATCCAAATTAATATTTAATAGAATAGAAAAACGTTTATTGAGTAAATAAGCTACCTTAAGCGAACCTCAAAGAGGCTGCTTGACAAGGTAGCCTAACATATAAATTCAAATATGAATTTATATATATATATATATATATATATATATATATATATATTATATATATATATATATATATATATAATATATATATATATATATATATATATATTGTCACGACTAGCTCAATATTTCCTTGGAAAATCATGATTATGGAGAGGAAAATGGAAATTAAAAAAGAAAACTAGCCTCACCAAACACATTAGTGGAAATCTTGGAAATCTTTATCAATAACGCAATTCCGAAAGAAATTAATTATCATTCTATAAAAACAAACTATCTGGATTATTATTTGAGAGCTTAATTATATTTTACTAATTTATTTTAGCAAGTATTCAAAGTAAAGTAGTTCAAGGTAGAGGAAGCCTAACCTCCAACACTTGCATACCATTACGGAAAAGTAATTAATCATTGTAAAACTTCTATTTCTATATTAACAGAAGTTGCAGAGCACTATTTTGTAATGAGATCAAGCTCATAAATCTCACTTTTTAACATATTAAATATATTAAATTGATCTGAAAAACTTTGAAGACCACGTGAAAAATCACAATTTTCAAACACTTATATTTCTAAAAATACAGAAATTCTTACAAAACAAATTACCACACATGAAAGAAGGAATTTTGATGTACATTACCTGTAAATTTCAAATTCCTGAGCTCCAAAAAAGTGTATTTGTAGTTTTTTGTGTTCGAGACATGTTGAGTGGAGCTTGACTCAAGCAGCCTGCACATCCTTTTGTTTAAATAAAATAAGAATCTACTCTCTGTTAGTTTCTGTGGGAATAGTTTAATCTAACTTAAAATTTGAAATAGTGAACTGAATTATTGTGATGGAGATTCAAAACTTAAAATGTTTATGAACTCCAAAAGTTAGTCAAAATGGCGGCATACTATAAATACCTGTGGAGACGTCAGCTCGAGACAGTCAGCAGCCAAATTTCTGAATCTCCAGACCATTCATGTTATAAGTGTTTTCTGTGTGCCAATGTAGTCAATATCCGGTGAGTCGCCTCAAAGTTATCTCAAAGTCATTTCAAAGTATTCTCAAGTTTATTCAATTTTACATCGAATTTATTATATCTAAACCATTCATGAACTTTTAAAAATTTGTTTAATGTAACTAACTCTTTTTAACAAATCAGTTCGAGAGCGATTATAAATTTTTCTATACAGATTTAATTCTGAATCATTATAATTTTGAATTCATTCAGTTTACTCAGAAACTTTTGCAATATTTAAACTACCTACGAAGACAAGTGAATCATATAAGATGAGCTGTATAATTTTGTGCTGATAGATCACACATTGTTGAATTAATAATACGTTCAATCAATTTTTTCTTTTTCAATAGCCAAGATAATTTTTGAATTCACTCTATGTAGCTCACAGTTTATTATTTAAATTTTCAAGTTATTATAGACCGGATTAGGAGTGCTTGTTAATTTGTTGAATAACTGTTGCCCTGTCATAAATCGCACTGAAGCTGCCCGAAAAACTTTGCAGTGTGCTTGGGCTGAGAAGCGAGACGGACAACGGACAACGAGCGCATCAAACAACGGTGAAGAGGACCGCTGCGTGCTGAACCACGGACGGAGCCTACACGGGGACCACGACGACGCTGCATGACTGGACCAACTCCGCCGCTGAGGGCATCACCGACATCCACGGCCATAAGACGACCTCTATGCTGAACCCGATCGCTCAAACAAACCAGGTCATATTGATAAAATATCCATAGTAAATTGAGAAATTCATAAGAACACCCTTGGGAAGAACATTCAATTAATTTCATGAAGGCTTGAAAGTGCAATAAATTATCAAACTTATTCAAAACACCCACACCCTGATTATAAAATTGAATTAAAACGTTGAGCAGAATCTCTAAAAGGAATTTTTTATTTCATAGATTATAAGTGACTCTATGAGAGGCTATCTTCTTGGCTCAAAAAATCTTCATCTATGACCTACAAACGTGGGCCATTTCTGACAATATATACAGTATATATATATATATATTAATTCATATTTGAATTTATATGTTAGGCCAACATTAGTAGACAGAAGGTTGATCACTCACAGGTGAAAGATTCGAAGTGGTGGGGGGAACGCCAGCGTGACGTCACGTGTAGTAAAAAGTGATAGAGTAACCTTTGAGATAGAGTATGTCTTTGTTAATGTGAAGAAAAATACTGACTTTTCATGATAAAAAATACTCTTCAAACATTGCAGAATAAAAAATGCTCTTTAAACATTGCAGAATACCATAAAAAAATTGCAAGAGATTTGTTGCAACTCAAGTAGGCTATTGATTGCAAACGGTTCAAATATCAACTCCCCAAAATTGGGATAATATGTCACCCCCGTTTACCGGTACCTCTGTCAGAGTGAGGAGAGGAAGATATCATTGAACAAATATAATTCATAATAATTATTGAACAAAAATCCAAATTAATATTTAATAGAATAGAAAAACGTTTATTGAGTAAATAAGCTACCTTAAGCGAACCTCAAAGAGGCTGCTTGACAAGGTAGCCTAACATATAAATTCAAATATGAATTAATATATATATATATATATATATATATATATATATATATATATATAATATATATATATATATTATATAATTATATTAATTATATATATATATATATATATATATATATATAATATATATATATATATATATAAATTCATATTTGAATTTATATGTTAGGCCAACATTAGTAGACAGAAGGTTGATCACTCACAGGTGAAAGATTCGAAGTGGTGGGGGGAACGCCAGCGTGACGTCACGTGTAGTAAAAAGTGATAGAGTAACCACACTGAGCATACAGTTTATTCACTGTATCTTCAAATACATCGTCGTTTAATCCCCTCAAGATTGACCTAGAACTTAAAAATTCTCCATACTTACAGCGATTGAATCACTGATTCTAATGATGTTGTTAAATATTTCAAGTTCATTCAACTTGTATGAATAAAGTTAAGTTGAAAGTTTTTCAAGAATCAAAAAACGTGATACGAAGAAGTTAATAAGCTGAAAAAGCGTTAATAGACAACGTTATACTATTATAATTTCAGATTAACCCATGAAAAATCTTGATAAACCAATGCATTGCAATAAACCGATAAACCGATCCCAATAAATCCGAAGAATTCAATTCATATAAATGCACTGAACACATGCTGCTGGTATGGAGCAGATGTTCAAAATATCTCATCCCCGAAATTCACAAGCTGATGTACAGCTAAACTACAAAATATGAACACGACCTAGAAGATGAATAAACCTTAAGTGTTTGAAAGGGAAGGTTAGGTGGTGGGGTTTTTGCTTTTATATGGCAAAATACTTGTATTATTCAAATGTTTTGATAATTATTGTAAAGCAGAAACAGAAATCTTGCATGTCAGAAAATGTTTGTCTTATATAATTTGACTATAGGTCACCGTATGATTTTCAAGAATGCGATATTTTGCCTACTCTGTACTACAGCCTACGTCACGGCTGCAGTTCCCCCACTCCAATTGCATTTCAACTAAAATACTATACATGAGTGACCAACCTTCTGTTTATTAACTTTGATGTTAGGCTACCTTGTCAAGCAGCCTCTTTGAGGTTCGCTTAAGGTAGCTTATTTACTCAATAAACGTTTTTCTATTCTATTAAATATTAATTAATATTGGTAATTAATAGAGGTATCGGTTTACCGGTACCTCTGTCAGAGTGAGGAGAGGAAGATATCATTGAACAAATATAATTCATAATAATTATTGAACAAAAATCCAAATTAATATTTAATAGAATAGAAAAACGTTTATTGAGTAAATAAGCTACCTTAAGTGAACCTCAAAGAGGCTGCTTGACAAGGTAGCCTAACATATAAATTCAAATATGAATTAATATACAGGGTGTTTCAGAAGTAGTGTCGAGAATTTTAGGGTATTGTACCTGGATGCTAGGAGACTACAAATGTCATATTTGAAGTGTCCAAAACTCAGCGGTTATCCTTATAGCTGCCATTTTGTTTTTTTCACTTGAAAATTTTTATCTCAAGAACGAAATGTTGTATTGATCTGAAATTTGGCATGAATATTTATGCTATAAAGACTCAACTATAAAAAATAAAAAAAAAAAATTTCGTTGAAATTTTTCAAAATGGCGGCCATTTTAAATTTTTGATGACGAATATCTCGAAAACCGTCCATTTTACAGAAAATTTACAAGAGACAAAAAAGTTAGCAAATTCTTTCACAATTCCAATGATACCTAATTTATTAAGATTGGTCGAAGAATAACAGAGAAATTAATTTTTTTCGTACTGCATGCATGACCACTTTTCACCATTTAAAGATCAATATTAATTTTTTTTATAATTTCATGAAAACCGTTCTTATTACAGAAATATACAAGAATAACTTTTCTCCAAATTTTATTTTACATTGAAAAATATTAATTTTACTCAAATCGGTTCACTGATACTAATGCAGCAATTGCTCAAAATGCCATCCTTCAACTTGATTACACAGTCTGCACCTTTCAATCATGGACCGTCGAACTGCTATAAAAGCATTTTCATCATCTTGAATGGCACCTGCTGCAGCAACCACTCTTGCCACAAGGTCTTCTTCGTTTTCTACTGGCGTGCTGTAAACAAGGTCTTTCATATGGCCCCAGAAAAAAAATCTAAAGGGTTGAGGTCAGGTGAACGTGCGGTCCACGGTACTGGTCCACCCCGCCCAATCCACCGCTGACAATAGGTCATGTTCAGAAAGTCCGTAACAACATTTCCGAAATGAGCAGGGGCACCATCATGTTGAAACCAAATATTATATCTGTTTGCAAGAGGCACATCTTCCAAAAGTTCTGGTAGTATGTCTCTTAAAAAAGTAATGTACGTGGGAGAATTCAGACGATTAGGAAGAATGTATGGTCCAATCACGCGATTACCTAAGATACCCGTCCAAACATTCAGCGAAAATCTATGCTGATAACCACGCACTTTGACCTCATGAGGATTGTCTAAGGCCCAGACGTGACTGTTGCGAGAGTTGAAGATTCCTTCTCTTGTAAAGCTGGACTCATTGGTAAATAACACATTTTCTAGAAAATTTGGTTGGATAATGTCTTGCTGAAGAAACCAACGGGCACAGTTTACTCTTGGCTCATAGTCGCGTTCAACCAATGAGTGAACTTTTTGAAAGCGGAAGGGGTGAAGTCTTTCCTTGTTTAGTACACGCCACACAGAAGAAGCTCTTGAATTGATTTGCTTTGCAACTGCTCTCGTACTCGTTCTAGGATTGAAATCGAATTTCTGCAATACTTCCTCTTCAAAAGCAACATTTCGAACTGCTCAAGGCCTACCAGCAATTACCCTGTTCTAATCTCTCAGCCGATTGTGAGTTCTTGTGAACACCTTGTCGGAAGGGAGACGGCGGTTTGGAAATGCAGCTGCATACATTCTTCTTGCTTCGGTCGCATTGCCAAGAGCTGCTCCATACATGAAGTGAATATCGGTGTACTCCAGCGAACTAAATTCCATTACAATAATTAAATATTTGTGTAGAAGCAACGTAAGAAAATATTGAAACTGGAAATTTAAGATAGAAATAAGACCTAGGAAACGTGAGACTAAGAAATAGGAAGCACTACATCTGGTTCTTTACTTTTAATGAAACAACAATACTTTTACAAGACAAACATCATCATCTGAAAACCATTGTAAAATCATCTGTTTGCCCATATGGAGCAATACCGAGTTTCAAAGCTTCATCTTAAATACATCTGGAATTAAAAATTAATATTGATCTTAAATGGTGAAAAGTGGTCATGCATGCAGTACGAAAAAAATTAATTTCTCTGTAATTCTTCGACCAATCTTAATAAATTAGGTATCATTGGAATCGTGAAAAAATTTGCTAACTTTTTTGTCTCTTGTAAATTTTCTGTAAAATGGACGGTTTTCGAGATATTCGCCATCAAAAATTTAAAATGGCCGCCATTTTGAAAAATTTCAACGAAAATTTTTTTTTATTTTTTATAGTTGAGTCTTTATAGCATAAATATTCATGCCAAATTTCAGATCAATACAACATTTCGTTCTTGAGATAAAAATTTTTAAGTGAAAAAACAAAATGGCAGCTATAAGGATAACCGCTTAGTTTTGGACACTTCAAATATGACACTTGTAGTCTCCTAGCATCCAGGTACAATACCCTAAAATTCTCGACACTACTTCTGAAACATCCTGTATATATATATATATATATAATATTTAATATATATTAATATTAATATATATATTAATATTATTAATATGAATTAATATATATATATAATATTTAATATATATAATATATATATTAATTCATATTTGAATTTATATGTTAGGTTACACCTTGTCAAGCAGCCTCTTTGAGGTTCGCTTAAGGTAGCTTATTTACTCAATAAACGTTTTTCTATTCTATTAAATATTAATTTGGATTTTTGTTCAATAATTATTATGAATTATATTTGTTCAATGATATCTTCCTCTCCTCACTCTGACAGAGGTACCGGTAAACCGGGGTGACATATTATCCCAATTTTGGGGATATATATATATATATATATAATATATATATATATATATATATATAAAAACAGAAATATATAATATTATATATATATATATATATATAATATATATATATTATATATATATATATATATATATATATATATATATATATATATATATATATATATATATATATATATATATATATCAGTGAACGTTACTTTTACAAGATTTCACTTAAATGCAATATTATCATGATATTAACTAATTAATTGTTGGCTCAGCACTCAAAAATCTCAATAGTGTTATAATGTATAGTCAACCTGAACTTATACATACAAAAAATAGAACAGAATGAATTACAATACAATCTATACTTAAAGAATTCTTATCTCACTCACTCACTGATCACAATTTCTGGAAAACTACTGGACGGATTGCAACAAAACTTGAAATATAGCTTCCTTATAAGTCCTAGGTGCTCACTAAGAAATCTTTTGGCGATATTTCAACTCTAAGGGTGGTTTTTTAGGGTTTAAAGTTCGTCTTTTAGCATGTATATTCTTCTTCTCCCAATCTGTTGATAATTATAATAGAAATGCTCATATCATATGTTACTATAGAACTATAATCTAGAAAGAGTACCTCTTCGAAACAGTTGTTAACTGTCAACTACCAAATTAATAATTCTGTCAGCTTGACATCAAGTTGAGATGACTTCATTGGGTTGGCACCCAATTGGATTGATGATCGACCGGGGAGCAAGAGTGGTTCGACCAGGGAACGCAAGAAGAGCTAACATCTTCCATAACGTTCATGATGGGTGCGACTGCAGAGCGGAGGCGGAGCGACTGCGGTGCGATGGAGGAACGAGGGCGGTACGAGGGTGGAGCGTGCTCGGTGCGGGTTGAAGGCGCATATATGTGTACGCAGCTTAAGATTCAAGTCAACGGTTTGGCATTTCTCTTAATGTTTATATGTTTGAATGTTTATATGTTTTTATGTTGCGCATTGTCACGTGGTATTTTAGCACCACAAAATACTTTTGAAATAAACTATTGAGCTTTAATGGAATTATAAAATAGAAAGAATAGATAGCCTAGTCAAGGTACCGCTCAAGTAAAATCGAATGTTATTAATGATAAAGAGAAATCATGTTATCTATTAAGCGATAAGAGAACCATGCAAAATTGTAATTCAACAATAATGAGAATTCTTTGGCAGAAATAAAAATTATAAAGCAGCTTATTTATTATTGGCAGATTATAAAAAATAAAAGTTTGCATGTACATTTTGAGGTTAGAATTCTTTGTTTTGTTCTAATGAATCAATCGATCTAGGATCAATTGACAGTTCTTTGAATTGATACCTAACAAACCAGCTGTTTGCTCGATCAACCAGTATGAATTGAATTATAAGTTTTACTCACAAAATATATATTATATATACTAGGGAAGGTTTATGTAAATAGATAAGGACAACTATTATTGTTACACGAGTATTAATTTATTGCAATCTAAAAAAGTATGAAAACCAAGAGTACACAAAACTCATAAAAATTAAATGTATATCATATTATAGCATCATATAATAATAATAATAAATAAAGCCTTTATTTTTGTCCAAAACACACATAAGTTACATTACTGAAGTACTTCAAAATACTTTTGAAATCAATTTCCTTTAAAACAATCAATAGTCTTTTTTATGTTTTGTTTTGGAAACTAAGCCCGTCACTGAGCATAGGCCTCCCCCAGGTTGATCCATCTCTGTCGATCTCTGGCTGCTACCATCCAGTTGATTCCTGCTATTCCGACGATGTCATCCTTCCATCTCACTCTCGGCCGGCCGACGTTCCTCTTCCTCCACGATGGCTCCCATTCAGTCACTTTCTTCGTCCATCTTCCGTCTTGTAGTCGCAAAACGTGTCCTGCCCATTTCCACTTCAGTCTTCTTATAGTTACAATGACGTCTTCCAACTTGATTTTGCTCTTGATGGTTGAAGTGTGAATTCTTTGCATACGGTGAATGTTCAGAATGCTTCTTTCCATAGCCAGTTGGGTTTTACGAATAGAGTCTATAGTGCTAGCTCTACAGGCCCAGGTTTGTGCGCCGTGCGTAAGAGTGGGGAACACACAAGATCTAAGAACTTTGGTTTTGGATGATAAGCTGACTTCTTTATTTTTCATGATGCATTTGAGCGACCAGAACTTGTTCCAGGCAGCTGTTCGTCTTCGTTTGAGCTCTTTTTCCTCTCTTTTATCGAATGAGAAACACTGACCAAGATAGACTACTTCCTGCATCCAACTCAAAGCCTTTCCATCCAGCTCAATTATTCCTGGGGCCGCATTTGTCATGAGGTTGGTCTTTTCAGGACTGATTTCAAGCCCAGCTTTCTTACTTGCCTCTGCCAGCTCTGATATCATATTTTTCAGTTCCTGTAGTGACTTTCCTATCAACACCACGTCATCGGCAAATCTCAGGTGGCTCAGGTGCTCCCCTCTTATTTCCCATTCCAGCTGTTTGAACACCTCCTGGAGAGCTGAATTGAAGAAAATCGGTGATGAGGGATCGCCCTGCTTGACTCCTCTACTCAGTTTGAAATACCTTCCTGCTCTCTCAAGACGAATTCTCGCAGCACTACTCTCATAATAATTCTTGAGAATATTCAAATAGACTTCAGGGACTCCCTGCTCACGAAGAGACTTGAACAAAAAGCCATGATTCAAACTGTCAAAAGCTTTCTTATAATCTATAAAGGCCATATAAATCTCAATTCGATATTCAGAACACTTTTCGATCAATTGGTTTATTATATGTAAATTATCAACTGTTGAGAATCCTCTTCTGAAACCAGCTTGCTCATTTGGTTGATGAATTATAAGGATTGGCTGAATACGATTTGTCATGGCTTTCATAAATAACTTTCCAATGCATGATGTAATACTTATTGGGCGATAGTTATTTATGTTATAAATGTCACCTTTTTTGAATAGAAGAATTATATCTGCTAATTTCCACTGGTATGGAACCAGTTGCTCTTCTAGTATTTTATTGGAACAATCAACAAGCACTCTCAAAATGTTTGCCGAGATAGCTTTTATCATCTCATTAGAAATATTATCTATTCCAGCCATCTTATTATTTTTTAATCCATTTATAATATCAGACAATTCTTGTTCATGGAAATCGGGTAATTCTTCTTGTGCAGCTGTGACCATAGTATATGTATCTATACCATTCGAACTTTTGAATAACTCCTCATAATACATAGATGCTTTCTCAATGATGCCTTCTCTCTTCCTATCGATACAGCCTCTTTTGTCTTTCAAACCCGTATTCCATTCCACACCATTTGAAAGTTTTTTCTTGATTTTCCTTGTAGAGCCTTCAGTTTCTAGAATTTGGTTTATTATATTATTTTCATATTGCTGTAAATCCTTGCAAATATGGCACCTTGCTAATTTGCATAATAAATTATATTCCAACTTTTCTCTTGCATTTTTATGTTTTTTATGCTTCATATCCTCACGAGCTTTTATTATTTCTTTTGTGCTTTGTGATAATTTACCCAAGCTGCTACCTTGTGAAACCTCAAAAGTGTTTTTTATAGCACTTTCCAATATATTATAACTGTCTTGGAAACTAGTTTGGTGATGAGTGAAATTCATCAATTGTATTTTTTGCTCCAGCTCTCTTAAACCATTGTTATTAATCACTGGTGTTCTGCTCATAGTCCTGTTCCACTCTATTCTAGGTCTTCTTGTTGACCAATCTGGTGAAAGCTCAATTATTATCAATCTGTGATCAGTTGCAAAATTAATTCTTCCTGTCACTTCAAAATGCTTAATAATTCCTCTTTGAGCGGTCAGCACATAATCTATTTCGTTCTTAGTCTGTTGATTGGGCGAAATCCACGTCCACTTTTTCCCAGCTCTTTTTTTGAAAAAAGAATTGATTATCTTCAAGCCCTGCTGAAAACAGAAATCGACCAACAACTGTCCTGCTCCATTCCTTCTGCCATAACCATATTTGCCTACTACATTTGCTTCGTTGTCTTCTTGCAGACCGACCTGAGTGTTGAAATCTCCTAGAATTATTTTTGCATTTTTCCAGTTATTTTTTTCATATCTGATGGCTGTTGACAATTGCTCGTAGAACGCCTCACGCTCTTCTTCCTAAGCTTCTGCAGTCGGAAAGTAAACTTGATATAAGCTTAATATCTTAGAACAACCTATTCTTATTCTTAGAACAGCGAGTCTTTCTGTTATGCCTTTAAATTCAATCATTCTTGATTTTTATTTTTCTTTGATTATAAATCCAACTCCTTTTTGGCCTTGAGTTTCTCCAAAATGGTAGAAAATATATCCACTCTTTCTTTGTAAGATTTTTTCATAGTTCCTTCTCACTTCAGATACTCCTAGAACATCTATACTTGTTTCTCCTAGTGCTTCTTCCAATTCACAAAGTCTTTCTTCTGACCTTAGAGTGTGAACATTTGGAGTTCCTATAATTAATCCTGGGGGGTTTTGGTCATACTTCCCCACGGTGACCAACCGTCCTGGGGAAAAACTGCTTCTAATTTCATCCGAATCACAATCCATTTTCCTGTCCGTCTTGTTGGTTGGCAGCCTATCTTTTCAGCCTTATTTATCTTTGTATAACAAAGTTGGAGAAACCCTGAATCTGAAGTAACCAATTTACATTAAGTCTTACTAAGATTAGAAAGCCAATCAGAAGGAAGCTTATAAATCGTTCAAGGAAGAGATGAAACTTTTCTGGGAATCATTCTTGCTGGCTTGTGATCTCGATCTGTGAGGAGCACATGGAGATTAGGGCTTTTTCTTCCAATTAATTTTTGTTAAAGTACAAGCCAATCCCCTTTTTAAATGTCAAATATATGTAATTACTGTTGATTATTTGTGAACTCAGTGTTGCTAAAGAGTTCTTAACTGTAACTTATTCCCGTAAATATATTTTTTAACGCTGATAGAAATCTATAATAAATCTGGACCATACACGAGCCCAGCGGAGACAAAAGGACCCAGCTAATTAATTATTGGAAATAATTAATTTACTCTACAAGACCTTCAAGAACATCATTATAGTGAGTGTGCAAATTTTGTCTCAAATGAGCTCATTTATTAAGAAAGCCTTCAGCAGTGAATTGGGGAATTGATCAAAGCGCTATATAAATTTATTCAAGTTTAAGAAATTCGCAACATGTCGACTACTATCATATAAGTTTTAAAAAACTCTTTTATGAATTTATTGATTTATGTAGGAAGCTTATTTCCATGCACGGCACAAACTCATAAACCCTGAGATAGTAAATTGTTATTTTTATTAATTATTATTTGTTCATTGATCAAAGTATGTCCCGTTAAATCTACAGACCGAACAGGTTTTGAGTTGTAGAATTTTGAACCGACTTGAAATCCATATATCAGTATTAAATATAATATATATCTTTTAAAGCTCACAATATTGTGAATGCTAAGCAAGCCTGTGATAATTATTACAATATTAGAAAATTTATTTATCCAAAGAAATTTATATTTATCAAGAGATATTTTATATATATATATATATATATTATTTCATGGGAATATATTTTATGTTTTATGTCAGCATACAAAATCTTAGAAGTTTTTATTATTTCCTAACTCATCTCGTAATATACAGTTTGAGCTGTCTTGGTACCAAGAAATATTCGTCTGCAGCAAAAAAATCAGTGAATCAATTAATATTGATCTTATTCAGAGCATTTATTACTTATCATCCTTTGATGATAGTCACACTATTCAGCCAGAAAGATCTTACTGATAATTATATTAATAAGTCTACAGTATATCATATAAGGATACAGAGAACTTCAAGAGCAGGCGTTGTAAGTTTCCAGGAATTTCAAAAGGATAAATTGGTGCATACCTGTATTCATGATGAGCGTTTTAAGGATCAACAATATGGTTACTGATAATCAGTCACCAACTATCTTTTTGATTTCCTTATTGGTATTCTTCCAGAACTTCACGGAAGCAGCGGTAAGAATTATTTATCACCAGTCATTGAACACTGTGGTGATTAAATATATTTGGAATATTCATGCATCTACTACTGAGCTAGAGCTGCGGTTTGAACCCAGCATTTTTGCGAGCCGGACGGCCTTAACTTTTTTGCAAATTTATTTGCAAAATAGGGAATTATTCATCATAAATCAGCTGTCAAGTGGATTAAAAAATGCATGCCATGATGCATGCAATTCAATATCTCAATGTAACTTGGTAAAAAATCAGCAGCTGTGTAGACTATAATAAATTACATGCCTCATTGAATGCAATTTTTATGCACTATTAAATAGGATGCAAAGAACTTATAAAAGCTTGTCTGGGCGCCTAGATGTCTTCTGGTTTTCTCGCCCTAAATTTCCGGAAAGCATTATATGATAATTAAATCTTGTGTAAGCATGATCTGATCAAATAAATAGTTGGTGTATCAGTGTGGATGTTGACGTGCTACCAATTTATCCTAATAGGTTGGTTAGCCTTCACCTATATTCTAAGGAAAGTCATCGGTTCCTAATAAGCTAATATCTTGATATATCATGAATGGATCTAATGCTTATGAATAAGAAATCCAGTTCAGGGCAAAACAAATTATAATTTTCTAATAAAATGATTCAAAAATTTCAGTTTACACCAGAACAAATAATCATACATGGATCGAACATAGATTGAACATGATTGAGGTGGCTAATATGTTTGTTCTGGTCATCAAAATAGATTCCAACAGCTTTCACAAAAACTCAGAAATTATTGTTTCAAATCAAAATCAAAATATATAACTTATAGACTAAGAATACTTATAATCATTTACAGGTTTCAAAACAGGCTTATGGCTTTCAACATTGAACAAGAAATTCAACACAAAATGAAAAGAAAAATTGAAATCTACATTTCACGAATGTTCAATAACATCAATAAACTTTACAGAAACACTTTTTGTGTAGTTGAGAAGTTGATATTGTGGTAATTATTCATATTGAATGGAAAAGACTAAGAAATTGTCAGAAAACCACTGATTTATTGATAATTAGAAAGACCGGTTTCGGTTATTACACAATTGTCAATCTCTTATAAACTAAAACTAAATACAAGAGCAGCAGAATTTATACTAGTAGGCGAGTACTGCTATTGGTCGAGGGCATGAACACCTGTCATTGGCCAAGCTAGACAGTCTCCTCCCACTCAACGGTGTGACAAAATGGCGGCTCAAGCAACAGAATCGCCATAATAATAAAATTTACTTTCAGTACAAAATAAGAACCAAGAAAACAAGTGTGAAAGATAATAAAACAAATATGTTAATGGAAAAACTATTGACTAATGTATGCTTACAATTTTATGATAAAACTAAATTTGTAGTGTTGTATTGGTTGAAATGAATCTGGTCATTTAAACTATACTGGGAATTTTCCTTAATCACTCTTGTTATTTCTAAAGCCTCTAGAATATTCAAAGATCTGCCTTTGTTATTAACATGCAGAAACTCAACATTCTCCTTAACTGTGAACTTGTGATTATTTGTTATCAAATGTTCTGCAAAGTTAGATTCCCCATTTTGTTTATTCCAATCTCTGATGTGTTCTTTAATTCTACTTTTGAAACTTCTACCAGTCTGACCCACATAACAAGCATTACAATCATCACATTTAAGTTTGTACACCCCGCTTTTATCCCAAATATCAATTTTGTCTTTACTCCAGCTAAATAGACTATTTAAAATCGGTTTGGTCTTGAAAGCAACATGAAATCCATTCCTCTTCAATTCCCTACCTATCTTATCAGATACAAGGCCTAAATATGGGATTGTTATCCAAGTCTTCTCCTCACAGTTTGAGCCTACAAAGCTAGAATTGATTGAAATTTGTCTATTAATTTTACTCAATAATATGTCCACCATACTTTCTTCATACTCATTTGTGACAGCTATCTGTTTAATTTTAGTGATCTCAATATCAAAATCATGATGGCTCATAGGTATTGTTAGTGCTCTATAGACCATGCTATTGAAAGCAGCAGGTTTGTGAGAAATAGGATGACAAGAATGAAGAGGAATGATAACATCAGTATGGGTTGGTTTTCTGAAAGTAGAAAACTTGTAAAAACCAGTGCTACGATCTATTCTTAAATCTAGAAAATTCAATACACAATCCTGTTCTACCTCTACAGTGAATTTTATACTCTGATGTAATCCATTCAGATAGGAAAGAAAATTGTCTAGTTGTTACTTCCTCTCCATAAGCAAATAATATCATCAACATATCGAAACCAGTAAACAATTTTATCTTTGAAATGACTATTTTCAATGATTCTACTTTCTAACCTATCCATAAATAATCCAGCTAGGAGTGGTGAGAGGGGTGACCCCATTGCCAACCCCTCTCTTTGTTCAAAAAATCTATTGTTAAATTTGAAATAATTATGCTGAGTGCATAACTTCATCAATCCTATCAGTTCTTCTCTGAGTGTATGATCATTTATAGAGGCTTTCATTATTTCCTCAGCTCTTTCCAGACTTTCTCCCACCGGAATGTTAATGAATTAATTAGTAACATCAAATGACACAAGTTTATAAGATGATAGAACAGGAATATGCTTTATATTGTTGACCAACTCCAATGAATTTTTAATACTAAACTTTGGTTGAAAACCTGTTAATGACCGAAAGGTGCTATTCAGTTTGTGAGCTAATTTAGAGCAGGGGGAATTAACAAAAGATACCACTGGTCTTATAGGAACATTAGTTTTGTATAATTTAGGTTGACCGAAAAGTCTAGGTGGATATGGATTCATAACTGTTAGATACTTAGTTTCTTTCTTATTAAATAATTTGGTGGTGGAAGTCAACTTATTTCTAATCAAGCTATTGATTTTGGTGGTGGGATTGGAGTTAATCTCAATAAAATTGTTATCTGCAATGAAATGGTTTACCTTACTTAGATATTCGTCCTTATCCATTATTACTGTAGTGCATCCTTTGTCAGCTTTCAAAATCATCAGGTCATTGGTTTTCATCTTCTTCTTTAAATTCTTCATGATGTCTGCCGTTTTTGTGATCTCTGGTCGAAGTTCACTTGTCTTTTCTTGAAGAATTATGTCAGCACATCTGTTAGTTAGTACTTTGTTCTTTGAGGCTTCCCAATTGCTATCAATGCTGCATGCTAGTCGTTCAAGTTGTTGGTTATCCAAATAACTATGACTACTGTATTTGTTACCTCGTCCTAGTAACTCTGTCTCTCAGGATGAAAATTGGACTTGTGAGAAATTAGCTACCCTATCAGCAAACTTGTGTTGATGTTGAATAATAGGCCTATTATTTAGTGTCGGATGTTGATCTTTGAGAAGTTTCTGCAGTTCTTTGTTTTGAGTGACTGTTTTCTCACTCAATCTCCTAAAAAGTTGTTCCCTACATTTGTTGTCTAGGAAATCCCACTCAGCCTTGTGTAGTTTGCTTGCTAGTTGTATGTGGAGAATATAAATGTAGAAAGATAAGCTACCGTATCCCTTATTTTATACCAGTGACTGATCTCCTTCTTAATCCAAAATTTCTGGACGGTTTTTATGCTCTCCTGTGTAATAGTAGAAGTGTTGTTGGTTGCTATTGCCACATACTTTGGTATAACTCTCAGTTTCAAGCATTGTCTATTGAAGAAAATGTTCCTTTTTGCTACTCCATACTTGAGTTTCAATTTAAAATATAACTTCACTTGTTCAGCTTGACTTGCTAGTTTCACTTTTTGTGTGGTTGAGAAGTTGATATTGTGGTAATTATTCATATTGAATGTTTTCTCACAATAGTTCAGCTAGGAGTGGTAGTTTATAAGAGATTGATTACTAGTTTATAAGAGATTGACAATGGTGTAATAACCGAAACTGGTCTTTCTAATTATCAATAAATCAGTGTTTTTTTGACAATTTCTTAGTCTTTTTCATTCAATAATCAAAGCACTTGACACTGTCCCACAAAATTTACAGTCTTCTTTAACAAAATTAGCCATAAATTGAATCAAATACTAAATTGCTGTCCATTTTAAACTAACTCAGCTCATACACAATCATGACAAAACAAGATTCTTCAAAAGATTAGCTTCAAGATTTACCAAGGAATACTAGTTCAAAGTTTGAATAAATCTCACTATAGATAGCCTAGCTACCTATCTAAAACGTATAATATCATAATATTGAAAATTACAATTTTAATTATCAACTCTGATTGATATAATAAAACAAACACAAGATGATTTGATAGTCACAGTAAAATATGTGAGCTATACTTTTTTGTAGGAACCCTGTAGAAAAGCTATTTTCACTTAAATTATCCAGTTCTAAATTTGTTAATAATTATGATACAAATTATATACTCCATGCATGTTTCTATTTAAATATTTGACAATCCACATATCCTACAAAATTACAAAAATCCTACAATTTACAATTACCCTAGTTATTGGATCACAATTTGATTTGTCATTCATTAACCTAATTCATTGGGACTAGGTTATGACGCCTTCAATGTTTACGTTTTGCCTCGCGTCCACACGTACATTCAATGCTCGCCCGAGGCGCCTTTGAGCACGCCAAAATACCGACAGGGTTCCGGTTCACATGCATCAGCGAACAGTGTCCAGACGTGCGAATGCAAGCCCATACACGTATGCTCACCCGAGGCAAACGTATGTGTGTACACCGTTAAGTGAAATGTCAAAGCATCAAAATTATGAAGGCATTGAAAAAACTACCGAAGCCGAGGTGGCCAACAAGAGTTTCACAATTAGAATAATTCTTGAAGCAATAGACAATAATTTTATAACATACTCTCCAGTAATATTAAATATGAATTGGAAGTTTTTGAGTCCAATAAATTGTTCATATTTATTCAACTTATTATTCAATTTAAAATAAATAAATAAAATAGATGGCGTTAGTGTTCCGCTTTTCATGAACAGCTGGAAGATTAGCAGCCATCTGTTCTGTAGAGGTAGACGACAAACTCGCGGTAGAATCGTATCGTAGAAAAGTCTTTTGTGGTTAGAATTCTGATCAGTCCCAGTGGATATATTTTACAGCAAAAAATGTGAGTTTCTGTTAATACAATAATTTTTAGTAAATTAAAATTTATAGGGATTAGGGATAGTAATAATACAATATTCACCCATAAAAGTATTGTAAATCTATATAGAGTCAAAAGATCTTATTTCCATGAGAGAGCTCTTAACATATTGTGAACTCGTTGAACTACTAATAAAATTAGAAATATTTTATTGGTCTGCACTTTAAAAACTCTTTATTATACAATGCAATTGAAGTCCAATTTAGGAATTAGTCCAAAATATACTGGTCAAAATAAGGCTCCAAAACTCCCGGGTTGTATTTTTTTCAAATGAATTAGCTTATCTAGGAGAAAGATCTAATTTTCCCATTATTTGGTGTTTGTAGCGTAGAAGTAGGCTAGTTATTGTTATCAGCTTATTTTCTAAGTTAAAGTTTTTCCTGAAGTTGCCAGTAAGGTATCAAAGTAGGCCTACTAATTCACTTATGAATCTAATTTTATTTTCAGTTTGTTAGGCTAAATTGATATAGGCTATTTGACATACTGCCGGTACCGTAGGGCATTGAAAAGTGAAAATCAGATATTATAAAGAAATATTCCAGTGTCAAAACTAATTTTAAACGGCAATGAAAACATAATTTTGACTCTTACAATATTTTTTAATTCTTACATTATTTTTAATAATATTTTGTTTTGCTTTTCATTCGAAGACCTATTGTTGGATGAATAACTTTTGTTTTAAGTTGATTTTAATTCAAGATGAGGTAAATAGAATAGAATAAGTTTTATTATAACCGCTTCTGAGGTCTTCAGAAACATTACCTTCGTCACAATATACAACTGTCTGACACCTATTCTGACATCTCCAGTAGTTCCCCTAAGAAGGTACTTGTGCGTCCAGTTACTGAAAGTCAGATAAACTATATCAAACATCTGCTGTATCTGGTGGATTGGAACGAAATTATGACACCTGGTCTTCCAGAAGATAGCTTTAATAAATTCTTCAGCCATTTCAAGTACCTGCTTGACAGTGTCTTTCCAGAAAGGCTACAGACTGCAAAAAAGTGGACCAAGAACAGGACAAGGCCGCATTGGATGAGTCAAGAATTAACTGTCCTCAAGAATTGGGCCATTCTTGCTTATGAGCACCACAAGAATCTAAGGACAGCTGATTCTAAACAGTTATATCTGTCACTGAAAAATGACTTCAAGGAGAAACTCTTGAGAGCCAAAAAAGAAATGAATGCCCAGCAGATAAACTCCTCGCAAAATAAGTGCTCTGCAGCATGGAAGGTGATCAAGAGAGAAATGAGTTCTCAGCAGAGGACCACACGTATAGAGCCTGATATCTTCAATTCCTTCTTTGTGGATTCAGTTGCTACAGTTAGTGCTTCTATTAACACCCCTTATATTTTGGCCATGCAGTTCCTAATTAATGCTATGCCCAGACCAGAAACAAAATTTGTGCTCTGCCCAGCATCTTGTGAAGAAGTGTTGGATGTTGTGAGTAAGCTGAAAAATTCTGAAAGTAAGGACTTCTTCGATTTGTCGGTGAATCTCATAAAAAGAGTCATCATTCCAATCCATGTACCTCTAACTTTCTGCTTGAACTCATGCATTGTGGAGGGTGTTTTTCCTGCTCTACTAAAGATTGCTAAGACTGTACCCATTTACAAGAAGGGTTCAACTGATCTACCGGGTAACTTCAGGCCTATTGCAATCTTACCTGTGTTCTCCAAAATCTTTGGAGCATAATCAAGAAACAGTTATGCTTGTATTTTGAGAGTGCTTGACTGTTGGTGGATGCTCAGTACGGGTTTAGGGCTGGAAGAACAACAACCCAGGCAGTGGAAAGTCTTTTGAAGGTCGTGCTTGAGAGCTCTGAGAGCAGGGGTTTCACAGGCTTGACATTGTGTGATTTGAGCCGTGCTTTTGACACAGTGGACCACCAGATTCTGCTGTCCAAGTTGGAGTTTCATGGGGTCACTGATGTCTCATTAGGACTCCTGAAATCTTACCTATCAGGTCGTCGCCAGGTAGTCCAGGTGAATGGTAGGGTTTCTGCAATGAAGGCTATTCCACATGGGGTCCCACAAGGGTCCATACTCGGCCCCCTGCTCTTCATAATAATGACAAATGATCTACCTTGTGCACTAGGTAATAGGTTGGCAGCCTATGCAGATGATAACACCATTTTTGATGTGAGCAGCTCTTCAACAGATCTGACGGAGAGGATGAGTCAGATGCTGCATCAGTGGTTCAAGTCAAACTTCCTCAAGCTAAATGAGGAGAAAACCCAAAGAATAATTTTCAGTTTGAGGAATATTGTGGATCAGGAGAGAAGTGTACAACTTCTTGGTTTTCACCTTGATCCAAAATTAACCTGGAACCCCAACATTGAAGTCATCTGCAAGAAACTATCACGGGTGATTTTCTTATTAAGGCAGCTTATGCTCAGTGTGCCAAAGGACTATGTCAAGACAGCCTATTTCTCATTCTTCCAAGGAATCATGTTGTATGGCCTTGAACATTGGGGTGCAGCTAGTGGAGTTAATAGAATTCTCCTGCTTCAAAAGAAGGCCATACGAATTATTACTGGCTCAGAAATTATTGACCACTGTCGTCTTCTCTTCTGTGCTGAATCCATCATGACAGTGATATGCCTCTACATCTTCGTATCACTGAAAAAATTCAAGATTTCTGTGGAGAGTATGCGACTGCATAGTGACATCCACAACTTTGACACCAGGGGCAGGTACCAGGTCGACATTCCATTCACAAGGCAACCTAAATGCCAGACTTTTCAACAGGCTTCCGGCAGCAGCTAGGTCTCTACCAACCAAGGAGTTTCTCCGGGGCACTTATAATTTTCTGATACAAACTCCTATGAATGAAATGAATGAGTTTTTCAGTGTTCCTGAAAGGACTATCAATGTGTTTTACAAAAGTACCTGAATCTTACTATGATATTTCTGTATTTTGATAGACTGAACTCTATATTTATTGAAAACCAATTTTAGTACCTTGTAAACTTTGACGAACCAATTGCTGTATTTGATGGCTTAAAGGCAATAAAATCATTTATCATTTATTTATCAACAAATGTCACACATACAATAACTGAAAAGATACTATTTTAAAAGAACTACAATATAATGAAATATTAATATCCAATATTATAAGAATGTTCAAAGAAAGAAAGAGATTGAAAAATATATATTCAAATATATGATATTCTGGTCTTGAAATACAATGCAGTCACACAAATAAAAATCTGCTGTGGTACACTCACACAACTTTCCTTGCTCATTGAACTGTAAGCCTCATTCTGAAACGAAAATTATTTAGGGGAATAACTTAATGACGTTTGGCGGCAACATATTTGAAATACAATCAGACTACTGTATATGAATGAATATGTATATACTGTATATGTGTATATAGAATTGTTCTCAGAGTACTTTTTCCTTTGTGTAAATTGTGAAATTTGATGATTTTTTTTAAAGTCGTCAAAACAGCTGTTCTACAGATAAAATATCTCGACTATGTGTTCTTTTTATAAAATGCTCTACCTACCTACCTCAAGCACGAGAAGGAGGTTACATTTCAAGTTCATTTTTCAAAGATGGGGTGGACCCCCCATCAGTTTCCCAGGAAGGAAACGCATGCCAGTTAATAGAGCTGATAAATAACTATACAGGGTATGAATTTGAAAAAAATCGGTCGAGTCATTTTTTAGAAAATCGTGAAAAACATGGTTTTTTAGTAATCATCCGCCATTTTTCTCAAGAATATTACGGAGCACCTGTAACTTTCCCAGAAATGAGACTTATGTCAGTTGATAGGGCTCATAAATAGCTATCCATGGTATAAATTTAAAGAAAATCGTTAGAGCCGTTTTCGAGAAAACCGTGAAAAACATGGTTTTTTAGTAATTATCCACCATTTTTCTCAAGAATATTACGGAGCTCCTGCAACTTTCCCATAAATCAGACTCATGTCAGAAATTAAGGCTTATAAATAGCTATCCATGGTATAAATTTGAAGAAAATCGTTAGAGCCATTTCCGAGAAAACCGTGAAAACATGATTTTTTAGTAATTATCCGCCATTTTTTCCACCATCTTGAATTGTATTTTATATTGAACTACAATATAATGAAATATTAATATCCAATATTATAAGAATGTTCAAAGAAAGAAAGAGATTGAAAAAATATATATTCAAATATATGATATTCTGGTCTTGAAATACGATGCAGTCACACAAATAAAAATCTGCTGTGGTACACTCACACAACTTTCCTTGCTCATTGAACTGTAAGCCTCATTCTGAAACGAAAATTATTTAGGGGAATAACTTAATGACGTTTGGCGGCAACACATTTGAAGTACAATCAGACTACTGTATATGAATGAATTTGTATATACTGTATATTCGTATATAGAATTGTTCTCAGAGTACTTTTTCCTTTGTGTAAATTGTGAAATTTGATTGTGAAATTCTGTTTAGCTCGCATATTATAGATACGTTTGAAATATGAATAACTGCAACGTTTGCCTCGGCAATTTCAGTGATGAAGACTCAATAATTTGTGCTTCATGTAAACAAAAATGTCATTACATCTGCCACTATTTAACCGAAAAGAACTTCAAAAAACTTTCAAAGGATAATCGGAATAAATGGAAGTGCAGTGCTTGTAAACAGGTGTCTGAGTCACCAGGACAAGAAGAGAGTGAAATGGAAAGTGATGTTTTAATGCGAAAAATGACTGTTTTATTTGAACAGTTTTCAAAATCGTTGAAAAAAGATATTGATCAACAATTAGGGGAACTAACTCACTCAGTAAAATTTGTTTCGGATAGTTTTGATAGTTTCAAATCGGATATCGGAGAAATCAAAAAAGCTAATGAACAATTAATCACTGAAAACCAAAAATTGAAAGAAGAAGTGAAATTTCTTTCTAAGAGAAATGAAATATTAGAAGAATATACCAGGAGGGAAAATTTATTATTAACCGGTATACCTGCAACAAAGAACGAAAACATGGACGAAATCCTACAAGGCGTAGCCAGTGCTCTCCAAGTGTCTGATTTTTCATCAAACGAAATCAGCGTCGCTCACAGACTGCCATCCATGAACCGAGAGACTACACCGATGATTGTCGTCAGGTTCGTGAGAAGGAGTATGAGGGACAAATGGATGACGGCTTTCCAAACCATAAGCAGAGAAGATAGGAGCAGCCCCGGAATCGACGTGAAAAAAATCAACAGAAACCTGCCGAACGGACACTTCAGGCTAATGAATCAGCTGACTGCCAAGAGTGCTAAAGAACTGAAAGCCGCTCGTGAGTTAGCTAGGGAAAATGATTGGAAATTCGTCTGGTTTCGTGGTTCACAAATGTGCGCTAAGAAGTCGGAGGGCTCACCTGTATTCAAAGTCAAGTGACTGAACCATCTGAAAAAAGTTATCAACGGAGAGGAATAAAGTGTTGCTACAGGTTTGATTAAACATTTATTATGAATGATCTCACGCAATTTGTAGATAGTATTAACAGTGTTAGGGAATGTGAAAGTACCGATGAATACTTGAACTATATCCAGCCCCTTAATTATGAATTGAATATTTTTAGTTTAAATATAAGAAGTTTGAAAGGAATTTTGATCAAATTCTCATTATTTTGAACAGCATGAGAACAAAATTTGAGGTTCTAATTTTTACTGAAACCTGGACTTCTGAAGAAGAAAAATCACTGTTAAACATTAATGGCTATAATTTATATATAAAAAGTAACTCCTTGAATCTTTCAGATGGAATTGTCATGTATGTAGCTAATAGTATTTCCTCGAAAAAATTGATAGTCCAAACGAATATCCTTTCTTAGCTGTTGAGCAGCAAACTAAAAATAATAAATATTTAGTAACATCCGTTTATAGATCTCCTAGTACAAGTATACCTTTATTTATAGAACAACTTGATAATTATATGAATGGTTCATGCTTTAATTTTGATTATTCATTAGTGATAGGTGATGTAAATATTGATTTGTTATGTAACTCTAAAAAAACGCATGATTATTTGTCTATTATGAGTTCGCATGGGTTTAAGTCCTTTGTCAATAGAAAAACTCGTCCTGCTTCAAATACTTATTTAGACCATATTTTTTCTAAATCCAAACATAATGACTCATTAAAAACTGCTGGATTAGAAATGTCAATTACTGATCATTATGCGACTGCTCTTCACGCATCAATTAAAAAAGATGTTTGTTCTCGATCTAGTAAGCCATGTAAGTTTATTGAAGTGAGGAATGTTAATAAAGAAAAGTTGTTAGAGGAGAGTGCTTTAATGAATTGGGAGATTGACGCGAATAGAAGTATTGAAACATTAGTAAATGAATTGTAAATAATGTAAAAACGTGCATCAGTAGAGCACAGTTATTAAAAAGGTTAATTTAACTAAAGTTAAATATAATGATAAAGTTAAGCATAATGATCTAGTAAGCCATGTAAGTTTATTGAAGTGAGGAATGTTAATAAAGAAAAGTTGTTAGAGGAGAGTGCTTTAATGAATTGGGAGATTGACGCGAATAGAAGTATTGAAACATTAGTAAATGAATTTGTAAATAATGTAAAAACGTGCATCAGTAGAGCAACAGTTATTAAAAAGGTTAATTTAACTAAAAAACATTTGAAACCTTGGATGTCCAATGGAATTCTAAAGTCCATAACTATAAGAGATAGATTATATAAAAGATTGAAAAATGAACCATTTAATGTAGAGCTGAAAGGAAATTCCTGTCTTACAGAAATAGAATAGTAGATCTAATTAGAAAAGCAAAAGATTTATATTATCAATCAGAAATAAATAAAGCTCAAGGTGACCCTAAGAAGATATGGTCTGTGATAAATCAAGCAATTATTGGGGTAAATAAGAATTCACAATTACATGCAAATCAAGATCTTAATGCTTTGAATGACTATTTTGTGAATGTAGGTATAAATCAAGCGCAGGAAATTGATATACATGGACAGAATGAAGATCAATATTTGGAACAAACAATAGATATTGAAAATGCATTAATTTCAATTTTGTTACTGAAACAGAAATCAAGGAACTAATCAAAAGTTTGAATGATAATAAGGCACCTGGATGGGATAACATATCCAACAGCGTGCTAAAACTTTTAACTGACACAATCTCTAAACCTCTTTCAGAAATTTTCAATTGTTGTTTTTCATCTGGATATTTTCCCTTGCATTTCAAGCATGCAAAAGTTATTCCTTTACACAAGGGGGGGAGTAAAGAAATACCTCAAAATTATAGACCATTAGCTTGCTAAGTTCTATTTCTAAAATTTTCGAAAAATTGGTAAAGAAAAGATTAGTTGAATATCTAGATGTTAATAAAATCCTTGATAAGAGGCAGTTTGGTTTCCAACAGGGTAGAAGCACAGAGGATGCATTGGAGTCCTTAACTGAGACAATATACAATGGTTTCAAAACAAATAAAAAAACCTTGGTAATGTTTCTGGACCTGGCCAAGGCTTTTGACACAGTACCACATGATAAAATGATCCAGAAACTATCTAATATTGGTATTCAAGGAATAGAGTTAGATTTCTTTGAAAGTTATCTAAGGGGTAGAAGCCAAATCGTTAGCTGTGGTGGTAGTAATAGTGAGATTAGAGATGTGACATGGGGTCTACCTCAAGGGACTGTATTGGGACCAGTTTTATTTTTGATCTATGTTAATAACCTGCCTAGTGTACTGGACTCAGTTGGGTCTAAGACAATTTGTTTTGCTGATGACACAGCACTTATCTTCCAAGAAGGTTCCTGGGAAGATGTTATCAAGCAAACAAAAGTGGGTTACTATAAGGTTTCTCAGTGGCTAAAATGTAATTATTTGAGACTAAATCTTGGTAAAACAAAATGTATGACCTTCAGTCCAACAACAAGAGGAGATCTAGATATGAACAGGCTTTGTTTGAATAATGCTTGTAACAGGTATCCATGTAATTCTTGCAATGAGGTTATTGAGAGTGTAAACAATTACAAGTATCTTGGTATTTTTGTTGATAAGCATCTACGCTGGTCACCTCAGATTAGCTACCTTTGTAGAAAATTAAGGGTGGTCAATTTAAAAATGTACATGCTTAGAAGTATTTTGAGTCTAAAATTACTAAAATCTGTTTATTTTGCTCTATTCCAATCCTTAGTTCAGTATGGTAATTCTATATGGGGAGGAACTTTTGATTCAACTTTAAAACCTCTATTTGTTTTACAAAAGTTAGTTATCAAAACAATAATGAGGTTACATTTCAAGTTCATTTTTCAAAGATGGGGTGGACCCCCCATCAGTTTCCCAGGAAGGAAACGCATGCCAGTTGATAGAGCTGATAAATAACTATACAGGGTATGAATTTGAAAAAAATCGGTCAAGTCATTTTTTAGAAAATCGTGAAAAACATGGTTTTTTAGTAATTATCCGCCATTTTTCTCAAGAATATTACGGAGCACCTGTAACTTTCCCAGAAATGAGACTTATGTCAGTTGATAGGGCTCATAAATAGCTATCCATGGTATAAATTTAAAGAAAATCGTTAGAGCCGTTTTCGAGAAAACCGTGAAAAACATGGTTTTTTAGTAATTATCCGCCATTTTTCTCAAGAATATTACGGAGCTCCTGCAACTTTCCCATAAATCAGACTCATGTCAGAAATTAAGGCTTATAAATAGCTATCCATGGTATAAATTTGAAGAAAATCGTTAGAGCCATTTCCGAGAAAACCGTGAAAAACATGATTTTTTAGTAATTATCCGCCATTTTTCCACCATCTTGAATTGTATTTTATTGAATCTCTTATTGTCGGATCCTCATAGTATAAGGACCTTGAGTTTAACATTTCAAGTCAATCGGTTAATTAGGAATGGAGTTATAGTGTTCACCTTAGACCAGTTATAGAATAGACACGCTGGGAAGTCTAGCCTCTGAAGCCAACATCTACTGCCAAATCCACCCCTCTTGACGTCACAACAGTGACGTCACGCATCGTAAGGAAAACTTTCAGATTGTGTCTATTTCAGATTCATGGTGTTTTTAGGTTATTTCTAGCTATGGGCAAAAACAATATCGGTTAAGTTATAATGTGTTATGTGATATCGGCTTCAAAGTTATAATGTGTTTTGAAAATAATAAGGTACGGTAGCCTACAAAACTAATTTATTGTCGTGCTGCAATGAGTTCACTTACATCATTACCAAGGATAATATTACAGTTACAACTTACAATATTTATGTTCTTCAATGTTGTTTTCCATCACGAACTGCTTATTATTAAATCACTTTTTGCTTTTAGAAAAAACTACTAGCCGTCAGATATTTTACAATAAATGAATAAATCACTCACTGGACAACGAGATCTTACCGCAGTTCCACCATCTTCTTGGTTGTACTCATAGACAAGTAGAAGGATAGGATGGCAATTTTTAGTGTGCTGTTGGTGTCTATTGGATTAGTGTCTGTTGGTGCTGTTGGTGTCTATTGGGTTTGTTGTGGCTAAGAAGGTAATCAAAGAGGATGTGGGATTTGAAGTTGGTTTGTTCATTTAATATACATTGTCTATTGTTTTTAAATTGGGTGTATATTTCAAATTGTTCTATTGTGTCTAATTCTGGTCCTTTGTTTTTTATGTGTATGATTTGTAGATCAGTATTTATGTTTGTGTGTTTGTGATTTTCTTGAATTAGGTGGTTGGCGAATGCAGATTCTGTTTTTGTTTTTAGTCCCTGAATATGTTCCTTGTATCTTTGATTGAAAGAACGGCCTGTCTGTCCGATATAGAATTTATCACAATCAGAGTATTTTAGCTTGTATACTCCTGGGAGTTTGAGTTTTTTGTTGTCTTGAATTTTTTCTCTTTTATTGATTTGCTTGTAGATTTTATTTTTTGTTCTAAATGCTACTTTATACCCAGATTTTCGAAACATACTTCCTATTCTGTTGGATTTGTTGTTTATGTATGTCAGTGTTATGAACTTTTCAGTTTTGTCCTTCTCTTGTTTTTGATTTTTGATTTTTTGGAGTAGCTTGTCGATTAGGTTGTGTTTGTATCCGTTCTGTTGTGCTAGATATTTTATGGTATTGAGTTCTGCTTTGTAGTGTTCAGGTGAGAGGGGGATGGTTTGAAGTCTGTGTAGCATATTTATGTGTATAAATTTCAACATACGCATGAAAAGATATTCCACTTCTTTCCTAAAAATTTTAGTGCAATTATATGCTGCGCAGGAGATTACCATTTTTATAAATAATAATTACATAAATAAATAACAATCTGCTATGGAAAACAAGCTATGTTTAACGACAATGCATTGTTTAACAACAATGTAGGCCTAATTATTTCTATACGATGCGTGACGTCACTGTTGTGACGTCAAGGTGGGTGGATTTGGCAGTAGATGTTGGCTTCATCGACTTTCAGTATGAATATACAATGAGCCGTGTCTATTCTATAACTGGTCTAAGGTGTTCACAGACATACACACATACACACACAGACCAACACCCAAAAATCATGTTTTTGGACTCAGGGGGCCTTGAAACTTATAGAAAACTTGAAATTAGGGTACCTTCATTTTTTTGGAAAGCAATACTTTCCTTACCTATGGTAATAGGGCAAGGAAAGTAAAAACGAACAAAGAAAAATGAAAAGTAGCAGTAGTTGATACAGTATGTACTCAATGTAGGTACCTCAACATAATATTGATAATTTTACAAAGTCCTAGCCAGTTCATAGAACTCTTGGAAAGTGTAAATGGGGTAATTGATTAGGAATATTTTTAGCCTCTGTTTGAAAACTAGATTTTGCAAACCTCTAAATTGTTCAAAGAGTGAATTAAAAAGCTGCATACCAATAAATAGAAATGTTTTTTGCATGCTAGAATACTCGTAGCGGTTGGTGATCAAGTTGTTCCTGCCTCTAGTTTGATGCTCATGGGATATTCCCTGCTCAAAAAATTATTCAAGTTTTCCTTCACATAGGTCAGACATTGAAGAACAAAAATAGAGGGTAATGTCAGTATTTCTGATTCGTTGAAGCTCTCTTTACATTGAGCGCGTTTTGGCAGACCACAAATAAGCCTTATTGCCTTCCTTTGAATTCGAAATAGTTTAGAGCTATATGCTTTTGACCCCCCCCCCTACAGTACAGCACCTTTAGAAAATCATCACTGACACATGTCCTTAACTTTCTTAATATAAATATTCCTCTGGAACATTTAGTTTGAAATTGTCAAGATAAAAATAAACATCATTAACAGAAGTAGGTACACTCTGAACAATATCACTAACACTCTCAATAAAAAAAAATCATTAAAACCACCAGCTGTTAGACAGTCATTTACATTAACATTATTCAAATCATTCTTATTAAGATTTTCTTTCACAATAGACCATAATTATTTTGGTTTATTACTTTCCTTGCCGTATTACCATAGGTAAGGAAAGTATTGCTTTCCGAAAAAAATTAAGGTACCCCAATTTCTAAATTTCTATACGTTTTAAGGTCCCCTGAGTCCAAAAAAGTGGTTTTTGGGTATTGGTCTCTGGGTGTGTGTGTGTTGTGTGTGGTGTGTGTGTGTGTGTGTGTGTGGTGTGTGTGTGTGTGTGTGTGTGTGTGTGTGTGTGGTGTGTGTGTGTGTGTGGTGTGTGTGTATGTGCGTCTGTGTACACGATATCTCATCTCCCAATTAACGGAATGACTTGAAATTTGGAACTCAAGGTCCTTACACTATAAGGATCCGACACGAACATTTTCGATCAAATGCAATTCAAGATGGCGGCTAAGATGGCGAATATGTTGTCAAAAACAGGGTTTTTCGCGATTTTCTCGAAAACGGCTCCAACGATTTTGATGAAATTCATACCTAGAAAAGTCATTGATAAGCTCTATCAACTGCCACAAGTCTCATATCTGTAAAAATTTCAGGAGCACTGCACCATCTATGCAAAGTTTGGTTTTAGATTTCCAATTATCAGGCTTCAGATACAATTTAAACAAAAAAATTCAAGTGGAAAAGATTGAGCATAAATATCTCTACAATTAATGTTCAGTAACATTTTCACCTAAAATTGAAAATAAGCTCGAAATTCGAGAAAATAAGATTATTCAATTGCAAACTGTTGGCAACTGTTGATTCTATTAAATCATTCACTATGAAGAGATAGCAGACTTCGTGTGTCTGCAGCGCTATTGTCATGTCACCAGCTGGCTCAGATCTAAGAAAAGTAGACTTGAGATGCGCGGGAACTCTAGCGTCAGTTGATAAATGTTCATAACGGCAAGGAAAGTTGTGTGAGTGCACCACACCAGATTTTTTTTTGCTGTTAATGCAATTATGCTTAAATTTAGCCCTTCTTACAGTTTTTCTAAATGAGTTTTTAAGTTCATTATATCTAACTTTAAAATGATGTAGACCTGATCGTTTGAACAACTTATACATAAGTAAGCATTGATTCTTCAATTGTCTGATATCATCATCATACCATTTACCAATATAAGCATTCTTTCTCTTCCACATAATATGTTTAACAGGAAAAGATAGATTCACAGCCGTTAAAGATTTTTTGTTGAAAAAGTAAATTTATCCTCAATTGAAGCAATAGTGTAGATCTCAATCCAATTTATCTTTCTGGTCAATGCTATAAAAATAGGAACATTATTACTAGACAAAGGCCTTGCTATTATTCTTAGACACTTAATATTATTTTTAGAATTATCAGGTCTAGACTGATCATACTCTTAAAAACAATTTCAAAATGATATGACACTACCATAGGCTCAACCTTCACAGAGATTATTCTATTGATATGAATAGATGATGATATGAATATTGTCTATGCATGAACCTAATCCATGCCCACAAATGTTCGGTCTAGTAATTTCTTTCACAGTCAAACTAAGATTAAAACTAAGCAATAAATTCTTCAACTCCATAAAGTGACTAGAATCTGATAGGATATCAATATTGAAATCGCCACACAGTATGACAGAATTTGACCTACTTCTGCTATTTAGCAATTCCAAAACTCTACAGAGAGTATCAATAAAATTCTCAAAATTGTTTTCTACTGGAACTCTGTATACCTTAAGACAAATGATGTTTAGGTTCTTAATAAGCACAGACGAAATTTCACAGACCTGCTACACCGCCAAATCTACAATGTAAGAAAGCTCAGACCCCTCAAGACCAACCTTTAAAAAGATGGCTGAACCACACATTCGTCCATGAGGCCTACAAAAAGAACTGATACAACTGTAGCCAGATAGCGCAAAATCAGCAAGCAGTGACAGCCAGTGCTCGCAGATACAGAGAACGTCAACACAAAATCTATTCAAAAGGAAAGTAAGTTCGTCCATTTTATTGGCAACACCTTGAACATTCCAGTGCACAACAACTAGGTTTCTAGGTTTGTCTGGTCGGCATTTTGCTCTGATCTAAAAAAATATTGTCCCTACTAGTTGCTTTTTTTATTAAGTATTTAGCTACATAGGTTTTAGAAGGCAAGAATTCTGCTGTAAACACTCTAACAAAAGCACTGGCTGGAACTCCAACCTTGAAAGATGTGTATGATGATGCGTGATTCGAAACGCATCGAAAGTTTTTCAATTACAGTGCCATTCACAGACCTAACACGGCTGGATTTTTTCTTGTGGGTTTCATAAAATATGGTGTATACACCTATTTTGCCAGCCACTCTACCTGAACTTAGATCAAGGATTTGCGCTACTGTTGAGCAAGTTATACCTGAAATGCTAGTGCGAGTCTGGGAAGAAATCGACTATCGATGGGATGTCTGCAGGATAACCAACGGAAGTCACATAAAACATATTTAGTTTAAGGTAAAACAACTTGAAGTGTTTTCCTTTAAAACAACACCAAAACCAGCTGTGTACCTTGTTCAATAAGATTTATATGAATTTTCAAAGTTGTAAAGTCCTTTTTGAATCACCCGGTATATTTTCATTAAATACAATTTAAACATAATGTTTCATTTACTACTTCACAGAAAAATAGTAATTCATTTTCACCTATTTCAAAAGGATAAGTAGGCATAATCTTCCATGGAAAATTACCATTAAATCAGGTTCAATTATTTCTTAATATCAACATTGTCATCTTTCTCTCAAAAAATATAGAATTATGCCTATTAAAAATAGAAGTTCTGTAAAAGATTATACTAAATACAGAGGATTCATGTTTTTTCATGGATACTATTTACTGGTTTGTAATAATTGTAATAATAACAGTCGACAACTGTCCTACAAGATATTGAAACAATTTAATTCTCATCAAGAATTCAATGCACAGTATTCTAGATTTTTTTGCAATTTTAAGAGCCCTATCATAATGAAAAATTATGACAAATATACACCTTTCCACTACACATGGTTCTCTACATTATAATTTTTCCACTCTATAATTTCAAGTAAGAAACTAAAAATAGATTCAATCTTTTGCAGAATAATGGGTCTCTCCGGTTGATCTACACGTTGCAGCTGACCGCCAGGCTTGCCAACTTTGTTCCGGTTGTTGTGTTGGCAGTCAACATCATGAAAGTGGTAGCACTGATCAGTGGCGGCAAGGACAGCTGTTACAACATGTTGCAGTGTGTGGCTGCCGGCCATCAGGTGGTTGCGTTGGCCAACCTGCGGCCTGAGAGTAAAGGTGTGTTTGCAACATGTTGGTTCAAACGAGTCTATAATCTGAATAGAGTAAGTTGGGCTTCCAGCCCACCAAATCTCGACGTTGCCAGATTGTTCCTAATTGCGATTTTTTCAAACTCAGTAATTCAACCACACAGACTTGTATGAGAAATGTCATCCCCGTTATTCTTATCTAGTATTGCTGGATAAATTTTAGGCTTGGAAGGTTCAGATCATTTGATCAAATTGAAAAATTGTTCAAAACATTTTAAACTTACAATGTCGAAACCTTTCAAGGTAGAGTGGTGGAGAGAACTATAAAGTCATAACTCCGCCAAATCAAGAATGTTTTTATTCTATTTCAAAACGTATATATTTTCATTTGAATATCATTTTCTCAGAATTGGGGTGTTTCTACTATAATTATTCCTCTAGAAAACATTTAGCTTTTATATTTTAAATTCCAAACATGTTTTAATTCTATATTTGAAAAAAATTAGAAAGTTTATGGCTTTTTGTTGATGGGAGTCCGCGGAAAGGCCCCACCTCGCCTGAATATAGTGTTATGGAATTCACACATGTTCGTGAGTGGTATGAAGGAGGATCAGAGATGGAAACAAATAGAGGAAGACAGAGTGATGAGAGCCGGAAATGCCGCTGGAATGGGGCAGCAGGGTAGCTGATGATTGACAGGTCTCTATTGTCTATGCGACTGAGTCACCTTTTTTAGTCACTCTAGGGTCTTCCAGAAATTACTGGCTGCTTCTGGTTTGTCAATTGTTTGGATAATAGCATAGAGAAACAATAGCGTAAGTAGATATCCTATGGTATAGGGAATTTATGTCGCAACTTTTACTGTTATCTCAAGCCGATTACTGTCGATTATTATCAATTTTTACTGTTTTGTTGGAGTGAGAGTGTATGAATGGCACAATTTGAGAGACTAGCAGCGTCACACAGCTGCATAGGAAAGAACTACGTGAACTATCGGCTTGGGGTAACAGTAAAAGTTGCGACATAAACGCCCTATACCATGGGATATCTACTTATGCTATCGTTTCTCTATGATAATAGGGAAGAAGCCTCCACCATTCTGGATTGTTCTGGAATAAAAACTTTAGGGTATATATAGAGGGATCGCTCGCCTAGGCAGTCAGTCAGTGATGAACAAGTGAGTGATGAGCAAGACGTTCAGTGGTAAAGGAACAGAGTGTCAGCCGTACCCAAAGCCTGGCAGCTCCTAGTCGTAATTGTGGTAATAATTGTATAGTGAAAGTTATAATGGTGATTGTATAGTGGCAGTTATAGTGCTGATTGTATAGTGACAGTTATAGTGCTGATTGTTTAGTGACAGTATCGTAATATTTATCTATTATAATATAGTAAAGTGATAATAATTATTATTGTCGTGACAGTTGTATCAAGATATGAGATACAGGACGGTGATACAGATACGCGAGCACGTGACACAGAACGGTGGTAAAGATACGTGATATGCGAACTGTGATACCGAGTCCTGGTATAAGATACAGACAGTGATATTGTTGCATACTGTGTTAATAAACTGTAAATATTAGAGACTCTGTTTATAAGTGATTAATCTTTATATTGGCCATCTAAATACTTGTTAGTTGATTGAATAATTGCCTGTAGAAGAGTAAATTATCTGTTATTTTGTGAGACAATGGGTTCATCTATTTAGTTTAGAGTACAATAAAGTGCAATTATAGCTTCAAGTGTTGTCAGCTCATTCTTTATAGTTCTAGTACCCACAATAACTAGGTTTTGTAAAGTGAAAATCTGTAGTAATATCATTTCAGCCGGCAATGGTTTTTAACGCTGTCATACTCCAGCCAAGACTTGCTGTCATGTTTTAAAAGAAGTGGGCAATGATAGCGATTATTGAAATAATTGGTTGTCTAGTTGTGTCACTGTCGGCGCATTTGTTGTTCTTTGCCGGTAGTGCCATTTTATAAGTTAGAATTTATTTTATCAATCTGTATTATTTATGGCAAAATAAATGAATTTGAATTTTCCCTAGTGTCAAAACTAGTCGTACGAGCGTAGTTTGGCCTCTGTGAAGCATTGTTTCGGGATTTTATCTTGTTATTAACATTTAAATGTTGAATTTCAGATGAACTAGACAGCTACATGTACCAGACAGTGGGTCACCAGGGTATAGAACTGTATGCAGAGGCTCTGGGCCTTCCGCTGTTTAGACAGAGCACTCATGGGGTGGCGCTTCACCATGACAAGGTCTACCTCCCAACACCCGAAGATGAAGTCGAGGACCTGTATCGTCTACTGGTCAACGTTAAGGTTAGAAAATAAGAAAATAGTTTTGTAAAATGATTTACAGTTTATTAGTTTATCAGAGATTGACAATGGTGTAATAACCGAAACCGGTCTTTCTAATTATCAATAAATCAGTGGTTTTTTGACAATTTCTTAGTCTTTTTCATTCAATATGAATAATTACCACAATATCAACTTCTCAACTACACAAAAAAAAAATGGGGTGAAAAATTTATAAATCGATTACAAGCCTCATATTACTGCTTTCGAAAAATGGTTGTATTCAAATCACGCAGTTTTGTAGAGGCTTCCATTTGATGTTAAAATCAACTCAATATGATAAGTGGTTAAGTTTTTATTTGTAAAAAATAATTGTTGAATTCCCATAAGAAAATTGTCAATTTGGTGAAAACTATAATGATGATTACAAAGTTGTTTTTAATGGATAATGAAATTGAAAATTGCTCAATGAAGTTCAACATTTTCTTTGTGATTCCAAAGTTTGAAACACGAAGATTTTATTTCTGGAAAAGGTTGAAAAATAAATTTATAAATGCCTGCAAAAACTGCATTTAGCCGGCCTGCTTGGTAGTTCCGGCGGGTCGATGTCTAACGAGGCAGACGGCAGAAGAGTCCTGTGAAAGTCGAGACCAGCGACGGTAGAGACCTGCGACATTCGAGGCCAGCGACGGTAGAGGACTCCTGAAAAAGAGACCTGAACTGTCGCCAAAACATGGAAAATAAAACAAACATAAACAAAACACACAAGATGATACGAACGTGAACAAAACATAACACTGCATTACACGCAACACTGCTTGATAAGACTGACTTTCTTTGGCTGTTGGGGTATTTTGAATTGCTTATTCATTAATTTTCTTCTCTTTGTTGAGTGTGCATCAACTCATACATATTCTTCATTCTATAATTATTTTTATCAATTTCACTTTTTCCAATACAAGCCAATATTTATTTTTAATTTCTCTCTAAATTCATACCTTGACTTTCTTCCATTTCCACATCTTTCTCATCTCTCCGCATTTTTTGTACATTCTCATTCCGTTCTCCAAGTTTTTCCTTAATTTCATAATTTGATTCAATTCAATTTTCCTCTCCACTATTCCATCTAAGTTCCCTTTCCCCCTCATCATCACCCTCTTCCTCCCTCTTTTCACCATTTACAATGTGCAGATGATTGTGGGCTACAGGTTTTAAACTATCATAACCATTAATACTTTCAAGTCTTCGATCTTCAATTTTCAATAATTCTCCACTGCAAGGATTTGACAAGTTATCATTACAAGGAATCAGATCAAATGCTTGTAAATTTTTTTGATTTCGGTATTCAAATCTAGGTTTTGAAAAATGTTCCAACTCACCATGGTTAGAAATCAACTCCGCGTCAAGACTAACTTCTTGATTGTTACTATAGTTACTGTTTCGTGATTATAGAAAAATTTTTGTGATTATAGAAATTCTGTTTCGAATTCTATGAATATGAAGATGATGCATGATAATGATTATAAGAGTCAGGTGTATGGAATTAATGAAGCGGAAATAGGTTGGAACGGTATTGATAGTATTTTTTAATAGATTCAACTGCACTTAACCATTAAAACACATCTCAGTTTTTCCCAGTTCTTTGAGTCTATAATAATTAGATTGATGTCAGTTAGCAGAATAAATTCATTTGTAGCCTATTGTTATTGTGCAGTCTTCAAGTTCACCATGTCTACTCATATCTCGAGAAGAGAGAAACGTTACCTGAGTAATCATGACATTAGCTCAGATAATATAAATCCTTGATCCTGTTAGTTAGGCACATTTTCAATGTCTGAGTTGATGTACAGTAAAAATACATGTCTACTCGATCTGGATCATGAATTTAAATTTCAATAGTCTAAAAGCGTTTAACCGTCATTGCGATTATAGGGAATGTAAAATCTGTTTTTTAGAATTGGTTTATAAATGTTCTTATCAATTCAGATGAGAATTCATATCCATCAATGATAAATTCATCATTGTTTGAAATTGAAATTCATGATCCAGATAGAGTAGACATGTATTTGTACTGTACATCAACTCAGACATTGAAAATGTGCCTAACTAACCTGGGGAATTCCCGAGACATCTAACAATAAACAAGATATTTAGGAGCAGTAAAGCTAGACAATAGAAGGGTTCCGGTAACACTTCTCCAGGTAGAAATAACAAATCAGGAACAATGCTATTCTGTACCATCAGTTTACAATGACCCAGAAAAAGGAGGAAATTTCTTGGAAAATAATATCCTCATTTACTCTTATTTGTCATGTGGTGGAACTGTAAATAACTTCCATGAACCCCCAAGAAAATAAGTGGAAGATCCAAATTGAACTGGTTTTTAGAGTCTAAAAAGGATATGCAAAAATTAAATATAACAGAGGCAGATTTACTAATCAGAGCAGGGCTACGGAATCAGCTTAAAGTTGATGTTTTCCCAGAAGAACCCAGAATTGAAACTTGGTCGTTAAAAAGACGAATCGCTCAGAGTGTGAGGATGAAAGAGTATTGGAGTCGAAAGCGGGAGACCAACGTAAATAATAATAATTATAGCGTTTATGATAATGGTTAATGGTGAATTACTGTGGTCCTTAGTTGGCCTTTACAAAATAAATGAATGAATAGTGTTGTACATTTCTTTCTTTCTCATTGTTAATCTAGAGTTTAGAGTTGCAGCTGTCGCGTAATCATTTTTGTAACATCATGATCGTTGGTTCATAATTATTCATAATATCAACGATACAGCTAACTTCAATTAATTCTTTACAGTGAAATTTTAAAAATGAATGAACGGTCTGAAGTTGAAATGCAATTTGTATTCGATAATACAATATTTTTCTATATCTACATAAATCCGCCAATTTTAAACCGTTCATGATCGTTGGAAAAGGTTATCATGGATATAATTTTCACTAACACTCTACTGGAAAGATGAAAGTGAAAGTGCAGTTGAGGAAAGGAAAAGATATAATCATGAAGAAGTTCAACAAAAAAGTAAAGAAAAAATAGAATTAGAGGATGAAAAAGCAGAAGAAAAAAGAAAGAGATGGAAGAAGGAAGAGGAGTGTGATTCACTAAAATTTGTCAGTATTTCCTATAAGTTGGAAGATAGATAGATAGTTAAAATAAGATAGATAGATAAATAGTTAAAATAAGTTGGGTAAGAAAGTTGGTGATAAAGGGAAGTTGAAAGAGATGTGTGAAAAAAGGTAGATGAAGAGTTGACTACATCTATTTCGAATGCTATTGTTTTATTTCTTTGAATAAGAATAATAAAACTATTATTAACAATAATAATGATAATACAGAACGGCGGTGGCTCTGTTTCAAATCAATGATTCATCAAATTTGCTTTTATAAAGGGAAAACTCGTCTAAGAGAGAGAGAGAGAGAGAGAGAGAGAGAAAGATTGTTTGATTCGCTGATTTTATTAAAACCTCTCGCATTGAAAAAATATTCTGCAGTTATAATTATTGCCGGTATTGAATTATAATTACGTGTCTTATGAAAAAATATCACTGACAAGATCAAATTTATAGAGTAGAAAATTGTTCAAGAAATGCTTAAGAAGCTTGAAAATACTGGATTATAATAATGTTGACAAACATGAGCACTGTTCAGGGTTTCAAGACAAGTCACAGCCAGGACGTCTATGGCCTATCGGTGTTCCTGTTGAAAAAATTGATATGGGTATTGATGGAACCTCTGCTGTCACTGGTCAACAGCTGCCTCATGGAAGGTGTTTTTCCTAACTGCCTCAAGATCGCAAAGACAGTCCCGATTTTCAAGAAGGGTGATCCTACTGATGTAGGCAGCTTCAGACCAATATCAATTGTACCGGTGTTGGGTAAAATCATTGAAACGTCCATGTTGAGGCAGCTGACTGTATATCTGGAGAGGAGCAGCCTGATGGGGGATATGCAGCATGGTTTCAGGAAAGGCAGATCTACCACCTCTGCATTGCTTTCATTGGTCGAAAGAATAAATGTGGCTTTCGAGGAGCGCAAATCGGTTGACCTTGTGTTGTGTGACCTGACCAAAGCCTTCGACTGCGTGTCGCACAACATCCTGCTGGACAAGTTACATAGGTATGGCATCAGGGACAGTGCATGGAGCATGGTGGCAGACTATCTAAGCGACAGGAGGCAGGTTGTGTCGGTGATGGGTGCCACTTCAGAGGAAAGGAGAGTAACACATGGAGTTCCTCAAGGATCTGTGCTTGGGCCGCTGTTATCTCTCACACTCATCAACGATCTCCACCTACAGAATACTAATCTGCTGTTTGCTGATGATACTACCATAGTTGGTAAGGGCAGTGGACCCCTGGAAGCTAAAGAGTGGTTTGCTGCAAACAAACTCAAGTTGAACGAGGCCAAGACACAGGAGATGCTTTATACTCTTAGCACCCACACTCCAGGGGATGAAGCAGTCACTTTGCTTGGCTTTGGAATCGATGCCAAATTAAGTTGGGAGCCGCATATTGACCAGGTATGCAGGAGACTGTCCAGAGTAATCTTCCTGTTCAGAAAGCTGAGAAGCCTCCTGAGTCTCAAGAGACTTCTAATGATGTATCATGCGGTGTTTGGCAGTCATGTGCAGTATGGAATTCTTCTCTGGGGCCATTCTCCACATGCCAATGACATCCTGATTGGATTGTCGTTCGGAAATCAGCTTATAATTAGTCAATCGGAGAGCTTCCTGCCCTGCCGACTCGTTCACCGCCAGTGCAAAACGCCTGGAAAAATGCTTCATGTAGCTTGGCCCTAAGAGTAATAAGAATTCCCAGAAACAATTTTCCAGAGATTTATTGATTTCTTTTGCAATTTATGCGATCTCTAAAGAAAATTTATCGTTTTATTTTTCAGGATGAAATTGATATTGAAGCAGTGGCTGTAGGCGCTGTGCTTTCTGATTATCAACGAATTCGTGTAGAAAATGTGTAAGTAATTGAAAGTATTTTTCAAAGTTGTTCAATTTTGAGATTCGCATGAGTCTCTGCTTGAATACGTGATTTAGATCTTACCGAGCCAAAACTAATTATTATATGGTAATAGTCTAGAATTCAATAAAATGAGAAACTTTCGGAAACTTCTCTTTCCCAATTTTGGTAACACTGGCTTGGGCTGCTTTACCAGACCAGGTATTGTTCAATTTTGTTCTGTTGGTTGAAAGTCGAGGATGATTTCCAAACATGCTTCAGGTGCTGTCTAACTAGGGCAATTTGCACAGTAAAAGCTTCAACTGAATTTAATGTAGAGATGATAAGATTAAACGGAATTGAATCAGCTAGTGGCTTACAAAAAATGAACTACATTATAGCAAACGAGACTTGATATTTATTTATCCATTTAAAAATGAAACTTCGTTTAAACTGGAACAGTGCGAACGGCACTTAGTGAGGTTGGTAGTAAGTTGGGGACATATTTTATGTATAAACCTCCTTAAAGAAAATAGACGGTACCTATACTACTGTCTTAATCTTTGCTATCTCCTATTATTTCAGTAGCGTTCTACGTTCGTTCTGCTATTCCCTTTTCAATTGTACAGTTAACAATTATTATACTTTAAGAATAATTTTGGGGTTAATTTCAGGTGTTCAAGACTAGGGTTGGTAGCACTAGCTTACCTGTGGCGCCGAGACCAGGCCGAACTTCTACAGGAAATGATCGACTGCAGTGTGGAAGCTGTTATTATCAAGGTGGCAGCCCTGGGCCTCGATCCGTCCAAACATCTTGGCAAGAAGATATCCGAAATACAACCTCATCTAGTCAAAATGGTCAGTAATATATTTATTTCCATTCCCAGTATTATGATATTCATATTATTTTCAATAATTTATTTAGTACTGTAATCGTTTTATAATAAATTATCCTTCTAAATATTAATTATTTACCTTCCACTTGATAATTTAATCAGTAGTGTAATCGTTTCATAATTTTCCTTCTGAATATTGTTTACTTATTTCTTTAGTACTTGAACTAAGAATAATTGTTTAATAACTTTTCTCTCTAAATATTATTCAAGTTTTTTCTGTAGTATTTAAAACACTTTCTTAATTATATCATTGCTTTCTTCTTCATTTGAAATGTTTAATAATACTGTGATCGTTCCTTCAGAATATTGAGAATAATTTTTCTTCTGCCTAATAATATTAAATTTATTCTTCTACTATTCATCTAATCTTCTATCTATTCAATTGTGTAAAAATACCTTCAAAATTTATTGACCTGTAGAATTACTGTATTCCATTTTTAATATCGAATAAAACACCTTCCAATAATTTTTTATATGTATATTTATGATTTTTAGTTTATGTGACAATAATCCATCAAGTAGTGTTATCTTCTCAATGTTTTGTTCTTTAGGAATGATCTATTTGCTATTATTCATATTACCTTGATCTTTCTCTAGATAAATTAATCTCCTCCCAATTAACCATGTTTTTCAGTGAGATTCATTTCAAATTGCCAGCATTCCTGATAAATTCGATCAATGCATTCCATTCAACTAATGGTGACTGGTTGGAATGAATCTTACTACGTTAGTGTAATCCCTGATTTTGTCTCGTAAAAATCCTTAAATCTCTGAATTTGTTGATTATACTCTTATCCAATATATTTTACACAAGTTCCAGTAGTGTTGTTAATTGAGTTTGCATATATGCTCCTACTTTCTTTCAGTAAAACAATATCTCACTCCTAATTATTTTTATGGTGTTGATTTTAAATCGTGATATGCTCTTTACATACTGATGCGTCCAGTAGAAGATTGTGTTGTCCAATTAATTATTTTAATCGCACTTTGCACATTTTTGTAGAAATAATTATTGTTGTGTTGTACAATTAATTTGAATATTTTATGTGCTTTGTGATGTGTGCCCCGTAGAATTGATGTATTGTTTGTTGTTTTTGAATTGTAGCTCGTCAATTGTTGATGAACTTGAATTTCCTCTCATTCTATTCTATCATTCTGTAATTCCGGTTGAAATAAATGTGCATCTTTAGAAATGTTTCACTAGATTGCTAAGAAACTAATAATTTTTCATTTTATTGATCAAAATATCTCTCAAATTATATCATTGAAATCGTATAATAATATTATTAAACGTTCTTATGATCTCTTATAAATAGAATTTTCACATAATTAGAATTTTTAACTCTATTGTTTTATTGAATGACGTTCATTCCTTTCCAATCTTTAATAACCCGTAATACTTTCTGAATCGACTTGTTATCCGATTTAATTATAATATAATCAGAAATGCCTTCTGTGTATCTGGTATTATATAATATAAAATATAAATATTATTAATCCTCTTAATGTATAGAATAATTCTATTTGAAATAAGCAATCTATTTTCTTGTTTGATCTTCTCTCTCTATTGAAATTATTCGATCGAGCCAATGTTTGCATGATTTTAAAACATATAACTGTTCATAATATAGCTTGTCAAATTTATGTTGAAGTGCTTGGAAATATTCTATTCAATATTAGATTGTGTTCAACGGAAAAAATTTCCAAACTATGTTATTCGAATTCCATTTTAGTTGGATTGGTTAGTTTGATATTGATTTCTATTTATCAATAATCAGGAATTGGGAGGTGCTTATAAATTATTGTTTATATCTTGCAATCTAGGTCTATTTAATTTGTATAGCTTCAATGTAAAATTCATGCCCAGAGTCGTCACATAAAGTTAAAAACAGACAGTTAGCTCATTTACGAAGCCATAACTCCACTTTCCGTTGCACGGATGTCAAAGTTAACTATAGCTCACATATAACTAAAAGCGCCCAATTAGACACATGGTTTTGTTGCACAGTCGTCAGAAGGAGCTTATTTATTTCTCCAATAGCTAACAACGTTTAGTTGAGTTATGGGCCCAAATTCGTGCTCTACTATCTACTCCCGTCAAATGCATTTTAGAGGTTATGATAGCTTGTTTTAAAAGTTGTTTACGAAAAACTATCTTTATACAGAGTGTTCTGAAAAAAGGTGCCTATAAGTCAGGGCGTGATTCCTCTCATCAAAAGAAGAAGAAAAGTTCTTATTAACACAGGTCCAAAAATGCTTAGTTACCAAGTTTGGAACGTTTTTAGAAAAAATATTGAAATCACAAAAGTCTTTACACAACGAAACTTTTTTTTAATAAGATCAAAATGAACAACCAGAACTCAAGAACAATGAAATCATCAGAAGAAAAATTAAACAACTCATTCAGCTTCTTCTTTCTAACGTAGTAAAAACAGATTAGCAACAAAATATACTTTTCAACATTTTCATACAGTTCAAGAAAATATACATTTGTTAGAAAGTAAAAAGCATATAAATTATAAATGTGTACATTGTAAATAAATTTGTATTGATATTCATAGTCTTTATTATTTATTTTATTCATTTATTTCAGTTAATATATTACTTGGTTTCAATTTGGTATTGATTTTCAGGTAATCAATAGCCTAGTTGGTATAAATGTTCAAATATCATAGGCGGATAATTTAAAATTAAAAGCATAATGGTTCTGCAAGACATAATATTACAAGCTATACAGAGTGAAAGATTTCGTCTGAATTTCAGTTCCCCTGCCGAAACGAAGTCCTACGGGTATATGTTTGCTGTTAATTAAGATGTAAAATGAAGCGTACTTTATGTAGAATGACCTGAAAAATTCCCAGAAATTTTCAGATATGTGATGAAATACGTGAAACTTGGTCCCGAAAAACAAGTTCCTCTAAGGTTTTGAAGCAGATTTACTATGTTAAATGTACAATAAACACAAAAAAAAATTCTACAGAACTTGTAGAAAATTTAATTTTGAAGAGAAAGATGTAGAATAAGTATATAATAAACAAACCTACAAAACGCATGAAAAATAGAGAGCTTAAAATATTTTTTCATGTGTTTTTGTTCAATCAACAGAGGCTGGCTCAAACCGCACTCTGGTTTGTGGACTGTATCAATTACAAGCGAGAACATTTTTGGGTTATCTGGCATCGGGTAGCAAGGTAGACAATTTGAATGGCTAAGTGCACAATAACATAGGCCTACCTTCATGTCCAAGTCCTCCTGGCTTCCAGGATCCCAGGTCCAGATCACGATTTGAGACGAGAGGAGACTTGCAATAAATCATAATAAATCAATAGATCACTTGAAATATATCGACATAACGAGAAGTGAGCTGTTCGATTGGGCTGACAGTCGGCAACTGGTGCAATTATGCTATGCGCATCACCCTTCAATTGCCCCCTCCACCACACAAATGCCAGACAACAAGGGAAACATTGATATCACGTCCCAACAGTTTGTTATGTAATAAAGGATTATTTTCCAAGGTTGCGTTTGTCTATTATAGACTTATTCTACATCTTTCTCTTCAAAATAAAATTTTCTACAAGTTATGTAAAAAGAATGTCTGTGTTTATTATACATTTAACATAGTAAATCTGCTTCAAACCTTGAAGGAACTTGTTTTTGGGATAAAGTTTCGCGTATTTCGTCACATATCTTGGAAATTACTGTAGCTAAAGGTCTGGAAACGGTTTTATTTTTCAGGTCATTTTACATAAAGTACACTAAATTTTACATCTCAATTAAAAGCAAACAAATACTCGTAGGGCTTCCTTTTGGCAGGGTAAATGGAATTCAGATGAAATCTTTCATTCATATAACTTGGTAACCAAGCATTTTCGGACCTATGTTATGTTATCCCTGGCTGTGGGGATAATGCATATTGGCCTGGAGCTAGTAGCGGGAGAGCGATGGGTCGTCTCATTTCCAGCGGGAGGAGCGCCTGTGGGAAGGCGAGTCCTGGTGATGATTGTTTATGCGGCGAGGTCGTAGGCCGTCAGAACGTCGGCACCGGCTGGAGAGGGCCCACTAGCTACACCACGCACCAGTAAACCATGTTAGTTTCCCTTAGCCGCCTAGGCTAGAGTTCTGTGCTCAGGTAGTGAGCGGTTGGCGCGATCTAGTGGTTTCGAGATGAAGCAAGGGTATCAGTTCATTGGAACTTTTTTCTTCTTTTGATGAGAGGAATGGCACTTTTTTCAGAACACTCTGTATAAGTAAATAATATGAGTTGTCACATAAAGTAAATTATCTTCACCGAGTATAGCTTACTAAGAAGTATAATAAGTATTTATTTTCTAAAGAGTATTTTGGCTACCCACAACTCATATTATTGTAGCCTCATTACTTGTAGGTGCTCAACCAATATAATCGAATTGTTATATAACCTTAACTAGTTCTGTTTCAGTTCTGTTCTGAACAGTAGACCTCACGCAGTTTTCTCATCCACAAGTATCTAATGTCACCTGTTTGAAATGTTACAAACTCAGTTCACATTTGAATTATTTGTATTCATCCATTTCCGTGATAATCTTCCCATGTGATGAAAATATTGCTCAAATATTTAAAAATTATTTTTTTTAGTCAAAAATATTACAATTTCTCCAGCATTATTCAGTTCATTTAATTATTTTTAATTAATTTAATCTATTTATATAATTTTTATTTTTAATGTTCATTCAATTATTGATATTTATTATTGATATTTGACAATTTCGTAGTATTTTTATTCAACATTTAATTATTTCTGTGGACAATATTTATCATAAAAATTAATCAACTATTAAATCAACAACTATTTCAATTGCAGACAATATTTAACATCATACACATTTCTTTAATCTCCAATTTCTTTTATTCAGAATTTTAGTTTATCAGGTACAATAATTATTATTAGCCTATTCAAATTAAGAAATACTCATTTATTTAAGAGGGAAAGCAATAGGAATGCCCTATACACACATTAGTGCATTAGTTGACCGAACGAAGTGAGGTCTAAGATTCAAGTCGACGGTTTGGCATTTCTCTTAATGTTTAAATGTTTATATATTTATATGTTGCGCATTTACGGCGAAACGCGGTAATAGATTTTCATGAAATTTGACAGGTATGTTCCTTTTCAAATTGCGCGTCGACGTATATACAAGGTTTTTGGAAATTTTGCATTTCAAGGATAATATAAAAGGAAAAAGGAGCCTCCTTCATACGCCAATATTAGAGTAAAAATCAGAGTATAGAATTATTCATCATAAATCAGCTGACAAGTGATTACACAGATGTGTGGAGAAGCCAGTCTATTACTGTATTTGTATAAGGTCTATAGTTTCAATCAAAAACATTAAATAGGTATGCATCTTTAAGCTGGGTTTACACCAAAGTTATTAACAAAATGGTTATAACTTAATCCTTATAGATTCTATTAGATTGAACGGAAGTTGACAAACACATATGTTCATCATGTGTATGATAAGTTATGTTCAATCTAATATAATCTAAAATGATTGAGTTATTAACATTTTTTCAATAAATTTGGTCTAATCGCAGCTTTAAGGTCTTTGGTTTCAATATTTTGTTTTGCAGTCATGGTATTATTATGCGTGCCCATCAGTATCAATATTCTCACATTCGAAAAAACTAATTTGATAGGTGAATAAAAATAAACAAATGAACTAAATAATGCTGGAGAAATTATAATATTTTTGATTCTAAAAAAATTAATTTCCATCAGATAGAAAGATCATCACGGAACTGGATGAATTATATCATATGGAATACAAATTCAAATGTGAACTGAGTTTGTTAACATTTAAAACAGTTGACATCTGGTACTTGTGGATGAGAATACTGCGTGAGGTCTACTGTTCACAGAACTACTACTTTATGAATTCAGAATAAATGCAAAATTCTGAGGTGTAGTAGTCTCGCTCGAATTTGCGCTATATATATGAGACTATGAGACAGCTCATGAAAGAGCAGCTATGAAGTACAATAAATAATAGTGCATTTCTCTTGTGTCGCTCTCGCTCACCAGTGTCAAGTGAAATAGACACTTCTCCAGCCATTTGTGTAATCCACTTGTCAGCTCATTGATCATGAATAATTCCAATGTATCTAGAATAAGGTAGTGGCCACGAAAAGATGCGCAGTAACAAATCCAAACCAGCTGGTCGGTGTAACGTCATTGGTGCTCTAAAAGTCTATTCCTCCCAAAGACCTTAAAGAGATATAGACCCACAATGCCTATGCCTTCCCATTGATAGCTCTTACTTGAAATTGAAGGCCGCCATTGGGGTATTTTAGCACGAGATATTATACATAATATATTTCTAATATTATAGACTACAAAGGCATTGGTTTGATGTATGTTATAATCTTTTAGGTTGCCCCCTCAATGGTCGATTTCAATTCCAAGTACGACACTAGCGCTGCATGTGAGTCTATGCATCTTCAAGGTCTTTGATTCCTCCTATCTTTTCAATGTTAAATTGAGCAACTTTGTAAGTTTTTTTCAAAAAGTACAAAACTTTCAAGTCCCATCGACATTCCCCACGATTTAAACAATATATCTTTGGACGGCTATATATTTTTTGGATGGCTGGATCTTTGAGAATGATCGATTTTGTAAGAGCCTACACATCGAATACCTGTTGATCTCTTATTGAAAATCAACATGCCTTCCCTGGCTCTTTTGTAATTCAATTACTCAATGCTAATGAATTTGGTAAATCGATAATTGAATAAGGCATTAAAAACGTGAAAACATTTATTGGATTATAATATTATTTCTCTCAAAATTCGTTATATCTTGTCTGTGTAGTCTACTGTATATTACGAATCAGTAGAACATCTTGCCGGTTCAACATCTGAATCCTTTAGGAGTGCACTCTTAATTCAGGAAAAAATATATACACATATCCACATACTTTATCCAGGTGATAGTTGTTTGTTACGGTCATATACAATATTTATCTTTATTTTTCTCGAGCAACTTTGTTAGTCTTTTTCTAAAAAAGTACATAACTTTCAAGTCGCATCGACCTTGTATTCTAGGTACCTTGAATAATTCTGCAGTCTGATTGATTCTATCTTCAAAGTAGATGATATATATAGTCATATCAGAGTATGGAGGAATTCTTTTTCTTTTCATATTATCCTTAAAATGAAAATTTCAAAAAACCTTGTATATACCTCGACGCGCAGTTAAGGAATATTCCTGCCAAATCTCATAGAATTCTATCAACGCTTTTGGCCGTAATCGCGTTACATACAGACAGATAAAAGAAAATTCGAGTTAATACATAGACCTCACTGCGTTCGGTCAATTATAATAATTATGTCCCACATGATTATTGAAAACCAATTATTATAATAATTATCAACTTATTTTGGATGAAATTTCTGTCGAATTTTAGAATGATTTATTGTCAAAGCGGTAAGTTGGAATTTTCCGTGTTTCTTCGCTTCAAAAGTTGTTCCTCTAAATCGCTAAATATGGTGAGAAATCTGACCAAAAGCCAAGAGTCGCCATATTGTTTATCAATTTTATGTGAGATCTTTTAGGTCTGTTCACAGTGATGTCGATTGAAACTTTCCCCGATGCCAAGACATTGGTCGGATGGAAGCATGTACGGAAAAAAGTGAATAGAGCTGCAGTGTGACTTATGTGTGATGCTAATTCGAGATATAGCTAAATGGGCTTCGGCAAACGACTGTGCAATGACCAACCATTTATGTCAGTGATTTCAAACTATGTTTCATTTAATGTAACGACTCTGCAACCAGGCATTAGAGTAACTAACTAATTCATAATGAAATTCAACAAATTCAATCTGAAATAATTATATCTTCAATAGTGATTGTTCCATTTATCATATCTCCTATATAGATAGTATATTCCGCTTCCATATATAAAAATTACAGTCAAAATAGAAAATTTGGAAAACTCAACTTTTTCGGTATTTATCACTTAATCCACTTTATATTCGTACATTCAATCCGGGCGCAAATGTCATTCCGTGGTCATTTTTGGGTAACAGCCGTGGAAGATGTCACAATTTCTTCGTTAGGTCTAGCAGAATAAATGATGATGATCGTGATGATGATGATAAGTCGAAATCACAGGCAAACACCTCGCAAAAAAAAGATGCCCGCCAAAATTTTCAGGGTTTTGCTATATCGCTTGTATTTCAACAACCGTTCAAGATATTCAACCGTTTTTTAGACGAAAATATTCTACAAAGCTTCCTCTACAATTTTTATCCTATAAAATTTTACTCTAAAATGCATATTTTATCAGTTATAACCTTCAAGAGCCCAAAAACTTTTTTCTAAATCTTTTCTAATTTCATTCCATTATAACTTTTTTTGCAAGAGATACAGAGAAATTTTAAAATCTATGAAATTTAAAGCGTTTTTTCAACTTTGGAACGATATATCTTCATGCGCTGTATGTAAAAAAATGAGTTCTCCAGCGCCCTCCAAAGAAAACCCTGCAAGATTTCTGGTGCATGTTTCCATATGCTTGAGGTAACAAGCTAGAACTATAAAATCGATTTTTCCATGACTACTTTAAAATAGAGACTTGCAAATGGTCTCAATCTCTTCGTTACAACAAGCCGAATAAAGTATATTGATGATGGAAACAACGAAAATATCCGACATAATTGAAAAATTCAAGATGGCGTTCATTATTTACAGAAATTTTTATATCGCTTGCTATTAAGTTATTGTGAGAGATATCGGATTGGTTTCATCACCAAAATGTTCAGAATTAACCAAACTATGATGTTCGAGAGAATTGTCTCATTTCGACCATTCTTTTCCTGATTTATTCAACTTCAAAAACTTGAAACATACATTTTTCGGGGAAAATATTTTACTTTCCACTCTGTAAATGTATTCGCAGTAGACCTACTCTAGTGTTATTGGTACAGTGTTTTAGAATATTCCCAAAACTTTAAAATGACATCTGGTTACACAGATGTGTGGAGAAGCCAGTCTATTACTGTATTTGTATAAGGTCTATAGTTTCAATCAAAAACATTAAATAGGTATGCATCTTTAAGCTGGGTTTACACCAAAGTTATTAACAAAATGGTTATAACTTAATCCTTATAGATTCTATTAGATTGAACGGAAGTTGACAAACACATATGTTCATCATGTGTATGATAAGTTATGTTCAATCTAATATAATCTAAAATGATTGAGTTATTAACATTTTTTCAATAAATTTGGTCTAATCGCAGCTTTAAGGTCTTTGGTTTCAATATTTTGTTTTGCAGTCATGGTATTATTATGCGTGCCCATCAGTATCAATATTCTCACATTCGAAAAAACTAATTTGATAGGTGAATAAAAATAAACAAATGAACTAAATAATGCTGGAGAAATTATAATATTTTTGATTCTAAAAAATTAATTTCCATCAGATAGAAAGATCATCACGGAACTGGATGAATTATATCATATGGAATACAAATTCAAATGTGAACTGAGTTTGTTAACATTTAAAACAGTTGACATCTGGTACTTGTGGATGAGAATACTGCGTGAGGTCTACTGTTCACAGAACTACTACTTTATGAATGCAGAATAAATGCAAAATTCTGAGGTGTAGTAGTCTCGCTCGAATTTGCGCTATATATATGAGACTATGAGACAGCTCATGAAAGAGCAGCTATGAAGTACAATAAATAATAGTGCATTTCTCTTGTGTCGCTCTCGCTCACCAGTGTCAAGTGAAATAGACACTTCTCCAGCCATTTGTGTAATCCACTTGTCAGCTCATTGATCATGAATAATTCCAATGTATCTAGAATAAGGTAGTGGCCACGAAAAGATGCGCAGTAACAAATCCAAACCAGCTGGTCGGTGTGACGTCATTGGTGCTCTAAAAGTCTATTCCTCCCAAAGACCTTAAAGAGATATAGACCCATAATGCCTATGCCTTCCCATTGATAGCTCTTACTTGAAATTGAAGGCCGCCATTGGGGTATTTTAGCACGAGATATTATACATAATATATTTCTAATATTATAGACTACAAAGGCATTGGTTTGATGTATGTTATAATCTTTTAGGTTGCCCCCTCAATGGTCGATTTCAATTCCAAGTACGACACTAGCGCTGCATGTGAGTCTATGCATCTTCAAGGTCTTTGATTCCTCCTATCTTTTCAATGTTAAATTGAGCAACTTTGTAAGTTTTTTTTCAAAAAGTACAAAACTTTCAAGTCCCATCGACATTCCCCACGATTTAAACAATATATCTTTGGACGGCTATATATTTTTTGGATGGCTGGATCTTTGAGAATGATCGATTTTGTAAGAGCCTACACATCGAATACCTGTTGATCTCTTATTGAAAATCAACATGCCTTCCCTGGCTCTTTTGTAATTCAATTACTCAATGCTAATGAATTTGGTAAATCGATAATTGAATAAGGCATTAAAAACGTGAAAACATTTATTGGATTATAATATTATTTCTCTCAAAATTCGTTATATCTTGTCTGTGTAGTCTACTGTATATTACGAATCAGTAGAACATCTTGCCGGTTCAACATCTGAATCCTTTAGGAGTGCACTCTTAATTCAGGAAAAAAATATATACACATATCCACATACTTTATCCAGGTGATAGTTGTGTGTTACGGTCATATACAATATTTATCTTTATTTTTCTCGAGCAACTTTGTTAGTCTTTTTCTAAAAAAGTACATAACTTTCAAGTCGCATCGACCTTGTATTCTAGGTACCTTGAATAATTCTGCAGTCTGATTGATTCTATCTTCAAAGTAGATGATATATATAGTCATATCAGAGTATGGAGGAATTCTTTTTCTTTTCATATTATCCTTAAAATGAAAATTTCAAAAAACCTTGTGTATACCTCGACGCGCAGTTAAGGAATATTCCTGCCAAATCTCATAGAATTCTATCAACGCTTTTGGCCGTAATCGCGTTACATACAGACAGACAAAAGAAAATTCGAGTTAATACATAGACCTCACTGCGTTCGGTCAGTTATAATAATTATGTCCCACATGATTATTGAAAACCAATTATTATAATAATTATCAACTTATTTTGGATGAAATTTCTGTCGAATTTTAGAATGATTTATTGTCAAAGCGGTAAGTTGGAATTTTCCGTGTTTCTTCGCTTCAAAAGTTGTTCCTCTAAATCGCTAAATATGGTGAGAAATCTGACCAAAAGCCAAGAGTCGCCATATTGTTTATCAATTTTATGAGAGGTCTTTTAGGTCTGTTCACAGTGATGTCGATTGAAACTTTGCCCGATGCCAAGACATTGGTCGGATGGAAGCATGTACGGAAAAAAGTGAATAGAGCTGCAGTGTGACTTATGTGTGATGCTAATTCGAGATATAGCTAAATGGGCTTCGGCAAACGACTGTGCAATGACCAACCATTTATGTCAGTGATTTCAAACTATGTCTTACATAGCTATGTTTCATTTAATGTAACGACTCTGCAACCAGGCATTAGAGTAACTAACTAATTCATAATGAAATTGAACAAATTCAATCTGAAATAATTATATCTTCAATAGTAATTGTTCCATTTATCATATCTCCTATATAGATAGTATATTCCGCTTTCATATATAAAAATTACAGTCAAAATAGAAAATTTGGAAAACTCAACTTTTTCGGTATTTATCACTTAATCCACTTTATATTCGCACATTCAATCCGGGCGCAAATGTCATTCCGTGGTCATTTTTGGGTAACAGCCGTGGAAGATGTCACAATTTCTTCGTTAGGTCTAGCAGAATAAATGATGATGATCGTGATGATGATGATAAGTCGAAATCACAGGCAAACACCTCGCAAAAAAAAGATGCCCGCCAACATTTTCAGGGTTTTGCTATATCGCTTGTATTTCAACAACCGTTCAAGATATTCAACCGTTTTTTAGACGAAAATATTCTACAAAGCTTCCTCTACAATTTTTATCCTATAAAATTTTACTCTAAAATGCATATTTTATCAGTTATAACCTTCAAGAGCCCAAAAAACTTTTTTCTAAATCTTTTCTAATTTCATTCCATTATAACTTTTTTTGCAAGAGATACAGAGAAATTTTAAAATCTATGAAATTTAAAGCGTTTTTTCAACTTTGGAACGATATATCTTCATGCGCTGTATGTAAAAAAATGAGTTCTCCAGCGCCCTCCAAAGAAAACCTGGCAAGATTTCTGGTGCATGTTTCCATATGCTTGAGGTAACAAGCTAGAACTATAAAATCGATTTTTCCATGACTACTTTAAAATAGAGACTTGCAAATGGTCTCAATCTCTTCGTTACAACAAGCCGAATAAAGTATATTGATGATGGAAACAACGAAAATATCCGACATAATTGAAAAATTCAAGATGACATTCATTATTTACAGAAATTTTTATATCGCTTGCTATTAAGTTATTGTGAGAGATATCGGATTGGTTTCATCACCAAAATGTTCAGAATTAACCAAACTATGATGTTCGAGAGAATTGTCTCATTTCGACCATTCTTTTCATGAATTATTCAACTTCAAAAACTTGAAACATACATTTTTTCGGGGGCAATATTTCACTTTCCACCCTGTAAATGTATTCGCAGTAAACATACACTAGTGTTACTGGTACAGTGTTTTAGAATATTCCCAAAACTTTAAAATGACATCTGGTTGGAGGCTGTAAGTCCGTATTCCACGGTTGAAGCATAATCGTGCAAAGAGGGAAAGTACTGTTTGCAGCGGAAAACACACTTTTTCCACCAAATGCCAATCCCAACAATTAGAAAACCGTGTAACTCATGACTCCTTGAAGGTACAAAATTGGGAATGGTATCAATCTGTTTTTAATGATGAGTAGTAAGAGATTTTACATAATGGCAATCTCAAAAATGTTTGTTATCATGAAAAAAACAAGATGGTAGCAAAAATATGTCGATTTTCAAGAACTCGTATGTAATTCTAATAATGTTGAGGATATCGGATCAATTCAGCCATCTGGAAGCTCCAAAATAATCATACTACAATATCCGAAAGAATTTTCTAATTTCAATAACTTTTACTATGGTGAATATAACTTCAAACTCTTCAAATCAGATTTTTTGGCACAAAATTTTTTTTCCTACAGATACCTTGAAAAGTTACCATTTCTGCACTGATTGCAGGCTGCAAAGAATCACGTTTCCGCTCTAGTGCGCAAAGTATTACTTTGCGTACTCCAGATTTGCAGCATGACAACGCAAAATAGTTAGTAGGTTATATGGAGCACCAGTGCAGGAAAATAAAAATCAAGTTGGTAACAATGTCTGTGGTTAGATAAGAATCATCAATGGCTGTATGGCTACATATTTATGATAAAATCCCAATCTTGAAATCCAAAACAAAAATAATGTTTATCTAAATCATAATTAAATAATAACTTCTCATCTTTCAATAATAAATCATGTTTATTTTCTATTGACAGTAATAATTATTTCAACTCCAAGCAATGAGAAATGTAGCAAACACACATTATGAAATTCGAATTTTCAGGTTAAATAATTACGTTGGAAATCCATGTCAAAAAAATAACATTAGAATATACTACACTAAAATATTTTCTGTTGTCTATGTTATTTTATAAATATTTTCTAGTTTACTTATAGTATTTTTCGGTAATTTTAGTTAACCATAAGTCTAAATATCTGAATACTGTTTTTAGATGGATGAAACAAAGTTAGGTACGATTCTTCCCGCTAGGTCTCACGCTTGTCGGTTCAGCCATCTTGCAGCCATCCCAACCAGCTGTTGGCATGTATTTTGAATGCGAATTTTTTGTTTTATCTGTATTTTATTTGATTCTTGAATGAATTAAAATGAGAACTTTGGCTGACAATTTTCAACTTCAATTGGATTATTAATTTTTAAATGAATTAAGGTTGTTATTAATAACAGCATCACACACACAAACATTTGATGGATTTCAGCCATCATTTTATCCATAATTACCCACTTCCACTTTTCATATTCAATGGTAACTGTAGGAAAAATTTAATGTGAAATATGTGCACAAAGTTCCTCTGCTGCACTCAAGAAGCCATTCCAGTAAACGTTTCTTTCGGTGCAGCAAACTGTCACTTTGCGCACTAGTTGCACAAATAACTATTTTCATCCTGTAAATGTATTCAGAGTGAACAAACATCAATATTGTTGACACAGTGTTTCAAAATGACATCTAGTTGAAGGCTGTAAGTCCATATTCTACGACTGGAGTGCCATTATAAAATGAGAAAAAAAAAACACTTTTTGCAGCGGAAAACACTCTTCTTTCATCATATGCCAAACCTGATCAATTAGAAAACCATGTAACTTATGACCCCTTGAAGGTACAGACTTGAAAATGGTATCTATAGCTTAGTAAAGATGTGTGGAAATAGATTATCCATGATGGCAATCTCAAAAATGTTTGTCATCATAGAAAAATCCAAGAAGGCGGCCAAAAATCTGATTTGAAGAGTTTGAAGTTATATTCACCATAGTAAAAGTTGTTGGGATTAGATAAATCTTTCGGATATTGAAGTATGATTATTTTGGAGCTTCCAGATGGCTGAATTGATCCGATATCCTCAACATTATTAGAATTACATACGAGTTCTTGAAAATCGACATATTTTTGCTACCATCTTGTTTTTTTCATGATAACAAACATTTTTGAGATTGCCATTATGTAAAATCTCTTACTACTCATCATTAAAAACAGATTGATATCATTCCCAATTTTGTACCTTCAAGGAGTCATGAGTTACACGGTTTTCTAATTGTTGGGATTGGCATTTGGTAGAAAAAGCGTGTTTTCCGCTGCAAACAGTACTTTTCTCTCTTTTTCCGATTACGCTCCAACCGTGGAATAATGGACTTACAGCCTCACCAGACTCCTTACCAGATGTCATTTTAAAGCTTTGGAAATATTATAAAACACTGTACCAATAACACTAGTGTATGTTTACTGCGAATACATTTACAGGGTGGAAAGTGAAATATTGCCCCCGAAAAAATGTATGTTTCAAGTTTTTGAAGTTGAATAATTCATGAAAAGAGTGGTAGAAATGTGATGATTCTCTCGAACATCATAGTTTGGTTAATTCTAAAACACTTTGGTGATAAAACCAATCTGATATATCTCACATTAACGGTTCTCTTCTGAACGGTTTGCGATATCGATGTGCGGTTTTCGCCATTAATTTTTTCTTAAAATTCTGTATAAAAATCGTTTATCGCATGACCACCTTCCTATTTAGAAAAATAAAGTTGCATTCAAAATGGCGGATCCAAGATGGCAGACCAGATTTTGAGACACGCACAATGTTCGCGCACTCTGCCTGGCTGTGCGCGTACAATTTGTGCAGCACTTGTCTTGATGGTGGGAGAACATCGTGTTCGTCAACATTGTTGCGCACTTCATTTTAGCTTCTGCTACCGGAGCGAAAACATTTTGTGCGTAACCTGTGTTTCTGTCTGACCGTTCAATTTTTACTTTTCTATATTTTGATATTCCTCTTTGAAAAATGGAATGGACAAATGAAAAAATTATCAGTTTCATTAATGAAATAGAGATGAGGCCAGTCATGTGGGATGTGTGTCATGTGGACTATAAAAATAGAAATAAAAAACATTACGCAATGAATAAGATTAGTGAAATTTTCAAGTGTGATGCAACAGAGGTTCTGCGGAAATGGAAGATAATATTGGCACAGTTTCGACGGGAGAAACAAAAAATTAAAGCTTCAAAACGTACGGGCTCTGCAGCTTCTGAAGTGTACATCCCAAAGTGGTTCGGATTTCAACACTTGGAATTTTTAAACGACAGAGATGAGCCCAATGAAAGCATAAACACACTAGACGACATAAATGATCAGGTGAGCTACATTTTCATGTATGAATAATACAAAATTGACATCACATAAATTTATTATTATTATAATTTAGTATTAAGAAATTAATTATTATTAATAACAGACTATCTCTTTTTTAATGACTTTATTGATAATAAGCTCATTATCATAAAAAATATTATTTTTTCATTTATCATTTCTATTTTATTTATACAAAAATCTTGCTAAGAATAACTTCTCAAATAAAAATATAAAACTTTAAATTATTATTAATTAGTTGACATACAATGTTTGAATGACATCATTGTCTGCTACTATAAACATTAAGTACAAGTACACTTTTGTTGGATTACGCAACAGTTTCTTGCCATGACAGCATTCCTATATCTGATTTAAAATAGTTTGCAAATTATTCCCTGATTTCTTTAGCATCACTTCTTAATCTACGACTCATTTGTGGTAATGAATATAAATTTCCCATTGGGGTGTTATCTAATCTCCATGATCCTGGATTGGTTTCACGTGTATCCAGATTTTCGTTATCAAACGAACCATTCGGACAGTACAGTGTAGATGATGTTCGCGACTTTATCAGAAAATTATGTAGATGAACACATGTCAACGTTATAATTTGAGCTTTTTCGTTATCCAGTAACATAGGTTTTCTTAAAACTCGAAATACGGAGGACATTATTCCAAAAACATTTTCAACTATTCTCCTCGCTCTGCTTAGACGATAGTTGAAAACTCTTTCTTTACTTCCCAAGTTGTGTTTTCCAGCATAAGGTTTCATCACATTTATGTCTAATGCAAAAGCATCGTCGGCCAGAATCACGTGGGGCATTGGTTTATTTCTCCCTGGTAAATTGCAAGGCGGTGGTAAATTTAATTGTTCCTGTCGCAGTTTATTGTACAAAGTGCTATTACTAAAAATACCCCCATCTGAAATTCTTCCTTTGCATCCTACATCCACATACATAAAAGAATATTTAGCGTCAACTAATGCAAAAAGTACAATACTAAACTGCGATTTGTAATTGAAAAAGTCACTTCCACTATTTCTCGGTGCTTGGATGACAACATGTTTTCCATCTATTGCGCCCAGGCAGTTAGGAAAATTCCATAAATCGTTGAATCCACGTTCCACCTCCATCCATTCATCTTTTGTATTAGGTAACTGAAACAATTTTTTTATTTTCAGTTAACTGAAATGCAACAACAAGGTGGAGAAGAACTGTTTACTGAAAATGAACAAGTGGCAAAGGAATCTGTTGATACCTCACTACAATCAATCAATCTACCAATCAAGCGTTCTACAGCTAAAAGACAGCGACTACACAATAAAAACGATGCAATGGTATCAGAAGCCTATGAAGTCATGAAAGATATGCAAGAAAAACTTGACCGTACAAATAATGACGCGATACAAGTTTTTTCTACTGGTGTCGCAGCTAAATTGCGGCAAATTCCAAATGATCGCATAAAACTTCTAGTGCAAAGAGATATCGACAACTTATTGTATGATGCAATACTTGGCATTGGAAAGTATCATACTACACCAATGCCATCACCATATTCGGGGGGAGCCATCATACCGTGACAAGTATTCTCAATCTTCACGGTCCAATGAGTTATATTCGACAGCTAACCCAAATGATACAAGGGTGGACCATCAAAGTACGGAATATTCTGTAGACGATTCGTGGTACATGAAGTAATTTACAAATTTACATTGAAAGTTACATAAAATTTGTATTATAATTTTTATATAATAAATCAACATTTTTTATTACTTATTTTTTATTTTATTGTGTTAGAGGCGAGAGGTAATAACATGCATCACAAAACGTTACTTGTTATTGTGAAGTTGTAGTGGATGTTAATAGAAATATTGCACACACAGGAGTTAATATCGTTATCGAAAGTAAGATTGAACAAAAATTCGAAATGAAAATTAATATTGAATATATTTATAATTATTATGATTATATTGTTATAATAAAATATTTATTTTATAATATAATTTGAAGAGCACACAGGGAAAAATGGAGGATGCGTGTTATTCCCCCTCCCCACCCCTCACCTTAAATCTTAATTATTGGGTAATTGTACAAACTTACCTTTATGACTTCTTTCAACGTAGAGATTAAAGCATAACACACCTCGGGAACAATACAAGATATCAGTTGTCTAGACACTTTAAACAAATACATCAAGCTTACGAAAGAATCACCAGTAGCTAGATATCTCAATGTTATGGCGAGTCTCAATTGCTCTGAAACACATTGTCTATAATTTGTGTCTCTTTTAGCAATAATTGGTCCAATTTTTCCCAAAAGGTACTCAAAATCATGACAAGAAATTCGTGTAACATTTTTAAAGCCACTCAAAGGATCAATTTTTAATTCTTCAACAAATTCTTTTGTTGACTCACGATTTTTCAGGAAAGGCCGCACCAATACTCGCGGTTTTGCTCTATTTTTTTTCAATAAATTACCCAAAACTATACAAACGGCAGAACAAATTAAAACACCCTCCTCCAGACTCGACATGGTGGATACTGAATCGAAATTTGTTAGCAACTGCAAGCTCCACAGAATTAAATGTGCTGCACATTTTCTTCGCGCACTTGTGTCTGTCACAAAATGTGCGCTACTTTTACTGTAGGTGGAGCAGGGTCTAATAAAATGTTTTCAAAACGACTGTTGTGCGAAGAAATGTTCGCGCACACCATGTTCCGCACACAAGTTTGGTGGATCCGCAGCTTAAGATCCCCAATCACATCCACCTTTAAATCACATTTTTTATGAGATACTAAGGCGTTCTCGTACTTTTTTCTGCTTTGAATAGTATTGATTAATAATGTGAATATCTTCGAAAAGGTTTGAGATATCGATATGCGGTTTCCGCCATTCATTTTTTCTTGAAATTACCTTTCGAAATCATGTATCGCATGACCACCTTCCTATTAAAAAAAAATTAAGTTGCATTCAAAATGGTGGAACCAAGATGGCGGACCAGATTTTTAAAGTCATAGTAGAGTAGTTTTTTTTTAATTTGAGTAGAATCCCCAATCACAACCACCGTCAAATTTCCTTTGTGTGTGAGATATTAAGCCGTTCTCGTACTTTTCACCCACTCTGTATATACTGGATAGAAGACTTATAGGCCGATAGTTCTTGAGTTCCTTTATATCTATCACCTTTCTTGAAAAGCAGTATCAGGCTGGATATAACCATATTTCTGGAATTCTGGCGCACCTGAGACATATATTGAATAGCTTTGTCAATATTTCGATGACAGCATTTCCGCCTGCTTTCAGGTGTTCGTTGGTGATTCCATCCGGGCCGCCTGCTTTCCCTTCCTTTAGGCGATCAACTGCTCGCTTCACCTCGATTTTCATAATAGGCGGGTATTCTTCATCTTCACCTTCGTTCCTCTGCTGTTCTTCACTTCCTCAACCAAAAACGTCCTTTTCACATCCATCGGCATGGTAGAGCTTCTGATAAAAATCACAAATGATTGCTAATATTTCTTCTATTTCTCTCACTTTGATTCCACCTTCATTCTTCATAGCAACCATCGTGTTTCTACCAAGTTGCTGTAGCCTATTGAATTGCTTGATGCTATTGCCGAGCTTGATAGTCTCTTCCAAATCAGATATTTTCCTCCTGCTTGTCCATTCGTTCCATTTTCTCCTTATAAGCTTTGAGGTTTCGCTGAATTCAATGTTTTCTCTTCCAAATCGTTTCAGTTTCCTTCTTTTCTCTAGTAATTTCCCTTGGTAATTTCCTTTTCTTGTTCTCTTGTTCGTTGCCTAGCATTTGTCGTCTTGTTGTTCTAAGAGCGTTTGTCAATTTGTTTGTTAGCAATCATCGAATTCATCAATCGTTTCTTCAATCAAGTTCATTTGTAGTTTCTCCCCAAACGATAAACCTTTCAAAACGACTGTAGTTAGTCTTGTGAATCTTTTTTCTGGTATCTTCTTCGGTTTTCTTTTACTTTTAACTCAATTCTTACAGGTCAATGATCACTTCCGGTGTTTATTTTGTCTTCTGTATCCACATCCTGAACAATACACTTCTTATCCACTATAAAAATCTATTTCATTTCTTTCTTAATTTTTCTGGAAAAATGAGTTCATTATAAACATGTTTTTCCCTTCAATATATTCAACCAGTCGCTCTCCACGTTCGTTCCTGTCGTCGTATCCTTATTTTCCAACACATTTCTCTCCATCGTTCTTCCCTATTTTTGTGTTTAGATGACACATAATTAAGTTGTTTTTCATTTTCCATAACTAACCTCTTCCAGATCTCCGTAAAACTTCGATTTCTTCTTCGGTTGATTCTTCCCTTTAAGTGATTTTGAAGTTTCCAAATAATAACAGAGATTCTGTGAGTGTATTGCTTGGGGCTTATAATTTTCTTCTTCGGTATATTATTAATCAAAAATCCTGTTCCAGCTGATGGTCCATTTTCATTTGAATACAGCATCACATCATTTTCCATCATTAAACACATTTCGCCATCTCTTCTTACTTCTGCGAGTCCCATTCCACGTTCTCTAATTCTTCTAATAGTTGTTCAACTCTCCAATTCTCCCTGAGAGATCTACAATTTTATGTATAACTTAATATCTAACTGTTCATTTTTTCCGATAGTTATCATGTCCTTCCCAAGATCCTTAAATACGTGTTTCGTTTTGTTGTTCATATCCAGATCCTCCTTTATTCTTACATGTTCGAAGTCTTTCTCTTTCGATAATTTGAATTATTCTTCAGTACTTCATTCCTAGTATAAGTCGACGTGAATGTCACTCTAATTGGTCCGTCATCTTTGGTAGGGTTCAGTCGTTTAAATTTATCTATATCTTGATTTCTGATGTTGACACCTACATAATTTAACATTCTAATTATCTCTTCTCTCAGAACCCAATAATTAGTAACACCTCTTATACCGAAAATTATGACATTCCTAGGCCTACTTCTATAGTAGTTTTCTTTTTGTTCTCGCTCTAATTTCATTTAAGATTTCATCTCTTCTACTTATTTCTTGAGATTTTCCAAATCCTCATTGAATTTGCTTGAGATATTATCAATTTTCTTTTCTAAGCTGTGTAATTTATTCAATTTATTAAGAATCTCATCTACTTTTGCTTCCATATTGAGTATTTATTTCGTAGATGAATGAATGACCAATTTGGTTTGGAAAATGATTAAATAGTCTCCTATAGCAATGAACTAATCTCGTTAGATGGATGACCAGTAAGTGATATGATTAGAGATTCTATACTTTCAAACCTAAACAACGTCGGAGAAACCTTTCACAAGATAATACCTCTCTCACCTTGCTGTAGGTGACCGCTGCATTGTACGGTACAAAGTCCAATTCTCTTTCTTTAGTTCATAGCTTTTTCGGAATAATGCTATTGATTTGGACAAGCTAAAACCTAACCTCAACTATGAATATTATAGATAGAAATGACTTCAACTTATTACTTGTACAATAACCAAAACTGATACTTATGCAAAAGGTACACAATAAATTTACTAAACAAACTTAGCAAAATTCTGGTGATTCACTTTTTCTTATTAATCGAAATCGAAGACTAAACACGGAGCTAAATCGAACACAACTCTCCACTACAAGCGCTTATCTGATACAACTGAATAGCAAGCGATATAAAAATTTCTGTCAATAATGACCGCCATCTTGAATTTTTCAATGATGTCGGATATTTTTGTTGTTTCCATCATCAATATACTTATTCGGCTTGTTGTAACGAAGAGATTGAGACCATTTGCAAGTCTCTATTTTAAAGTAGTCATGGAAAAATCGATTTTATAGTTCTAGCTAGTTACCTCATGCGTATGGAAAAATGTACCAGAAATCATGCAGGGTTTTCTTTGGAGGGCGCTGGAGAACTCATTTTTTGACGTACAAGGGCATGAAGATATATCGTTTCAAAGTTTAAAAAACGCTCTAAATTTCATAGATTCTAAATTTCTCTGTATCTCTTGAACAAAAAAGTTATAATGGAAGAAATTTGAAAAAAATTAGAAAAAAGTTTTTGGGGCTTTTGAAGGTTATAATTAAAAAATATGCGTTTTAGACGAAAATTGTAGAGAAAGATTTGTAGAATATTTTCGTCTAGAAAACGGTTGAATAACTTGAACGGTTATTGAAATACAAGCGATATAGTAAAACCCTGAAAATTTTGGCGGCCATCTTTTTTGCGAGGTGTTTGCCTGTGATTTCGACTTATCATCATCACGATCCTTATTATGCTAGACCTAACGTAGAAATTGAGACATCTTCACCGACGGCTGTTACCCAAAAATGACCATGGAGTGGATTCATGACATTTTTGCCCGGACTAATTTGGCTCCTAAATAATACATTTATTATAAATTCATATACAGTATTTTCTGTCAAATATTATTATTTCTCATTATTTTTTCCTTTTCACTGATTTTTTACTTGCTATTTGGTCTTTCTTGAAGCCATCCTAATCGGTGATTAATAATTTTCAAGTAAGTAGACGGAAAATAGATCCTAGTCCATTAATTCTTAGCTCACATCACTTGTTATTTCAATTGCAAGAACTTCATAAGAAGCGACACAAGTACATTTATTCATTATTAATCTATTTATTTATTCATTCATCTATTGACAATAGATACAGTACGGTGTAAGACTAAGCAGGCATCTATCAAAAACTACTTCAATCGATAAATTTTGCAATTATTATTGTAGAAATATTATTTTACAAAGTTTATAAACGACTTTAAAAACATTATTGGCGAAGTATGCTTCAGAGTAGCAATCTGAACGATTCTAGTAACTAGTTTAACTTTTCTGATTCAATTAATTTATTCCATAATTCCTATTGCAATTCATAATATGAGCGTTATTAGAAAAATACATTCATAGCTACTGCAATATACTATCATCAAAGTAAAGTGCAAAATTCAAGAATGAAAATAACTTATTCTATAATATAACTCTTATACGATATTCTTAGAAAAATGTATCTCCATCATTTCTATATTCGTTCCTGTTATAGGTTGCTATTCAATTAAAGTTTGATTGACAAAGACAGTTCTTTGAAATCGTTTCAAACACAAGTCTTGATGCTTTTTCCAATTCACAGATACAATTCAATTTTGAGTTTTTGTTGGCAAAAAGAGAAAGCTCATGGCAGCGTGTCGCTTCTTAACGCTGCCCGACTATAGAGTCTATATTAGAGATTTACTGGACTCTAACTAGTAGAAAGCTCTAATCTGATAGAAAATTAGTCTGCCTGGAAAAGTAATAGGAAAACCAACGATCTATACATACTAACTGGATAGAGAACTGCATGCTGAAAGAACCGGTCCAGCTGGGCTGAGCGCTCTCCCCACCACAAAGGGGCAAGAAAGGCACAGCGCTGGAAAGCTCCCTTGCTTTTCTATTACACTATCAAACCCTTCTTGACAAAAATTCGCTTTATATTCTCAATAATCTTACTTATTGATAAAAAGGAAATTTTGAAGACACACAAAGCATGTAAAACAAATATGTAATATTCTGAATTAATATATTTATTTATTAAGCAATAATTAAACACATCATATAATATTTTGTGTTTGCAGTACATATATGTAGCATGTACTCTACAATTCAATGAAATTTAAATAATTTCACAATGAATATAAAATTGAAATTATCTAGTACAATCTACCCAATCAATTATTATGAATAAATATATATTATATAGGTTATATTGCACATTGATAATCGAATCGGATCTATCCAATTTAATCTAAATAATCAATAATAATTTATAATGCAAACTATATTCTATATTGCACAGATATTGCACAGTATCTAATTTAATCTACCTAATTGATAATAACAATATTTACAATCAAATCGATACGATTACAATGAGAAGCAAACATTATTTTTAATCTTATAAACTCTAAATTTATCTAATCTATAATCACAATATTTACAATCAAATCCAAACAAAATCAAATATTATTAAATAGAATAATTTTAGTGAACTTTTGTCGGAGCCCTGTTCTATCTATATTAATTTTATTTGTTTTTCCCTTGCCAAATGATGGCCTATAATCTTCAGGTCTTGTTAGATTTACCCGTTGGTTGTTCTCACCAATATCATCATTACTGAAATAATTTTTGAATAGGGGATTTTCAAAATGCATACATCTTCTCAAAATGATATTATTCAGTACTTTATAGTTTTGAAGTGTATTACTGTAAACAAACTTGACAATTTCCAATACATCTTTGCTTGGCCTGACAAGTTTGCCATTTGATATGTAGTCAGTGAATTCTGTGAAGTAGTAATTTACTCCATCATTCGATAATGAGTCAATACACTCTTGGCATTTTAGAACTCAATACAATTTTAGACTGAATAATAAGCTATAAATACAAAGTTTATCAAACTTTGACTGATTAAGTGTGGTTAGAAGGCATTTAATTTATATGTGCAGCAAGTTCATAAATTTATGTATTCCCATATAATCTGGAAAATAAAATTAGTGATTATTAAAAAATCTATGACTGGATAATGCACAACTATTTCTTTTCAATAGCCAAAATAAATAAACTATTTACAGAATACACTCGGAGTAGAAAAAAATGATAGTGGAATAATAAGAATAATAGTAATAATAATATGAAACGTAGTAATATTAAATGAATAGTTAGAATAATGGTATTTCAATCTAAATAAAACAATAAATATATTCAACTTACTGATAAAATGAAATATCACTTCCTTTCTTAAATCTGTTGGTGCAATTGTATGCAGAACATGAAGCAACCATCGTGTAAGGTGCTCGACCTTTGGAGCTTTAATTAAAGTTATTAATGGTGCATAGACATCGATTAGCCTACTCGAGTAGCCTACTGCCAGCTGGAGGCCTATGCACCATTAATAAATTTAATTAAAGCTCCAAAGGTCGAGCACCTTACACGTGTGCCCCTTTATGGAGGGGATGGCTGAAAAGGCGCCGGACCGTTTCTCAGCTGGGTAAGCCTACTCTGTTCGCTATCCAGTTAGTATATATAGATCGTTAGTATATATAGATCGTTGAGGAAAACTATGCTTTCACGTAGGACATGCTTAATAATGTTTTGGAAAAAATAGTACATAGTACACATGAGGATCAAAATTAATCTGCCTGGAAAACTAAAGGAAGAATAATAGTTCTTTAGGATGTAGGATGTGCTCATACATTTTTCTAGGAGATTTTTTCTCTTGACGGATTGAAAACTTTGAGCCTGTGGTTTATAGTACAAATGATGCTCTAGGCCAGTATTTTCAGGTAGGTTAGAATGTAGTTAGGTTAGGTTAGTTGTCTATTATGCGATATTTTTGTGCCTCTTACAGAATGAAAAGTACGGGTTAAATATATGTGGCGAAGGGGGCGAATATGAGACTTTTACACTAGACATGCCCTTGTTCGCTAAATCTCTTATCATGTAAGTATCATGTGATTGAATCCTATCATCAATGTATGTCGTGGTTACATTATGCTGTTGTCATTATTTAATTATTGTTGTACATGCACTGAACGTTACATGAATAGTGGCTTGCAATCTGGAAGAGTATATTTGGGGCTTTAGAATAATTTCGTGTTAAAAAGTTGATTGATTTAAGAGAATTAAGTCTTTTTTGAGGTGATGAAATGATGTTGAAAAAGTTGTTTTTTATAATTCTGATATTTTGAGTGAATAGTTATTGTTACAAACCAAGGGTACTTGGACTCGAATATGTATAACCAAGTTTATAATTTACCAAGAGCTATTAATTTTTAATTTATTATTTCGGTGCCAAAAATGTGTCTTACTCATTTGCAAAGCCATTGTTCATGTCATGTATAAATGATAAAATGTTTTGAAATGTTACAATTGATCCAAAAACTTTGTTTCAAATATTCATTGATTATTTGAACTGCTATAATTGATCATTTGAATTGTTTGGTGAAAGCTTTTTTTTTATTTCTCAATTCTTCATGACCTGAAAGTTTTACATTGTGTCCTGCATGTTATTTTCATAATTGATTCAAAATATTATAGAATTTATGTGAATGACTACTCAAGTACTGCATGCTCTTTTGGTTCATACAACAGTGTAAATAATGTTGTTGAATTTGAATTCTCTGGTTTTTCATCAACACACATGATACTGACGTGAATAGAAGGTTTTTTGGGATTCTTTGATTAAATCTTTATCAATACAATATTTTTAGAATTTTATGTAATAGAGTTTCCAGGATTATAACTCATGAAGTTGGTATAAACTGGCATGTGTTGTTTATTGGAATTGACACAGGGTCGTTATTTGTTTTATAAGATAGAAATTACTTCCAAGTAACATATTTTCTCCTAATTTTGGGAAACAACTCATTCCTCAGCTCTTCGCGAACTGTGCATAACATTTTTTCATTACATTTTGTAAATGTTTTGTTACGACTTTTCTAACGAATAATACTTAAACTGTGGGAACATTGTTATTTGTTCATTGAAAACACAAAAACTAATGTATGTGGGCATGCTGCTTACTATAAAAGTTATAATATACTGAAATGCAGCATTAAATTTTTAATTAGAAACAGAATTAGTCAGCATGGAATATTCAGACGATAATAGTAGCCTACATCACCTAGTTTAGATAAAATGGGTTGCATACATTCAATAGAAGACTAGATTAATTTTATATAAAATCATGTTCAATGAAAAAATAGGATGCATGGGGAATATCTCTAGGTTCATTTAAAAATGTCACCTAGTAAGAATTTTAGATATTTTGCGATACCGATTGCATTCAAGAGCCTATAATTTTATAGAGAATGCAGCTGAAATATTTTGACATAAATACTTTGATACTTTGAAATACCTAGTTTTTCTAAGATTCTAGGAGCATGCGCTTTGGAGTTTTAGTGTATTTTCATACTTTATCCAATCATCGAAGACAATATTATTGGGTTTACGGTTCACAGTATTTCTTTGATAAATTATCGTCTTTATTTGATTTTCTTCAATAGCCCTTTTTTTCCAACAACTATTCAAGGTATCGCATTGTTGGACGATATAACGTGCCTTGATTGAATAAATCAAGCCCATTTTCAAGTCTTGAAAAGATTCTACATGGAATATTAGCTTTCTTTTTGATTAGTAAACCAATTATATATATGTAAACTGATTAATCTATTTAAACTAGAGTAGTAGCACAAATAATAAATAACATGTTTTACTCGTGTTAGAACAAACAGTTGGGCTGTGTTCTATATCTATAATAGGTCTTACCTGATGAATCCAATAATTAGTAGCTATAAACATTCTTACAATATAGAGTAAATTATAAATTTTCTATTTATAAATTCTAAATGATCTTATTACTTTTAGTATTATTTTTTTATAAGTTATCTAATATTCAATTGTGTTTTTTAGCGAAGAATTTGAAACTGTGATTCACTCCAACGATGCCATTGCACCTGTCGGCTACCTCAACTTTGGAAAAATGAGACTGGTAGAAAAAGAGGTAAGACTCGATTTAATTTCTTCATCACCTATTTCTTCATCCCCATAATTATATTATCCCTCTTATACTACTTGGCCATTCCCTGCTTTTGTACCTAGTTTATGAATTACAATTCCTATTGAGTGGCTTTCTGTCAATGTTATAGTTAACAGTATTATATTCTCTTGAAATGATGTTAAAAATGTCTTTCTACTAGTGGAAACCTTCCACGCCTTTTTAATGCTAAAGGATTCAGTCAATGTATATTGTCCAACGAACTTGATCCATATATTGGTTCAAAAAATAAGAAGTGTTGAAATTTTTAAATAGATTGATGCCAACTTATATTGTCCAACGAACTTGATCCGTATAATGGTTCAAAAAATAAGTGTTGAAAATTTGAAATAGATTGATGCCAACTTATATTGTCCAACGAACTTGATCCGTATAATGATTCAAAAAATAAGAAGTGTTGAAAATTTGAAATAGATTGATGCCAACTTATATTGTCCAATGAACTTGATCCGTATAATGGTTCAAAAAATAAGAAGTGTTGAAAATTTGAAATTGGTTGATGCCAACTTATATTGTCCAATGAACTTGATCCGTATAATGGTTCAAAAAATAAGAAGTGTTAAAAATTTGAAATTGGTTGATGCCAACTTATATTGTCCAATGAACTTGATCCGTATAATGGTTCAAAAAATAAGAAGTGTTAAAAATTTGAAAAAGATTGATGCCAACTTATATTGTCCAATGAACTTGATCCGTATAATGGTTCAAAAAATAAGAAGTGTTGGAAATTTTAAATTGATTGATGTCAACTTATATTGTCCTATGAACTTGATCCGTATAATAATTTAAAAAATAAGAAATGTTGAAAATTTGAAATTGATTGATGCCAACTCAGTTAAAAGTTGGAACTCGTTACGCTTGTTGAAATATTGAAGACTATTGATGTGTCAAAGTGACAGTGTGAATTTATTTGTTTCACCTTCGCCTCATTAAACATTAAAAGGTCATCAAAGAGTCATCCTGTCCCTAATTATTCATTTATCAAATTTTAAAGTAAACACTTTGAAATATTCATTTAATCAGAACTAAACACTCATTTAAAACATAAGAAAAACTAAACACTTAACCATGGAATGAACCGATTCCCAGTTTGATTTCAAACGAAAATTATCTTTATGAGGCGAAAATTAAGAATCTTCTCAACCAACTCAGTTTCTAGTGCCAATATTTTACTTCAATTATAAATCAAAAAACCAAACTCTTAGATATCAATTTTATGTGTCATTCGTATATTGAAGGTGAATTTTTCTTTTGTTTTTTCTCATGGAAATAAATTTATAATTGTTCAAATCAGAAATTAATGAATAAAATTTATGATAAAATTTGTGTGAATTGTTTTCAGAACACAAGTCATGAACTGAGCCTGCATGAGAGACTCATCAGGTCAGGCTGTCCTGTTAGAAATGCCATAGACTATATATCTGATATTGATGTTGTAGAAGATGTAATTGATAGTGAGGATGCTGATCAGACTGATGATGCTTCACAACCTGCTCTTCCTGTACTAACTCCCGATGATACCTATCACAAGGTTGGTACATTTTTCCATTCAATTACCGGTTGCACAAAAGTGATTAATTTCACGAGAACCAATCAGAGAAGCTGTCTTTTCTAAAAGGCCTTCTCTGATTGGTTCTCGTGAAATTAATCACGGTTAAAATTAACAGGCTTTTGTGTAACCTGGCCTCAGTGCAACAATATTATTTTTATTGGTCAAATAATTGAATGTCAGGTAATTATTTGTGCTTGGGATACAGGTTTCATATTTTTGTAAAGATTACGTCTTGAAGACTTGAAAAGGATATACATAAATAATATAAGGCTAGTCTGGTCTGCAATTTTATATAATTCTACCATTTATATTGGTAGTCCATCAGAATTGGCTGGAATTTACACATTGTTCGCAGTTGGATTGAATAGTTGAATGCTAGTTTTGGTCTGAAGGGAAGTCCCTTGGATTGTAAATTGGAGTGTAACTAGAAAATGAGAAAGTTAAATATAACATTTAACATTTAATTGAGAACATTCGGATTGTCTTATAAATTAGAATTGGAACCGTTTTGGGCTTTAGCCTGTTGTGATACTTTTCAAGAAGTTGTATTATTGTAAATATTATTCAATAAATAAATATATTATGAATGGTTTGATAAACTAATGATGATTTTCCAAAATGAATCAAAAACAGTATCTTGAATCATCTGATATATTTTTTTTCAAGTTGTGCTGATGTCTGGTCAAAATTTATCTCATCTCAAGTATTCTTCAATTTCTTTTTGAAAAGTTATTCTAGGACAGAAAATATCACTTGGAATATCACACTTCAAAACCTTCTTCAGCTTCTTACATAAAACACAATGGTAAACTAGTAGTTCTGTGAACAGTAGACCTCACGCAGTTTTCTCATCCACAAGTATCTGATGTCACGTGTTCTAGTTGATTCAGTTGAATCACAATTCACAATTGAATCATAATTTACTCTTAAAAACTGTTAAGGTGTGTATAGATCAAAGACCTTAAAGATGCATAGACTCACATGCAGCGCTAGTGTCGTACTTGGAATTGAAATCCGCCATTGAGGGAGCAACCCATAAGATTATTACATACTAATGCCACCAATGCCTTTGTGATCTATAGTATTACAAATATTATATATATAATATCTCGTGCTAAAATACCCCAATGGCGGCCTTCAATTTCAAGTAAGAGCTATCATTGGGAAGGCATAGGCATTGTGGGTCTATATCTCTTTAAGGTCTTTGGTATAGATATACGCGCCGCGAACATGAGCAATAATTCACTTTTAATCAGCTGATTATATCTGTATTTTTACAGAAACTGTAAGATACAGTTATAAAAAGCTTGGCATCAGCTGATTAAAAGTGAATTGTTCGTGTTCACGGCACGTAAATCTGTACGCACCTTTAGGCTCAACTCACACTTACGTGACTCAGGTCGAGAAGAGACTCGAGTCTAATCGAGAGCATGTGTTTCCAAATGGTGACACTCAGACCAGTGGATTCTAGTCTCCGCGACTGTCACCATTTGAAAACACATGCTCTTGAGTAGAGTCGAGTCTCTTCTCGACCTGAGTCGCGAGTGTGAGTTGAGCCTTAAGCTGGGAGCCTTACAGTATTTGTATTCTCCAAGATCAAAAACTCACTTGAAAATGGCATAAATGTTGAAACATGTTGTGATAAAATATTTCAAAAAAGGGTACTGAGATTTTTATTCCTATTTATACTACAAGTGTAGCCCTAAACAGAAAAGAGTCAAAAACTTTAATGTTAATAAACTCGGTTAACGTTTGAATTTGTATGGTATCCCATGTGATGATTTATCAAGTTTCGTGATAATATTTCCTTCTGATAAAAATATTTCTCAACTATTTTGAAATTATTATTTTTTCAATCAAGAATATCACAATTTTTTCGGCATTATTCAGCTCATTTAATCATTTTTTTATTTTATTTTCAATCACCTATTAAATTTGTTTTTCAAATGTGAGAATATTGATACTGATGGGCACACATAAAAAAATTTGAAACCCTACCTTATGGAAATAGACACGGCCAGACATCTGTGTAATGCATGCAATGAATAGTTAATCCACTTGTCAGCTGATTAATTATGTATAATTCTATAGTCTGATTGATCCTATCTTTAAAGTAGATGATTTATATATAGTGATATCAGAGTATGGAAGAATTCCTTTTTTTTCATATTATCCTTAAAATCCGAAATTACTAAAAACCTTGTGTATACATCGACGCGCGGGTGAAAAAGGAATATTCCTGCCAAATCTCATCGAATTCTATCTACGCGTTTGGCCGTAATCGCGTTACATACAGACAGACAAAAGCAAATCAAGTTGAAACATAGACCTCACTACGTTCGGTCAATAAAACATTCAACTAATATAGCTAAAATTTTTCTCAAGTAATGTACTTTAATTATAACGATATTTTCTTGTTTTCCTGAGCTACAATCATAAACATCAAGAATTTGACTTGTATTACTCGTTCTTATACATTTAAAACCTTTATATACAGGATGGCCCAAGAGACATCACCCATCTTAACCTAGGTAACATAATCTCATAGTTATTGACCAAATGGGCTTATATTATTTTCCCCTACTTATGGATATAGAATACTATTTTAAACATACCATGACACAAGCAAGTGAATTGAGAGAAAAAGTCTTTCAAATACACGAGGCCAATCTTATTTTTTCAGTAGTTATGTGAACTCAAAGTTATCTATCACATTTGTTATATGATTACAGACGTTATACACTTTTGAATTGTATACATAATCACTTGTTACTGTCATACCTGATATCTGATCATATATACCACTGTTAATGATTCTATTTAGAGGAAAATACCTCTTTTTTGAAAGAATTGTCATTTCTACTCTTGATTTCTGATGTATGTGATCAATTCCTTCTATAGAAAAAATGTAAATAAGGAATTTAAATATTTATTTTGTTGGGTTTTTTTGTTGACACAGCCAGAGATTGGTGAAGAGGAGCAGGAAGATCTGTCGACAGATGCCAGCGTAGTGGTGAGTTCTCCATCGGGATGGACGTGGCTGGGAGGAATAGTCGGCGATAATCAAGACATTGCAGTCGCCACCAAAACAGCTCTATCCAATTTATGTGGTTAGTATTGCTTTAGACTTTTTAGGTCCGGTTTCTAGGACACTTATTAAACCGAATGTACCATTAAAGGACTCTTAAAGATTTAAGAGTCCTAGAATCCGATTTAATGGTTCATTAGATTTAATAAGATTTTCCTAGAAATCGATTTGAATATTGATTGAATGTTTCATTACCTTCAATAAGTGTCTTGAAACCCGGATCTCACTATATCAAATTTGGAACACTAAAATAGCGGGAAGATTTGAATTTGAACTAAATTCAGGAAAATCACAAGGGCCACAAAAATATTAAAGTTTAGGGCTAAGATATCACAATATCTACTCAATTCATCACATTGAAATCAAATTTCATAATCAATGACAATTTCTTCTACAGGTATATTATGCCGTGCTACCAATTTTTCCTTAAACGGTTGGAATAGCATTTAACACCTATCAACCTAAGGATAGTTGTCGGCTCCAATGAAATAGATTCTTGATAAACTGTGAATGGATCTATTGCCTATGAATGAGAAATCCAGTTTTCAGAGCAAATTAACTTATAATCTTCAGATGAATTTACACAAATACACAAAGAAAAATATATCTTAAGCCTAATTATTTCAGAGTTATTACAAACTAAAATACTTATCTAGTTTACAGTTGAAACACAGTGGCTATTGGCTTGAAAATATAAACAGCTAATTATGAACAAAACAGCACAAAAATTTGTATAAAACTCAATTTAAAACATTAATAAATTCACTTAAACAGACAATAATTCAGAGCACAAAATTACACACACAACAGCCAGCCATGTTTTCAGAAGAAGAAAAACCTAAGTTACAAGTCACAAAGCCAACGCCTTGTTCGGTATAGATCTTACAGACACGTCACCAAAAATTTATAAATTACAAGTTTAGAATTCACATTCTACATCTGTTCTCAATAAAACTTTATTTTGAAACTGTTATTTTAATTTTTCATATATATTCTCTATTTAAATAAACTATTTATTCTGTTTCTCAGCCCCGGTGACACCATGGAACAATGCAACAATCATTTATGATAAAAAATTCTCCGTCGAAAATTTGTCCGTCTATTGATGACTCTGACATTTACTATAAAGTTCATAGATCTCGAATTGAAGATTTGATTCCAATGTGAGAAGAAAATTGTAATATTACAAATACCCCCCCTCTTGACATAAAAAAATTTTACTGTTTGAAAATTTAAAGAAAAAAAATTACATTGACCCTAATGAAAATTGTTGAAAATTAAATTCGAGAACAGTAACAATTTTTCTAGAAAAACATTACATGTCATCCTATAATATTGAAAATTATTATAAAAATTCATCAATAGCGTTTGTTATATGTTTCCAAACAATATTTCAAATATAGAATATCAATATTACTTTTGATTTAGCTTTATAATTTAAAGGAAAATATCCCAAACAATATTTCAAATATAGAATATTAATATTACTTTTGATTTAGTTTTATAATTTAAAGGAAAATATCTCAACAGAAAGTTAATATGTAAAGAATAGTTTTTGAAATTGCACATAAATTTAATAGATAGAAAAATTTAATTTTTTATTGCATAAAAAAAATTAGTATGTTGAATGAAAAAATTTATTATTATTATTTATATATATATTTTTTTAAATGAATTGATGAATTGTTACATTTAATTTTCACATAAAATTTCAATAAATCAAAAATGTTCATTCTTTCACTATTTACGCGGTTGATTTTATTGATGCACATTTTGGAAAACAGTCCGTTAAGGCACTCAGTATGATTTTCAGTTAAGTGTGACTCCAATGTGATGACGTTAGTGTTGGGCTGATCTGGATGCACGTAGTGTTGGGCTGATACTTGTAGTCGACTGATGCATATCAAACTCTATACAGGTGACATCTCAGTTAGCATTGCCTCATGCTTGTAGTAGACGGCTGCATACCAAACTCGATACAGGGACATCTCAGTTAGCATTGCTTCATGTTGTAGTAGACGGCTGCATTCCAAATTCAATACAGAGTCACATAAATTTTGTATCATATTTGTAATTATACAATGTACATTTCAGGCTTGAAATGACAATGTAATTCGTTTTTTGGAAAAGAGAGAACGCTGCATACAGGATTAATTTAGAAGAGGATTAATTTAGGTAAGGTTTGGTTTTTTGATATTTTCAGCTTTCAAGGTTTAGAGTTCTGCATACAGGAATAATTTAGGAGAGGATTTTTGAATCAATTCTTTCATGATACTGTGACTGTTATTCTGAATTCAAAGTTGTGAATGTGAACATGGATGGCAATTACCTCCAGGTAATGTAGTAGTGTTGAAGTTTGAGATACAAGTCAGCAATAAGCGTTGGCATGTTATTGGCATATGCTTTGGTGTCGGCAGTGATTTTGGCATTGGCATCAGCATTGGCGCAGGCATAGGCATTGGTATCAGCATTGGCGCAGATATTGGCATTGGCGCAGGCATCGGCGTTGATATTGGCATTGGCGCAGGCATTGGCATTGGCGCAGGCATTGGCATTAGCATTGGCGCAGATTTTGGCATTGGTGTAGCTATTGGCAATGGCACAGGCATTGACATCAGCACAGGCATCGGCGTTGATTTTGGTGTTGGCATCAGCATTGGCGCAGGCATTGGCGTAGCTATTGGCATTGGCGCAGGCATTGACATCAGCACAGGCATCGGCGTTGATTTTGGTGTTGGCATCAGCATTGGCGAAGGCATTGGCGTAGCTATTGGCATTGATGCAGCATTGGCGCAGATTTTGGCATTGGCGCAGGCATTGACGTAGCTATTGGCATTGGCGTATATTTTGTTGTTGGCATCAGCGTTGGCGCAGGCATTGGCGTAGCTATTGGCATTGGTGCAGCATTGGCGCAGATTTTGGCATTGGCGCAGGCATTGATGTAGCTAATGGCATTGGCGTATATTTTTGTTGTTGGCATCAGCGTTGGCGCAGGCATTGGCATAGCTATTGGCATCAGCATTGGTGCAGATTTTGGCATTGGCGCAGGCATTGGCGTAGCTATTAGTGTAGGCATCAGCGTAGATTTTGGCGTAGTTATTGGTGTAGGCCGCAGCGTAGATGAGTCACACTAGTTCGAAAATCACCCAAATGTTCTTAACACTCTTCATGGCGTTCACTTGTTGCTGATTTCGAGATTCACATGATAACTATTTCAATGTTAATGTCTGTGCTGTACCTGTTATCTTAAAATGCTTATAAACTAAGAAGAAAAACTTGATTAGGCTATCAATACAATCTAATACACATGAAAATTATTTTTAAGTATTTATGAAATTGAAATTTGTTAACATCTTATTATACAGTCAGCAATACATAAATTGTGAAATATGACATATCAATGATAAATTTAAAAAAGATTGGTTAAGATATGCATCATAGAGAAATTTACTGAACATTACACAAAGACAGAAAGAATCGAAAATTGAAAAGATTAAGGGCCAAGAAAATAGGCTACAGGAAAGAAAAAAGACACAATTATGGACTCTTACCATACACTGCGTAGCGATAATGCTATTCTGAATCCCGGCATAACACAGGATTCCTAATCATTGTGTGTTGGGGAATACCCTTTCATCATGTGATTCACTGTCATCATCTTGTAAATAAGCAACTTGAAACAACCTTTGAATACTAATACATCAATGGAAACTTTATTCATGGGTTCATTTGTTTCAACAAAGCCATTTTGCTTGCAAAAGTTAGTCATGTTCACTGAGAATGCATTGCATACACCTTTCATTCTCAGTTGAAAGTTGAACTCATCAACTTGACTCAAAGCAACATTCATTTTGTTTACATTGTTCCTAACCTCCACAGAAACCTGTCTCATGTAAACATTCACTTTGTTTATAGTTTTCCTAACCTTCAATGTAGCAATATTACTTTCATGGTAGTTGACTTTTAGTGAAGACAACTCCCTACCTACTTCTTTACTCCATTCTACTATCTCATTAGGTTGACTTTTTCAACAACAGTAACTAGGCCTACATTGTCAGAAACTTGAATGAGTTGATCCTGTATCTTAACACTACTATTATCCTGCTTCAATTTGTTTTCATCTTCATGATTATCACTCAATGTTTCATGTGCATTTTTCAATAGAAGGTTTATACTAGCCTGCTCTAGTCTAATGCTAGCAAATTCTTGCTTCATCTCATCAAACCTAGCATTAACTTAGCATTTTGATTTTAAACATTTGGTCTAACTTAGCCTCTTGCTTATCAAACAGTTGTGTTAAGGCAGCTATTAAGTCATCATCTTTTTAATATTTTTCATATTATATGCCATTTTGCTAGTCTGCACAGATAATATATTCATTAGGACTTGATCTCTCTTGAACCGATTTTGATGGCAAAACTTGAGACTATGCTAGTAAATGAAACCAGCATTGGGATAGGGATAAAAAGGATAAGATTTTGAATATTGAAAAAACACAGTTTTTTTTTTGTTACATCCACATTTATGAGTACAGCAGTTTCCACATCCACAGGACAGCAGTTTCCTGTTGAAACCAACACATCTTCAGAAACATTTCTGTTGGTTTCAACACGAAACTGCAGTCCTGTGTACAAATCTAATAAGTTTACCACTTTATCCTTTGCAGATGATACGGTATTGGTTTTCAGTGGCAATACTTGGGAAGAAACTTTCAACACTGCAAACACTAACATAAAAATTGTATACAAATGGCTCCAAGAACACATATTGACACTAAATGCAGATAAAACAAAATACATGACTTTTTCACCCAACATAACAGGTCAACCACCAACAGCTTTGAAACTTTCTATTACAATGGAGACACATGAAAATAACACAGCATATAATCCAGAAGTTGCAAAAACCCTAGAAAGAGTTCAAACAATAAAATATCTAGGTATTCTACTGGACCAGCATCTCAAATGGGATAAACACATTGAATACTTATGTTCCAAATCCAAATACCTCATTTATGTTTTTTTATAAAATTAATAAATTAAAGAACCTTGATATAATAAGAAAGATATATTTTGCTTATGCCCACTCAATATTTCAATACATTATTGAAGTTTGGGGAGGTGCATATGATACACATTTAAACAAATTGTTCATTATCCAAAAACACATGATAAGAGCGGCGCTTGGTAAACCTAGACTATATCCAAGTAGAGAAATCTTCCTTGAGTTTAAAGTTCCAACGATAAGACAAAATTATGTAAAAAGGTCATTCTCCATATAAATAAAAATAAGTCTCAATATGTTTTGCGCGAAACGCCCTATAACACTCGTCCAAACAATAAATACAATATCAATCTCATAAAACTTACAACATGCAGGCATCAATTAACATACTTTAGCAATAATGGTAAACAAAATTCCCAATGATTTTATAACCAAAAAAATCACTCTTGCTCTACACATCAGTATGGATAATTGGATATACCAAAATATTTTCTTTAAGCTAGCTGTATAGATCTGTGATTTGGATTAATATTATATTTTTTAGATTTTTAACATTTGGTATATAAATAATAAACAATCCGGATTTAATCCTACCCAACAATTTTATAAATTCTTTAAAAAAATCATGGTGGCCTCCCTACATCGACTTTCAGCTAATTTTTCCTCTTTTCTTTTTATTTTTACATCTCCTTTTATGTACTTTCGTATTTCGAAATCATTGTCACTGCATAGCAAATAGTGTGAATTAACTACAACTCACTGCCAACACACAAGTGTTACTTATGTTGGCAGTGCCAAAAAGGAAAAATTGCTTTTACAATGAAGTTAACTGAACATTTCATTTTACTTCTACTACTGTACTATGTCAAGTTTATTTATTAAGTTATTTACTTAATCTATTGTACATAAGTATTTAGTATAATTTATAATTTTGTTTCTGTTTTGTATAGTTAAATTTTCATTTTGTTTCATTTCATTTTAATGATGTAATGTGCTTTTTTGGCGAAATAAATTCAATTCAATTCAAAAAAAATTCAATTTAAAGTGTGAATGTGCCAAACATATAATTGTGTTTTTCAATTATGGAGAAATTCCACAATATAAATTCTTATTAAAAAAATGTGATGTTGAATGTTGATTTGTTGTTGCAGGTCTGTTGGAGACCGCCCAAGTGCCAGTCGCTGATCTGGTGTCGGTGTGTTTGTACGTGCGAGACATGTCTGCGTATGCGCACATCAACAGCGAGTACGTGCGTGTGTTGAGTGCACTCAATCCACCTGTGCGTGTGTGCGTCGAGACGCCCCTATCGCCAAACACTCCTGTTGTTGTTGAGGTAAAAAAAAATATATTGCTAAATGTATTAAGTATATATTAAAAAAGAATGAAGATAATCATATTAACATAGATTATTCAATATTGTTTTATTCATTTATTCATTTGAACTCAAAAATGGCCAAAGTAGGCCGAAACTAGTTGTTTGAAATGGTTTAAATAAAAGGTGTCTTGATGTTTCTATATTGTGCTTTAATAAAGTATATATTCCTTATGAAGTTTTTAACACTAGAGTAACGTCTTACAGAATAAATTAATTGTAAAAAATATGAAATATTCACTCACAATTTACTCATATGAATCTACTCATATTTTTCACGATTGATTTAGTCTGAAAGTCGTTCTTCTAGTGTTGAAACCTGATATGACATATTCGTAATAGGTAAAGGAATTCAAGATATATTATTAAGGGCCGGATTCCGAGCTCGGCATCTATAAGTAATTCTGGACTTACAGAGTCCACGACTAAAATAAGCTCTCGGGTCTAAATTGACTTTCTGAGTCACGATTTCATCAAATCAAATGTTTTTTATTGTCGTTCACAATTATACATGTATTGACAAAGTCATGAAAACGGAGCATAGTTCTTAGTCTAAAGCCGAGGTGAATAAAAACATAATATATATAGAATTTAAACATTAAAAATAAAAAAATAACACCAGGACAGACAATAAAATTTGGAATTGAATAACAGAATTGATTGAAACAACGCTTCAGCACTCCTAATACTTAACAATAAATAATTATATGTGGATGCTCAAAGAATTCCTCAATGTCATAGAAAGGATTTTCACTCAGCCAAATATCCAATTTATTGAGAAAAGTCATATTATCATATTTGTTAATGGACCTCAACAAACTATTGTAAATCTTTTTGTGCATTATACAGTGACTATTAAGAGATTTACTTAATCTGCAATATTGGAAATTCATTTTACCCCTATTACGTGTGCTGTGTGAATGGACATGTTCATTGAGTGCCGGTTGCACAACAGCCGGTTAAATTTTAACCGTGATTAATTCCACGAGAACCAATCAGAGATGCTGTCTTTTCAAAAACGCCTTCTCTGATTGGTTCTCGTGAAATTAATCACGGTTAAAATTTAACCGGCTGTTGTGCAACCGGGCCTAAGAGTTGTTTCTGGTAATCTTCTAAACTCCGGAGTCTATTAAGTTCTCGACTTATTTGAGTCCAGGACTTTAACGCAGTAAACATGAGGGAAATTCACAATATTTTTCTGTTGTATTGTTGGCATTATAGCAAAAAGGAAACAGCTGATTACAGCGGGACAATTCAAATGAGCATGCTCTAAAAACTATTTTGTAAAAATACGTTTTGATTTCTTAGTAGGCCTATTCAAAGCAAAACCTTTGAAAACCTTTGAACATTTCATTTTACGTTATTCAAAAATTAGAATCTAATGCCATATTTTCGTTATATTGTACTATGTAAGTCGATAAATATATAAGGGATGAGAGAATAGCACTGCAATAGCAATGATAATAATAATGAGCTATTTTCTTATAGACAGTGACGAGTGGTCTCGAAAGATAGCAGGGGATAGAGAAACTACATATAGCACTTCAAAGTTTGATCACTTTTTACCATCTATTATTATAAAGAAATACAATATTGCTTATATTGCTCTAGTTGATAATAGTTTATTCGGTTTCATGCATACCCTTAAACAAAACTTCCAGAGAGTACCCCCGAAAATTTCACAGTTATGATGAACGGGCGTAGTTTCTAGCGAGGACAGGAGGGACATATCCCTAATATTTGGAAAAAAATGTTTTATCCCCCCCCCCAAAAAATGTTAGTTTCAATATTCAAGTAAATTTCCAAAAAAAATGTTAATCAAGTTAAAACTAAGCCTATAAAGTTGGTTGAAATAGTGCTTTATTGGTGCCAAAATTTGAGCATTCTAGCTTCTTATCAGAATAATAATGAGTATAGGCCCTCTACAAAATCAATATTTTTTCAAACAATTGAATGACAAGTAAAATTTTACTCCATTCCATTCTATTTTTTTATTGAATCAAAAACCAATAGGTCTATGAAATTTTCAAGGGCAAATTGAAACAATAAGTGGCCCATTGATCATCAAAAAAACTTGAATGGAACGTTTGTTTTTAAGTGAAAATTGAGTAAAATCGCACCAAATTGAAGGTATATTTCCAAAATTTTCCGGGGGAGAACCACCGGACCAGCCCCTTTGGTGGGGGGTATGGAATACACCCCACACCCCCCGGTAATGACCTGGTGCCTCCCCCCAAACCAAATTCCTGGATCCGCCCCTGATAGCCTGATAGGATCCCCAATCATAACTATAATCTAATCTCCCTTTTAAAAGAAATGTTCAGCTGTTTCTATGCAACAACTGGAAGCATGACAAATTGAAAACTTGACGTAATGAAATTTTGAAGAATTGAAACTAGGCCTATAACCATCCTCGGTTAATTAAGAATATATATGCAAAATTTCAAGTTGGTCAGTTGAGTAGTTCAGACGTGATGATGGGTCAAACATAACTTTCCTATTCCCTACGTGTATAAGTTAGTTCTTTCCTTTAGTATAGATAACTGAAGAAGACATCATACTTGAAAAACTCACAGTATCATATTGAATTTTTTCAATACATCAATTTTAGTATCGATTAGATCCTCCTCAATTTTAATCAGGCAGCCTTTTGCTTCCCCAATTCCAAACAAGATACCTACAAAATTCGTTTCACTCCTAATTTGTGTCTAATAGTACATTATAACTGAAGAATATAAATTTTCACGATACTAATTTTATTGTGATCCATTCATGGTTTTCTTATGAATTCCAATGATGCAGCATGAAACCCATGTCCATCTCATTTGTAATGTTTGCTAAACTTTACATAGAATAATTATTTGATGAAATCCAAGTTCAATCGTAATGAAAACAACTTCCTTCAAAAAACAATTTATAATAATACGTTTCGAGGGGAAAAAAGAACAAAAAAACGGAAGAATCGGGATTCGATCCGAGAACATTTGTGCCGTAACCAAGTACTCTACCGCTACACCACGACTGCGTTCAAAATATGATGTCTTGTAACAACCTTATAACCTCCTTACTTATAAACCAACACATTTTACAACAATGTAAGCTATGCTGTATAAATTTGAGATCTAAATGATTCCCGTTTCTCCGGTATCCAATCCACAAGTTGACATGTTTTGATGCGAACAAAAGAACAAACACAACCCTACTCTCTCTTATTATATAGATAACGAAAAAACCCAGCTGCTGATCTTACTTCAACCGTTAACAGTCATCCTTTACTGCGGCTGAAACACTTCCAGTTCAGACACTCATTTCAAATGACAACAACGCCAAGCTGTGATAAACCATCCTGCACTGTGGCGCTAGGTTCAGAGAGGAACAGCCGAGGGTGAATATTTTCAAATAAGTAGAAGTATTTGAGTCCCGTGATGCACGCAAAAGATTGCTTGAAAAATATTGCTCAAACATATAAAATCCCTATCAATAGATCAGACTATAGATAAGGTCATTATTATGAATGTATAAAATACATTTATTATGTATTTCAAAAATATTGTAGTTTTTCTATTTCTGCCAATAAAACATTTCATTTCATATTTTTTTACCTTTATATTTCCATGAAATATAGAGCTATAATTTTGTGTGCTTTGCAGGCATTAGCGTACACGCCGGCCGTGAAGAAGCCGCGTGCCCAGGGTGGGGAGACACCCACTGATGGGGGTGGGGGTGGGTCAGTGCCCATGTATGCCACATGTGCGAGGCACACCATGCATGTACAGGGTGTGTCCCATTGGGCGCCCGCTAACATCGGGCCATATAGCCAGTCTGTCAGGGTGAGTGTCAATCGACTCTACTTCATTTTATATAAAACGATTCAAATGAAAACGTTTTGAATAACATAATCGTGTTAAATCTGAATAAGAAATTGTTTTGAAAAGAATACTTTTTTCAATAAACGACGACGAAGCTGTCACATCTACTTATTTTTTAATAACTAGCTTTCCCGTACTCGGCACTGGCGAAAATTTAGTGTTATAAAATGCAATCTTCTTATGTCTCCAGCAAACATAAAAAATTAAATAATAATTTATTATCTTGTCGTAATTGCGTAGATAATCTTCATCAGAGTTGAAAATTATCAGCAAGAAGAAATAAGTGATCAGTCTAGAACCCGCAACCTTCCATTCATCAGTGACGCGTGCTACAAATTTCGCCACGGCATTACTCGGAGAAAGTAATGTTGGGTTGGGCTTTTATCTAGAAATTTTAACCTATGATGTTCAATGAATAGATTTCTACTCACACGTGTAAAATAGTTATGAACTTCTGAATTATTTTTTAAGGTACCAATTCTATCTGCAGTGAAAAGTAGGACGCTATAGATATATTATATAGATGGTAAAATGAGCAGCCTCAGATCTCTAAAAATGCTTCTGCATGGATGATTATTTTCTAAATTTGCTAAAAATCTTACTGCATGCTTTTGCAGAACAAATAATCTCTGAATGTTTTTTATACTTGTTGTACCCCAAAGTTCAACACAATACACCAGATGAGTATTAATAAGCCAGAAGTAAACACTTCTAGCTATACTACTATTTACAAGTCTTGCAATATATCTTAATAAAAAAATGCCTTTGCTCATTTTATTAGCCACCTTATCAACATGCTCGTTCCGAGATAGTTTGTCATCCGCTGTCAAACCAAGCAAATTGACCACACTTGCGCTCACAATCATGCTATCGCTATCATTTATTGTGATTTTTGGTTCAAAAGGATATTTCTTCTTCAAGTTGAATTGAATAGCCTGGCTCTTATCAGAATTAACAGATAGTGAGCAGTTATTGAAATACTGCACAACCTCATTAGTGGATATGTTAGCAGTCAACTCCAGCTGTTGAATACTGTTGTTGTAGAATAACAAGGTTGTTTCGTCTGCATACAATGTTATATCAATATATTTTGCAACTGAAAGCTGCAAATCGTTAATATATAAAACGAAGAGAAGAGGACCCAGAATGGAACCCTGAGGTACACCCCTAGTCACGTTTAATCTCCTTGAACTGCCAAGGCGGCCATCAGTGCAAACACTTACATACTGCAATCTATTCGTCATGTACGAATCAATTAATTTCCCCATGAGACCTCTGATTCCAAGCAAACGCAGTTTTTCCAAGAGAATTTTTTTATCTACACTATCAAAAACTTTAGAAAGGTCTATCAGCACCCCCATAGTGAAATTTCCTTTGTCAACCTCCTGAATAACTCTTTCAATGAAAGTGACTGCGGCTGTGATTGTTGACTTATTTTTTATAAACCCATTTTGACATTCACTCAATAATTTGAATTTCTGCAAATGGTCCATGATCCTGTTATACATAATCTTTTCAAAAATCTTTGATAAGACTGGCAAAACAGATATAGGCCTGTAGTTAATCATATTTGCTTGATTACCTTTCATAAATATAGGTATTACCTTGGCAATTTTCAAAGAATCAGGAAAAACTCCTGCATGAAAAGCGCTATTCACAATGAAAACGAGAGGCTCAGCGATTACATCACAGCATTCTTTAAGAAGTTTGAAAGAAATGCTGTCATAACTACACTATTTATTTGTTTCAAGCTTTTTATCACTTGCATAACTTCTGTTACATTTGTTGGACTTAGAAAGAAGCTTGTTAATCTATTTTTCACAGTTGGTGGTTGTGTATTTTGTATAGGCCTACCACTAGACTTTGGAACGGGAGCAATGAAAATGAAATATCTATTGAGAACATCTGCAATATCCTTTGGCTCAGACACTTTCTTATTATTCACTTCCAGAACTATGTCATCCATCAATGTATTTTTCCTCCTCTAAATTTATTTATTATGTTCCAACTAGACTTTTTATTTGAACTTGAAACAATATTAGCATAGTGCTGTTTCTTCGCCTCAATAACCTTATTGACATATTGCCGTTTATATCTCTTCAATTGATCCTCATCTACAACCAACCCCTCCTTGATCCTAAACCTTGACAAGTCTATAAGCGCCCTTAGCTGCTGAATCTCAGGATTTATCGACTCAAGTCTTATCCTCAACATCCTATTTTCATCTCTTACTGCGTTTTCTCTTTTTCTTTATTGGTGGACACTGAACACCAATATGATGCAATTATTGGCAGCTGTGAAAGGAATCAAATTGTTGGTTCACATCAAACTTATCATACAGAGAGGACCACGTTTCTCTACTAAGAGCTGTTTTCAAGTTGTTCAAATTTGAATTGGATTATAAGTGAATGCTGGATGAGCCCGATCATCTTTCTTATCAGCTCTCCCCGAATCAAGATCAACTGTGGTGGAGAACACTTGAGCTGAATGATCTGACAAAAAAGTATGCAGAACCGCTGACTTACAATTACCCTCAAAAATGTTGGTCATTACATTATCTATCGCTGTTCTGGAGCCAGGCCTTATTCTTGTTGGCTCTGATATTGTGTAACGTAAATCAAACTGATCCAAGACGATAACCAAATTTCTGTAAACTGAGGTATTTTTTAAGACATCAATATTATAATCGCCAGCTAACATAATGTTATTTACCAACCTCTCTGTTATCCGTTCAATTAAGCATTAGAATCTGTCGAAAAACAAGTCAATATCTCCATTAGGTGGTCGAAATACTCCACAGATTACAAAGTCCACATCCTAATTCTAATTCTAAAGTCCAAATTCTAACCTAATACCGCGTATCTCAATGTCACCCATTGAAAATATGTTACTATTAACCAGAGTCCTCAAACTGCTACCCAAAAAATCCAACGAAACATCACTGACAAATATAGCAACCCCACCCCCCCTTTTCTCATACCGAACCTACATGACAGAGACATATTATTCAATTTTATACAATCTATTTCGTCCTCCTTTAGACCATGCTCTGTAATAATTAAGACATCAGGCCTTTCATCTTCAATTAAAAACTCTAGCAGATTTATCTTGTGAAATAGACCATCTATGTTCTGATGAATTACTTTTAAATTAATAGCCACCTGCTTATGTCAATTTGTCTTGAATTCACAGTTATCTACAATGTTATTTACATGATTGATAGAGGAAGAAGAAGGAGTAGTAGCCATCACATTAGCCTTGTCATAATATATTCGTTTGAATCCGGGCTACATGAAGATGATGCATAATTATGTTCAAACACCACATTTTTACCATTATCATGTATTTGAATACCAGATAAATCATCTGATGCTTCGATGCTTGAATCATTCATCATAACTGAAAACATTGTCCTATTGGGAGATGCATTACAAGGTACAGGAGACGGTGATGAAGAGGGTGCAAGAGAAGAGGATTCATAGAGGAAGCTTACTCCCGTAAGAGACGTCTCTGCAGGGACAGGACTCGGAGAACTGGATGGATTGATTGTGATGGGGTGAGACCCTATGTCGGGATATTCAGACAATCGGTTGATTATTTTATTTATAGCAGCCTTACCTCCAGCAGTCACTGTTCGATCAGCACCACTCATCACAGTCTGCTTTACGAATCTTCCCAAGTGTTTTGAGAGTAATTGTTTACCTTGCCTATAACTTGAGTCTATAACTTGATTCGGTTTGTGTATCTATGTTTCTCAAATCAAGTACCCGCTCATCAGTATTTGGCACATTTTGCAAATCAAGCTTAGTTTGTGTTCCATTATCATTAACGTGACTTTCAACCCCATTCCCTACAATGGATTGGATTTCAGCAGTATACGACACCCCAATCAGATCTTCAATTCGAGTTTGAGTTTCACAGTCAACAACCGATTATCAGTTAGGCTCATCAATTTCAACTCATTCTCAATTGATGTATGTATTGCCGCGTCCCATTCAGTTCGCTACTTTTCAAGTTGGCGTCCAAGTGCGACATTATCACGCTCCGCCGCTGACTGACCTTCACAACCCTCTTGCCTATGATCGATTATCGGAGAAACAAACCAATTTGTATTCAAGGAGCAAGAGTAACTAGAGTTTTCAATGCATTCACATTCCTTTGGTGAGGAGCATTGACTACTGTTAATATTTAAACTTATGTTCTTTAGAAAGTATGAGGAGAAATTACCAGAAACGCTCACAGAGCTCCGCTCAACCCTGGGAGTCCGCATCAAAGTCAGAAGGCAAAACTCTTTCTTCTTTGTCAATATTTGGTGTGGAGTATGCGACAGAGTTATCTAACTCATAGTTACTGATATCCGGAGTTGAATGATTATGTAAGAGAGGAAGCTCAGTTATTCTAGATACAGACTTATCTGTTTTGAGAGATGTACTACATGTTTTATTAAGACAACGCCATCTAATATCACCCAATGCAGTAACTGCTGATTTTCTAAAAGAGTACCTCCTGAACACCAGTTTTGGATTTCTGCGACTAGTTACACCAAGAGAAAACTTATTCATCCCTACACTTGAATGATAGCAATTATCCTAAAAATAAAAACTATAAAGAATCAAATATAACGACTGACAATATACTATACTATGATCTAAGTGCTATGAAACTATACTGTAGGCATATTATAGATAGATAATACACTATTCAATCTACTTCTTCTATGCCCTACTTTTTCTTCCTTTCAATTCTTCTAATGGAAGAACAAATTCATATGATCGCACTCACATGATGAATCTTAATTATAATATTAATAATTCTGAGAAAACAATCCAGCGCACAAGATTCACTTGGGTTCCCTTTAAAGATCATGGTATCTGAAAATACATCAATTATATTATATCGACATCAACACTGGATGAAAACCAACTTGACATTTTTTCATTCAATATGAATTTCTACCACAACATCACCTTCACAAGACACAGAATGATACATCAACACTGCAGTTCATAGACTAGAATGGAATGGCTTATTTATTGATTGAAATTGCTAAGTTTTGACTGCAGTCTATCACTTGAGCACCTTAAAAAAGAAGTAGAACTCCCAAATTAACATGAAATGAAATGATAATAATTCTTGATTAGGCGTAGTTAGGAATTTATAGTCCTCTCTATCACTCAAACTTGGTAAACATAATATGAAGATTTTATATAAATGACGGTTTTATATGTTTATGCTTCACATGAAACAGACATTATTGTCTTGCTTTATTTTCAGATAGGAGACATGATTTTGGTGGCGGGTCAGATAGCGCTGGTGCCCGGATCTATGCAGATGGTGGATGGGGGAGGGGTGAGGCGACAATGTCGTCTGTCGCTGAGACACGTCGGTCGCATCATCCGGGCGATGGATGCCAACACACAGCTCAGGGATGTCGTACAGGTACCTCAAAGCGTCACAGTCATTCATTTGTTCATCTACTACCACTCAAACAAACTATCACATGGCTGACTTGTTGTAAGGTTGGAAATCATCCAACTAGCCTATATGGTAAAACGATTGAAATAATAATAGGTGAAAAGCTATTCGGAGAGAGTGAACAGTAAACTTGAAATGAAAACATGATATACTTGATGAACTGAAAATTGACCAATTGAACACTTGTCAAACTAAATACTTAAGTTAAGCTTTCAGTAAGAAAATGTTCTGATATGAATAAGAAACCCGCCTCCCATCGCAATACCTAAATTTCCTTTAAGTAGAGCTCAGAGAATTTTCAATAGTTATTCGGATCACTTGAACATCTTCTGGTTCTCCCCTTCCAAATTCCGAAGGATTTCATATAATTTAGTCTAGTAGTATGTACTTTTTAGATTTTATTTATACAGATTGTTGTTATATATACAGAGTATCCCACGAAAGGTGTGACAGCCGAAGACTGCAGATTCTATTTGAAATTTGGAAAAATGTTCTTATATCGACCTTAGTTTTCGAGATATACCGGGTGACCCAGAATAACGGGAACTTTTAAAAACGCCATGAAACAAAAGTGGGAAGGGCAAAAATGATTTTATTTAAACTAATGTAAAGTTCAAGACTTGCCATGTGAGAATTATTAATAACATATCACTTTTTGACAATTATTCCATTAAGATGGCTTCCCCCTGCATTAATACACTATTTAAATCTGTATTGAGATTGTTGTTGTAGTAGCAACTCAGGACCCCGTTGGTTCACTCTTCCTCCGTCTCAAGGCCCAGGAAGCGGGCCACCCCGCAAGGGTCAAGCCTTGAACCCCACATTAGTTTAAATAAAATCATTTTTGCCCTTCCCACTTTTGTTTCATGGCGTTTTTAAAAGTTCCCGTTATTCTGGGTCACCCGGTATATCAATTTTTCGACATTTTTTAAAAACGTCAATAACTAGAAAACTATTAGTCAAAATCTAGCTCTAAGAAATATGCTTGGAAAAAGAAAGAAATTTCCATTCAGATTCATATAATTTGTCTTTTCTTTGTGGCGTTTTTAAACGTTTTATGAGCGTTAAAATTTGAAATAAATTCATTGATCAAGTTCATAGCCAAATTTCAAACAGTTTGAAGGCTCATAAAAAGTACAAAACCGTCAAACAAAAGAACACATTTTATGAATCTCATTGGAAATTTCTTCCTCTTTCCAACCATATCCTTAGAAGTTGAATTTGACTGATAGGTTCCTAGTTATTGACGTTTTTCAAAAATATAGAAAAATCGATAATATTCGAGAAACTTAGGTCGATATACGAAAATTTTACTGAACATTTTTTGTTGCTAATTTCATGTAGTATGTATGAATGGTCTTGGGCTGTTACAACTTTTGTGGGACACTCTGTATAGGCTGATATAATTATGCAGAACGGGTTACTTATTAGCGAATGCTAGAGGCCCAGGATTTAGTTCTGGCCCCTGAAACGGTCAAACTTAGCCTGTTTTTAAAGGGATATAATTTTCACTTGCACACATCATTTTGTCTCTCTGCATGCAAACAAACATCAACACAATGTGCAATTTGGGAACCCGAATGACAGAAGCCACTGCCGAGTTCCTTACCCCCATCACAAACATTTCAGTGGTTAGCCTCATGTAGTGGGAGGCCAGGGGTCATAACTAAATCGTAGGCCTCTATCCTTGCAGTTAAAGCCGTCAATTCTCACATATCATATCGGTCAAAAAATATGTTTTCATTCATTTGGTCAATAAAATATTTTTTTATTCGATCAATAAAAATATTCCTCCATTAATACAGGAAAACATGTTCAAGTGGCTCAAAAATTGGAGTTTGTTCACAATAAATTCGAAAAATATCAAACAATAGAAGTTTTCCATTTTATACAATAGAGCTAAAGTAGTCAAACATTGCCACAATAAGTGACAGATAAATTTTGACTGAACTAACTTTTTGTTTGGACTAGTGCTAGATAAACCAGTTAGAAGTTGCTGTCAGTTAAAAGTTAATTTCACTATAAGAACAGTTCGGCTAATTTGAACAAATCACTAAACGGTTCCAGATAGTCATAGTATTTTTATTTCATTTTTTGACTACTTTCATTCTCATTCCATTATTGTTTGTGATTTCAGATGAAGAGACTGGTTTTGTGGTTGGCTGCAACCGCGTATCACTCTGTCGTCGATGGAACTACGATAACACCATATCCGCTATTGTAGTCTCCGTATCTGCAGGTAAATTATCGATACTCCCAGTTTTCAATAAAAAAATATTAGAAGGTTCCATTATTGCTACTGACGTGTGCAGAATACTAAGACAATTTCAAAGCTGTTCTGCTGCACTAGATAACCTTACAAAAAAAACGAATCATTATGATATAAATATCTTTTTAACTCACTTTTTTTCGTTCAAATAAATTATAGTCCTGTCAAAAAAGGTATAGATGGAAAAGGAAAAAGTTTTGAATACAATAATTTATGACTGTAGTTTTTTTAAAGATAGTTAGGGGGTGAACATATCAAAATTCCACACACCTAAGCTCTGTGCTTACGGTTTGGGGGTGGTTTTAAGGTATCATTTTTTGAAAACTATAGTCTTTGTAAAATAAGTTGAGACTTGGCCCTCCAACCGAGGAAATTACAATGTTGCCAATTCGTGTAAAATTGCAACTTACTCAAATTTCTGATTTAACCACGGCATCGTACGTAGAATATCATGCCCGATATCGTAATAGTGCTAAAAAACGTTCAGGATTGAAGGATTAAAAACAAATTTCAATTTTTTTTTAAATTGAAGAAATTGGATGAAGAATTTGCGGATGAAGAAATTGAAAACATCGCAAAAATATGTTGTTCTTTTGAATATCACTTCTCTCAGAATCATGGAATGTCGTAATAATTAAGAATTACGGTTTTCTAATTATTGGGATTGGCATTTGGTGGAAAAAGTGTGTTTTCCGCTGCAACCAGTACTTTTCTCTCTTTTTCCGATGACGCTCCAGCCGTGGAATATGGACTAACAGCTTTCAACCAGATGTCATTTTAAAGCTTTAAAAATTTAAGGAGCTTCGCCTCATCTATGCAAAGTTTGATTTCAGATTCCAAATTATCAGGCTTCAGATACAATTTGAACAAAAAATTTCAAGATTTGGTGGAAAAGATTGAGCATGAAAATCTCTTCAATTAATGTTCAGTAACATTTTCACCTAAAATTGAAAATAAGCTTGAAATTCGATAAAATGTGATTATTCAATTGCAAACTGTTGGCAACTGTTGATTCTATTCAATCATTCACCATGAAGAGATAGCAGACCTCGTGTGTCTCCAGCGTTATTGTCCTGTTTTCCTTTTTGTGTAGTTGAGAAGTTGATATTGTGGTAATTATTCATATTGAATGAAAAAAGACTAAGAAATTGTCAAAAAACCACTGATTTATTGATAATTAGAAAGACCGGTTTCGGTTATTACACCATTGTCAATCTCTGATAAACTTCTCTTTCAATCTCTGAAACCGGTCTTTCTAATTATCAATAAATCAGTGGTTTTTTGACAATTTCTTAGTCTTTTTTCATTCATTATTGTCCTGTCACCATCTGGCTCAAATCTTTGAATAGTAGACTTGAGATGCGCGTGTACACTAGCGTCAGGTGATCAATTTTCATAACGGCAAGGAAAGTTGTGTGAGTGCGCCACACCAGATTTTTTTGAAATACAGCGCATGAAGATATATCGTTCCAAAGTTGAAAAAACGCTCTAAATTTCATAGATTTGAAATTTCTCTGTATCTCTTGCTCAAAAAAAGTTATAACTTGATGGAATAAAATTTGAAAAGATTTAGAAAAAAAGGTTTTTTTGGGCTTTTGAAGTTTATAACTAAAAAAAATATGCGTTTTAAAGGAAATTTTATAAATCAAAAATTGTAGAGGAAGGATTTTAAAATATTGTGGTTTAAAAAACGATTGAATATCTTGAACGGTTATTGAAATACAAGCGATAAAGCAAAAACCTAAAAATGTTGGTGGGCATCTTTTTTCCGAGGTGTTAGCCTGTGATTTCGACTTATCATCATCACGATCCTTATTATGCTAGACCTAACGAATAAATTGAGACATCTTCAACGGCTGTTACCCAAAAATGACCACGGAGTGCCTTATTCATGACATTTGCGCCCGGAGTGAATCGCTTGTTTCCTATCCCGTATGTACAAGCCAATTCCTTTCTTTATAATATTATAGATTGAGTATTGTTTACTGAGATTTTATTGTATTGTCCCATGTTGAAACAAGATACAATTATGTTTTTTTTATTATTTATTGATAATTCCAATGAGCGAACGAATTTCACAGGGAGATCAGTGTCCAGCCTCACCGTGAACGAAGGCGATGGCACCTCATTGGTGGAAACCATTCAGCCAATGAGCGAAGAGCAACTAGTTCAGGTGTTCTCCTATTCGCTGAACCGGCTGACTAGGAACGCAACCGACGTGGCATCGCTGGTGTGTGTACTGCGCATCTTCTACCGCGCAGATCGCAGTCCGAAAGCTGAAACCATCATGGCGGCCCTGGGACAGGTGGAGGGGGGATTCAAAATGGTGCCCACCTTGGTTCCGGTTGTGCAGCTTGGTCACCCTAACACCTTCCTCAGCATATGTGCTGTCAGACATGTGTAGGCCGATTGGTTGATTGATTGATTAATATTGATGAATTGACTAGTTGGTTTATTTTTAAAATTGATGAATTAATTGAAGGAGTTGAGTGGCTGTTTGATGATGGGTGAATCGTTTGGTTGGTTGGTTGGTTAATTGCTGGATTGCTTTATTGATGGATAATTAGTTGATTGATTGACCAATAACCAATGATGAATAAATTGAAGAATGGAAAGTTTTGTGGTTGATCGATGGTAGAGACAGAGAGTCCAGGAAGAAATATTGAATGCCAGCCGAATCAATTACTAAAAAATAAACTCAATTGATTTTTTTTACGTCCCAAGATTGATTAATCATCCAAATAATGTAATTTCGATTGATTTTTTTTTAATTAAAAGATGCTGGCGAGATCAAAAACTTGATTGAATGTTGAATTGTTTATCTTTATTCGTAGAGGAGCTGAGACCGAAAGTCCTAGTAAGACAGAACGATAATAAAACATGATTGTTTCATCTATTGGTAGATTAATATTGTTGAGAAAATTGAGATCAAACAACAAAATTTGATTATTTCATTGGTTGATGAGTTGTTGTTGATGCATGTATTGTCCGTTCTATTGATTGATTGTCTTTATAAGTAATAGAGTAGGGGCTGCATGCCCCGAGACAGAGAGAAACCAGCCAGTCAACAAAACTTTATCCATCAATTATTGATAACGTTGGTTGCCTTGATTGGCGGTAGAGAAGTTACTAATGGTTGGAGAGGTTTCAAGAAGGCAAAGCAGACTACAAAACGGGGAAAAGAAATACGCAAAGTTTATATTTTGTTCGAATGTCTATAACTAATAAAATGTTGTTGTGTATTTATTTAATCTATATTTGGGCTTTTTTATTTTTGTAATCCCAATTACCCTTGCTGTTAGTATCTACTTTTAAAATTAGTTACCTTACGGTAATTTACTTGAATTCGCTATAAAAACTAGTAACAAAGATAAATATAAGATTATATTATTATTGATCAGCGCTTTTTTTAACAATATAGGTTTCGGTACGCAATAGTCCGTCAGAAAAACAGCACTCTCTAAGGATGATCACTAACGACAGGACAAGTGTGTTGAAAATGACGGTGTGGGAACATACATGTCATGCTGTGTCATCAGCAAAAGGCTTCGAGCAGATTTCTTTAACATTAGCTTTTTGTACCTCTATTTTTTGTTGTTTATTTTTCCTACACTGTTCTATTTGAGGTCAATTTATTTTTTCATCATTATAGTTTTCAATTTTCACTGGTTTATTATTTAATATTGGGGCACTGAGCTTCGCTCGTTGATTTTATTTATTGATGAACAGAACACTATGTTCTAAAATGTGTCACGTGGTATTTTAGCACCACAAAATATTTTTTGAAATGAACTATTGAGCTTTAATAGAATTATAAAATAGAAAGAAAAGATAGCCTAGCCAAGGTACCACTCAAGTAAAATCGAATGTTATTAGTGATAAAGAGCAATCATATTATCTAATACGATAAGAGAATCAAGCAAAGTTGTAATTCAACAATAATGAGAATACATTGGCAGAAATAAAAATTATAAAGCGGCTTATTTATTATTGGCAGATCATAAAAAATAAAAGTTCGCATGTACATTTGAGGTTAGAATTCTTTGTTTTTGTTCTAAATGAATCAATCGATCTAGGATCAATTGACAGTTCTTTGAATCGATACCTAACGAATCAGCTGATTGCTCGACCAACCAGTATGAATTAAATTATAAATCTTACTCACAAAATATATAAAATATATACTAGGGAAGGTTTATGTAAATAGATAAGGACAACTATTATTGTTACACGATTTTTTATTGCAATCTAAAAAAGTAGGAAAACCAAGAGTACACAAAACTCACATAAAAAATTATACCGTATGTACATCATTTTATAGCATCATGTATCGAGATTTAATTATTAAAATACTTTTAGTCTATCATTCAATTTATTTATGTAACAAATTTTCATTTATCTTTGTATAACAAAGTTAGGAACACCCTGAATCCTAAAGAACAAATTACGTTGAGTCTTACTAAGAAAAGAAAGCCAATCAGAAGGAAGCTTATAAATCGTTCAAGGAAGAGATGAAATTTTTCTGAAAATCATTTCTCTTTGGCTTGTGATCCCGATCTGTGAGGACGCACATGGAGATTAGGGTTCTTACTTCCTATTGAATTTTAAAATCATCAAGCCAATCCCTTTTTTTTAAATGTGAAATATATGTAATTAATGTTTGATTGTTTGTGAACTCAGTGCCAAATCTCATCGAATTCTATCAATGCGTTCGGCCGTAATCGTTACATACAGACAGACAAAAGCAAATCGAGTTAAAACATAGACCTCACTATGTTCAGTCAACGATTCAGCCTTGATATTTGACATAAGTTGATTAGGATAAAGGAAATTATTTAACAATAAAATGATTAGGATAGAGGAAATGATTTAAAAATAAAATAACTGTCATCTTTTCTTTCTATATCTATAAAAGGCTAAGTCCCGACAGACTAAAATCACACCACAGCCATTGGCCTACAGACTTAAAACTTTGCACAAATATTCTTCAAACATGCAAGACACGCACTAATAATGGATTTTGAGATATTTTGCCTCCAAGTGTTTCAAAGGATGAAAAAGGATCCTATAAAAAAAATGTATGGCCCTAGGGCTGTAAAATAACCTTGAAGTCAGCTGATTCTGATCTGATGTGAACGTGTTTACAAAATAGTTTATGAAGCGGAATCAGTTTATATGCTTCTAGAAATTGGATAAAGTATTTTGCAATAAAATACTATCATTTTATTTGGATGAATGAAATACAAATAAGATATCATAAACTATACAAATTCAATTTTAAGAGTGTAATAGAATCCGACCTGTAACCTCATAGTACTGCGTTTGCCACGAGACCTGGTGGATAATTTTGGAACTACTTGGGCAATTCAATTGGTGCTGAACGTTTTTACAAATGGTTTATTATGAAATGGAATTAGTTTATGCTTCTAGAATTGAATAAAGTATTTTGCAAAAAGATACTATAATTTTATTTGGATGAATGAAATACAAATAAGATATTATAAACTATTCAGATTTGATTTTCAGAGTAGGATAGGACATCTAACCTCAACTTTCGCAGTTGACAATAACAATCATTTTTGTTGACATCCAGATTGTCCAAATTTCAAGTGCGCTAAAACAACTGATCAAATAACTTTTCATTTTGTGTTCATTATTCAAGAATCTAAACAATCATAATAATCATTTTGAACAATTAATTACGACAGTAATTTAGCAGTCAGGTATTTATATAAATAAAAGCTATTAGCTTCTACTTACATTAGTGTAGCGCTTTCAGACACTAGGCCCTTTATCAACACTTTATCACACATCTGAGTGTTGATAAAGGGCCTAGTGTCCAAAAGCGCTAAACTAATGTAAGTAGAAGCTAATAGCTTTTATTTATATAAATACCTGACTGCTATGTCGTAATTAATTGTTCAAAATGATTATCTAACAAGCAGTTCGTAATAGAATCAAACATTGAAGAGAATCATAATAATATCATCTTATTTCCATTTTAAAGAATAGAAAAGTATAAACTAAACCTCCCACATTAAAATATAATTGAACATAATATTTTAGGTTATTTAGACAAATTGAAATCTACCCAAACCATGCTGAAGTACTACGTTCATCACTAAACCTGGTGGATATTGGATAATTTTAGAACTACTTGAAACTATTGAAAACAACCTATTTTTTTGGACATGTGATTCATTATCGAAATTTTGGAACAGAATAGTTTTGGGCCATGTTTGTTGTTCTTTCCCGATCATATTTATATGATTTGTAATTATTGTATCCACTGAAAATGAAAAAATAAAGATACTTGTACAATTTCCTGATATTCAGATTACCATACCTCAGATTTGCTAGAGCTATGACCTTTCAGTTTTGCTTTCAGTTTTGTGCCTATAGGCAAAAATTTAATTTAATATAGGTAATATTATTCTGATATATATTGTTTTGTTTTTTTTGTGGCGAAAAATAGCATTTGCACCACGTGCAAAATGTGTTTCCAGCTCTCAATCTTTTCTAGTCCTCGTTCTACGGCCTCAGACTTGAAAACCGATTTCGAGACGGAAGTCTCATTTTCGGCCCTAGGTGCGAAATATACTATTTCCAACATTTTCCAGTTTCTCAATGATGGGGGTGTGATAATTATTTGTATGGGTCTTCTAAGGAACAATTTTTTCATGCAAAATGTTTCTTGTGCTAGATACAGAGTGGCCTCGTATTTTCGGTTCATTTTCCAGTTCAGCTATTTCTGCCAAATCCTACGATCAGACAGAAAAATTTGCTCTCACCTTTTTTGAAATTATGAAATTCCTAATGAAATGAGAACATTGGGAGCTCTCAATCTTAATATTATGGTAGTGAGTTAATTTTTCCAAAACGAGTAGGTACCTAGAATTATAAGAAAAAAAATCAATTTTGATGATTGTCTCCTGATTGTTACCATTTAAATGTATTATTCAAAATCCATCTGGACGTAATTTTGTGCTCTTCAGTCTGAGTCCAGGTAGAGCGCTCTATCTCATGATATAAAGAGTGTTTCAGAAGTAGTGTCAAACATTTTAGTGTATTGTTTCTGGATGATAGGAGACTTTAAAAAATGAAATAAAAAATTATTTTAGATGTAAATTTTCAAAATGATGGCCATTTCAAATTTTTGATTGCAAATTTCACAAAAACCATTCACTTTACAAAAAATTTAACAGAGACAAAAAGTTAGCAAATTTTATCAAGATTTCAAGGATACCTCACTCATTAAGACTGGTCGAAGAATAACAAAGAAAAATTAATTCTTTTTGTACTGCATGCATGACCACTCTTTACTATTTAAACATCAATATTAAATTTTTAATTCCGATTGTATTTTAAGATGAAGCTTTGAAACTCGGTATGGCTCCATATGGCCATCCAGTGGATTTTTACTATGTTTTTATGTTTTTCAGATGATCTTGTTTGTTCATGGTCATGCATGCAGTACGAAAAGAATCAAGTTATCTGTTATTCTTTGACCAATCTAGATAAATAAGGTATCCTTGGAATCTTTATAAGATTTGCCAACTTTTTGTCTTTTGTAATTTTTTTTTTGTAAAGTGAACGGTTTTCATGAAATTTGCAATCAAAAATTTTAAATGGCCGCCATTTTAAAAATTTATATCTACATTTTTTTTATTTCATTTTTCAAAGTTGAGTCTTTATAGCATAAATATTCATGCCAAATTTCAGATCAATACAACATTTCGTTCTTGAGATGAAAATTCTTATGTGAAAAAAACAAAATGGCAGCTATAAGGATTACCACTGAGTTTTGGACACTTCAAATACAACATTTGTGGTCTCCTATCATCCAGGAACAATACCCAGATTGTTTGACACTACTTCTGAAACACTCTGTAGATTTTCAGGTACACCTGACAACAATGCTCCTTGTATTTTTAAAAACACCTCATTATTAGCTTCAATCATTATCACCAACTCCATTGTCATCATATTGAGATTTTGCACAATGATATAAGTTAATTATGTTCATATCATGTTCTGCTATGAGAATCACCCTTGGGATGAACTTAATTTAGTGGAAAGATGCGCATATAAGGACACCTTGAGGATCAAAATTTCAAACACTGATAACTTTTGACAATGATCAGATCTCATCATACTACAGCTCATTCTTCTCTTCTCGTTCTATCCGATTGCAGCATTCGAACCGGAAATATGAGGTTTTTGGGCCACTCTATGTCTAACACAAGGAAATTTTGAATGAAAAAATTGACCATCCATTCCAAGCAATATATTAAAAACCCAGATAAAATCAATATAAAATGCAATCACCAATGTATGGTCAATATGAAATAATGACTGGACTAATGACCAATGTATGGTCAATATGAAATAATGACTGGACTATAAGTAGAATGTATCTATTTTTGTTAATGAATATTGTTAAATCTCACTTGGCATTTTTCCTCCATTTCATTTTTGTATTTAGCACGCATGTCTCAGCTGTTAGTTCAATGCTTGACGTCAGCTGCCTACTAGATTATGTCTGCTCTGGTGGAAGAAATTAGCTTTCTCTCTGGTTTTAATTTAGTGGTTTATATTTTTTATTTATTTTGGATAAGTTCATTTCTTATTTCTTTATTTTGCATAATTTCTGCAAGGAGATTCTTATCTTTGAATTTATCATCTTTATTGGCATATTTGTTGTTGGCAGTTCATGTTGGCATTGGTTTTTGCTGTGATCCCGTTTTACGTTTTTCTCTGACTCACTTCCTTCTTCCATTTGTAAAATGGCTTCAACTTCAACTATGCCTTGCTTGATTCTTGTAAAAAATGTTTAATGTCCAAGTTGCACGCCGAACGTCTACCATAGCCAACTTCACTTCTGAGAAGCATTGAGCTGTATCCACTGTTCCAGATACTGGGAAATACCATTCAGGTCAAGTATTTTAATTCTTATTATTCATGTATTCAAGTCTTTATTAAGGATTCATTCATTCTCTTTTTTAATCACTTGTTCAACCCTTACTATTTATGTTAGGTTATGTCCTCCAGTTTGAGATCTTAATCATAACTTGTCAAGTTCAGTCTACATACAAGTATTTTTGACTATTGAATGATTTTTTCTATTCCCGGCTTTGTCAACTTTTTCTATTCCCGGCTTTGTCAACTCAATATCATTGATTATCTTGTCTAGTCCATGATAATGACTAAACATGAACAAATGTATTCTTTAACTCTTGATTGACCTATGTCAAGTTGTTAGATTGCTTAATATTTTTGTAACCTCACTTTCAATTTATTGTTTTTATTATCTTCAAGTATTCAACTTGACTTATATTTTTTACCTTTTTCAATATAGTCTTTTGAGCACTAAAATTGCTTATCCAACTACTTTGGTGTTGGCAACCTTTTTTCTTCTATCTACAATCCCTTGAGCTACCAAAGGTGCCATCTACCCTTTTGCATGGACAAGCTATTAACCATGGCAAGTGCATGCACAAGGGTGCACCGGTATTTATTATATTGATTTTTTCTGTCCATCTATTCTAATAATTAGCCTTTCAATCATTTTCTCTATCTTCATTCATTTATACAGTCTACTAGTATTAGGCAGAAAATTAAATATAAATTGGTCCTCCGGGCCGGATTTGTACCACAAGATTGACCAGACCATTTTCAATTGATCTTGACCATTTTAGGCCTCACCCACATACTTACAACAAATTTCAGGTGGTGTTTATTCTACTGTGTTATATTTTTCCTCAAAGATTGTGTATGTTTCTTAGGATATTCATAAACTAATGCATATTGTTCTTTCGATTTTAAGGGACTCTGATCACTATCAAGGCATGCTGTGACATGTTTCTACCATGCTGACCTGCGGCACCCTCTTTCAATTGTGTGATCTGGAAGCTACCATCATCTGCTTCAAAGCAAAGCATCCTTGTTTCTGATGCAGACTTCCAGAGCTACAAATCTCAAAGCTCATTGTGCAGATTAACATTGCTGCTATTGTAAGGTATCTCTCCTTGTATTTGGAACAGTTTAAATTGATCAAAAATGGCTCCCAAAGCCACTAAGTCTGATGTCATTGTCCATCAATGGATGGGTGTTGCAAATGAATTTTTTTGATTGTCTGACAATCATATTGGAAGTAAAATTACCAATAGTGATGAACATAGATAACTATTAACAGTGTGCTCTTGCCTGACTAAACTAGAGGAATTGTATGATAATTTCTACTTTCAAATTGATCAAGAGACAGTTGATCAAAACATTCATATCAATTTTACTGATAAATTTACTGATCTTATAACTAAAATTACTATACTTTGTGAGTCTTTTGAATGTCAACAGCCACAGCAGCGTTCAGCATGCGACAATATGAACATGTCTCAAGACATGTCCATCATCAATCCAACCTTACCCTTATTTCCCGATCTCAACCACCCTGGCAGCCTGTTTACTCTCCTGCTATTCAATTTCAAGGTTTTAAATTACCTGAAATAGAGTTACCAAAATTTGATGGTGTATTTTCTCGTTGGTTAGAGTATTGCTCATCCTTCTCCAATATTGTTGCTGATAATATATCAGTAGCTCCTAGTGTAAAATTTGAATATCTAAAAAGATCACTGAGTGGGGAAGCTCTCAACAGAATCTTAAATGTTCCACATGGGCAGTTTGATTTGGCATGGTCTCTACTAAAGCAACGTTATGACAATCCTAGGCTTATTGCTGACAATCATGTTGGAGCAATCTTGAATCCTCCCAATTTGAACACTAATTCCGCTCAGTCTTGGAGAGCCTTTATTGATCACTTGAAAACTCACATCTTTGGTTTAGAATCACTTGATCTGGGTATTGATATGAAAAATCTATTGTACATGTATATATTTGTCTCACATTTTGATTCCCGTACCCTGAGGGATTGGGAGAGATACAATTCACTCCATACCATTCCATCAATGGAGAATCTATGGGGTTTTATGGAATCACAACATAACGTTGCACAAGCTGTCACATCTAGTACTGTAAATAATACTCATTCATTACACAAGCCTACTAATATTAGTAATAATGTCAAATCAATTCAACCCTCATCTAAGCTGGGTAGTCAGCAACACTCTGTTCCTATTACTCAAAAGCGATTTGCTTGCTTGTTCTGTAAAGATATAACTCACAATGTCTTCAATTGTCCCTTGTTCTTGAAGATCTCTCTTGTTGATAGAAGGGATGCTGTAAAAAGGAAATCACTTTGCTTTAATTGTTCAAAGCCTTTTGTTCAAGGTCACTCCTGTCTTGGCTCCTGCCGTCAATACGGAAATTTGCATCATACACTTCTCCATGATGCCATGTCACATCTTAAGGGTAATGGTAGAAATATTGTCACTTCAAATACTATTCAATCATCCTTAGCACAGTCTGCTGGAAGGCTGAATGCAACTTCTATCAGTTCTAAAACAAACTCTCAAGTGGCGCTTGATTCTATTGGAGAATTCAGTGGCCATGTGTCTGATAGTCAACCTCCTATCTCCAATTCTCACTCAAATAGTGAGCTCAATCGTGCAGCCGATCTATGAGCATCATTTCTGCCTGTAGGAACTTCTGATGCTGCCATCAACGTTCACTCCAGTTCTAATTCATCTGCAAATGGTAGTATTAAGTCTATTTCGATTATGCCAACTGCTGAGGTCATTGTGTTTGACTCAAGTGGTCAGTCTATTTCATGTCGTGCACTCTTAGATACAGGTAGTGATTCTAATCTTGTAAGTGAGAGACTAGCTGCTCGTCTTGCTTTACCTGCAATTCATAGTAATAAATTGATTCATACTGTTCCAGGTAATTTGACTAGGTCAAAATATTGCTCATAGCATCAAGGTACAATCAACCAGTCTTGGTCTGCATTTGAAGAATGTCTTGTTGTAAACAAAATATCTCTCAATCTTCCTCCTGCCAACATTGATATTGACAAATTCAACATCCCAAAGAATATTTGCTTAGCTGATAAAAACTTCTCTCAATCCAAGGGCATTGATCTTCTGCTAGGCACTTCCATGTTTGCAGCTGTAATGACATGCGGACAAATGTCTGTTGCTCCTGGTTCCATCCTTCAAAATACCTTGTAAAGTTGGATCATTTTTGGTCAAATGAAACTCATTCAACCCACAATTTGTCATAATCATGTTCATTCTAACTTCATCTCAAGCCTTGATTTATCTAATCAGCTAGAGCATTTTTGGAAACTTGAGGATTTGTCAAATACGATTCCTCCATCACCAGAACAGGTGAATATAGAAAAACACTATGACAAAGCTACAGTCAGATGTGATGATGGTCATTTCATGGTAACCTTGCCTTGTAAGGACAATGCTTTTGCCTTAGGCTCTTTTCCGAGTTTCAAGCACATACACATTTCCTTTCTCTTGAGAAACGGTTTGAGAAAAATCCTGAATTGAAACATCAATATGTCGAGTTCATGCACAAATATCAAGAATTGAACCACATGTCACCTGTCCCACCTCTTGAAGAAATGCTTACGCTTATTGCTCAAGTTGGTGCCATACTCAATTCTAGGCCTTTGGTTCCTCTCTCTGAGGATCCTCATGATTTGTTCTATTTATCACCAGGCCACTTTCTTATAGGACAACCTCTTAATGCATTGCCTTCAAGACAGTATAAGACTAAACATATCAATCATTTAGCTCATTGGCAAAGGGTTTCAGAAATGAATAGTCAACTTTGGGAAAGGTGGTGGTCTCAAGAGTATTTGGTGACTCTTCAACAAAAACATAAATGGACCTCTTCATCACCAAATATCACCATTGGAACACTTGTGTTACTCAAGGACCCTGGGACTCCTCCTACAGTCTGGAAGTTAGGTTGTATCACTGAAGTGTTTCCAGGCCCTGATAATAAGGTTTGTGTTGTTATGGTTTTAACTGATACAGGCTCTTTCAAACAAGCTATCACTAGCATTGCACCATTGCCAATGGACAATGATGAAAATGCTTAGTTTGCTTAACATATTTTTTGTTTTCTCATTTTTTGATGAAAATTCCTGTGGATATTTCCATCCCGGCCCAGTCTATGTTAAATCTCACTTCGCATTTTTCCTCATTTCATTTTTGTATTTAGCATGCATGTCTCAGCTGTTGGTTCAATGCTTGACGTCAACTGCCTACTAGATTATGTCTGCTCTGGTGGAAGAAATTAGCTTTCTCTCTGGTTTTAATTTAGCGGTTTATATTTTTTATTTATTTTGAATATGTTCATTTCTTATTTCTTTATTTTGCATAATTTCTGCAAGGAGATTCTTATCTTTGAATTCTTCATCTCTTTTGGCATATTTGTTGTTGGCCGTTCATGTTGGAATTGGTTTTTGCTGTAATCCTGTTTTACGTTTTTCTCTGACTCACTTCCTTCTTCCGTTTGTAAAATGGCTTCAACTTCAACTATGCCTTGCTTGATTCTTGTAAAAAATGTTTATTTTTCAACCCCTTTCTAACTAAATATTTAGCCTTTCAACATTATAAAAATTGTTCTCTTATGTTTTTTGATTGTTCAAAATATCATTCCCAGTTTTAAAGTGCTTCCTGCTCAGTTTAGTTTGCATTTGCTTCGAGTTGCAATGTGCTCATGGCGACAAGGAAATTCTCAACTTCTTCAAAGTTTTCATCATCTAGGGGATTGAACTAAATCCATTTCCTGCTTTATTTATGATGAATAAAGAGGATCTCCACTCATCACTTCATCATCTTGGGGATTGTACTAAATCCATTCCCTGCTTTATTCACGTTGAATAAAGGGGATTTCTACTCATCAAATTCATCTTCTTGTGGAGTCTACTTCCAATCCTGTCCTTACGCAGTGTAAGGAAGGGCCCTTCTGTTTACCTTATTCATGGGAATATTCTACTCTTCGAGGTCTTCTGTCCAAGTTGCACACTGAACGTCTACCATAGCCAACTTCACTTCTGAGAAGCATTGAGCTGTATCCACTGTTCCAGATACTGGGAAATACCATTCAGGTCAAGTTTTTTAATTCTTTTTATTCATGTATTTAAGCCTTTATTAAGGATTCATTCATTCTCTTTTTTAATCACTTGTTCAACCCTTACTATTTATGTTAGGTTATGTCCTCCAGTTTGAGATCTTAATCATAACTTGTCAAGTACAGTCTACATACAAGTATTTTTGACTATTGAATGATTTTTTCTATTCCGGGCTTTGTCAACTTTTTCTATTCCCGGCTTTGTCAACTCAATATCATTGATTATCTTGTCTAGTCCATGATAATGACTAAACATGAACAAATGTATTCTTTAACTCTTGATTGACCTATGTCAAGTTGTTAGGTTGCTTAATATTTTTGTAACCTCACTTTCATTTTATTGTTTTTATTATCTTCAAGTATTCAACTTGAGTTACTTCTTAGTAATCGATTCTTAGTTATTTTTCTATATTTTTGGATCTACATTTGAAGTTTAGGTGTAATTTCAATTTTGAAATTTCATATCTTATCCCATTTGTTAATATTTATTAACCTAGCTTTTTCTCTTTTTCACTTTCCTTCAGAATCACATTTCTTTAATTACCATTTGGAATAAGTTTATCTGTGTTTCAATGATGAAACTTCAAATTTGTATATTTCATAATTATTATTAATTCACTCCAGATTGTTTTAGGTTCACAGACAAACATTTGTTTAATCCTGGCTATTGTTTCAGTATACTATTTTCAATAATTTTTCTTTTAAATTGATTTATTTTCCTTAGTTTCAACCTTTAAATTTTCAGTAAGTCGGATGAAAAGGGGAAGTCGCGATTCAAATCAGCTGTTTTGTCCCCCCCACCCCTCCCCAGCGTCATCCCCCACCCCACCCCCGCCCCTTGGCTGTGTTGGGGGGTCACATGACAGCAGGTTAGTGACGTCATCAGCTGTTCAGTGATGTCACTTGACCTCGAAATTTCCCTCCTTTTTTCTTCTAACCTCAAACTAGATTTTTCCCCCTGGGGGCAACATAACCTCAAAATCTTCTTCCTGCCATAAGCAGGGTGCACGCGCGCGCGGCGCTCCCTGTCCAAGTATTGATTTGATTTCACAGACACACTCAATAATATTGTTGTAGTATGAAATAGGCTAAGTAGTATTGAAATTAAATATTAAGAAGTAGTACCAACACTATTGATTTCCTCTTCCTCCCTTTACCCTGCTGCTTTGGCACTCAATTACACTTACTGCTTAGCGCATGCGCGGCGCTCAGTGTCCAAGTATTGATTTGATTTCACAGACACACACACAATATTGTTGTGCATCTAATAGGCTATTGAAATTGAATATTAATAGTAGTAGCAGCAGCTGCAATCAAACAACACTATTGATTTCCACCTTACCCAGTAAGGAAGCTTTTTTTCAGTGACACACACCAGTCCAAGTATTGATTTGATGTATTGCTGGTTGCATAAACAACCCCTTGTTTCTTACCCCTGTTTATTACTTTTTGGTTAGCTTGATGATACTATGAGCTATTGATTTTCTCCTTTTTGGCTAACAAGCTGGGAGGAATGAAGGGGGAGGGCGGGGTAGCAGCGGCCTGTAATTGTTACTATTGATTGTAGTGCTTTTGTGGCCTACACAACTACTTTTTTCTACCCCTTCCCCATTGGGGTAGGGCATGTAAAAACTGTCACAAGACAAACTTGTGTGATGAATTTTTTAAATAGACCTCATGAGAAGGAGAGAACTAGCCAGAAAATTGTGATTACCTTTTTAAAATGAAAGAATTTGCTAAAGGAATAGTTAGCGACCGAGCGATAAAGCTTCCTTATCAGTTACTGTATATCAGATAAGAGTACCATTCTGTACTGCATATTTTCTAGAGAATTATTCAATAAAATTATAATTATTCTGCAAATTGAGCACGAACCATTTATGAACTACTCATTGAATTTTGAGGTTACACTTTGTTTGCTATTGATCAGATGTTTTAAAGCAGCTCAAACACAGCTGACTGATTCAACATATTGTAAAATGTCATGCCAGATTCCATGCAAGCTGTAATATTATTTCTAAAAAGTAAAAACTAGCAATAAAGGACCAAGAATTTCGAATAAAAAATAAAATGTATGTATTATTGTTGAAATTATTTATTATTTAAGAAATTATATTATAATGTCAAGTATTATTGTAACTAACTAGGTCATAGCATGAACATTATATTATTGATAAGAGCAGCAGAAATTAATTATAACAGTCTCAGACATAATAAGAATCGTATAAGAATATTAAATTATTAATTATTGTTTCAACTGAACCACATGGTGATTGAATCTCTTTGGCAAGCCTAAACCAATCATAGTGCATAGAAATAGCACCAAAAAGGTGATCGTTTGAAAACAACATATGTTAACCTGTTATCAGACAACAAACCTGCCTTATCAATATGTGCTGGCACATGTACACTGTATAAGAGGAACTATGTCTAGAGAATTAAGTAGTTTAAAGAATTATACAAATCCGATTATTATTGTAATTAAAGGAATTATATTCTATTGCTTGCCACTGACGTCATGCCTACGTCATAATCATCCTACCAATGGCAAATTTTCATGCAAATTAATTACACCGAGATTCTCAGAAAGAAGATCCTAGCCAAGAAGCTTAGAGAAAAGACTTCACTTCCCTTTTGAAATCCTCACCGTTAAGACCTCGTTAAAGTTACCAGACCTATTTGTAAAATTTTCGTTCGATTTTATATGTTTTATTTGTGAGCCAATATTTTAGGCTATTCTATTTGTTATTTGTAAATTCATTTTCATCAATCGATAATTCAAGAGTTTAAAGTTAAATTATCCCTTAATTAATTTGGTGAAGGAGATATTAAAATTAAAATTCCCCACGTGCTGAGACTGAAGCCTGGACTGCCGCCGATCAAACGAATTTGATCTAAAGAAGAAAACCATGACCGCCAAGGAGTTTCACGTGAGTTTTAAAATTTAAAAGGGGCCCCAATCCACGCTTCGAAAATATTACAGTGCAGAAAATATCAATTTTTCTTCGTTAAATTATTGGCCACGCCGACAAGTGCTTATTAGTTATTAAGAGCCTAGAATTTATTCAATATAGAATTTATAAGAACTTGTAGTTGATTAACTATCCTCCGCTGCCAGAACCACGACCCCGAGCTAATTTTTAAAATATTTTATAATTTATTTTCACCATTTTTCACAAACTGTTAAATTTTATCAATTGTAAAATTCTGTCGAATCATGCATGGTGTCATGCAAGTACAAGAAAATTGTTAATCATTTTTGGTTAATGTTAAACCACTTTCAATCTGTAAATCAAATTCTGAATCTGCACTGTGAGATCATATATCTTATTATAATATATTTCAATTTTATTAATTCATCTTCTGAGTTCAATTATTTCTCAAGCCTGACACTTATTGTGTCTGACACGTTCTATATTATCAAGAACCGATCGAATACAATCATCGAAATAATTGAAGTACGCTGGATATTGGAACAGGTCTAAGTGGATGTAGTGAGTGGGGTCAGATCAGGATTATTTATTCTCTGTCCTTACCTGCTCATATATCAGCTTTTATCTGTTACCAACCTCGACTTAGGAGCGAATACATCAACTGTAGAGCAGATGCAGCCGGAGATCATATAATTTCCTACAATAGAGCTTAAAGCCCAACAAGACTCTGTTCTCGAAATATATTCCGAACGATATCTGGTCCTTGTACCCTATCTTAATCTTCGGAACTTATTAGAGACACAGTCCCGTAAATTATCTACATCGGGATTTTTGCTCAACCTGTATGATTTTGTATGCTCTTTCATCACAGGTAATAATTTTAAGGTATCCGTATTCAGTGTTTAGCGACCGCTACACTACTTATAAAAATTTCATCACCATACAATCTGTCATAAGAAGAATCAAGGGTGAGCGAGTGTTTAGGCCTCCTGCGATTCTGACAATTGTATTGAATCTTGTAGTGAACCAATCAGTCTGGTGTACACTTAGCGTCCACACACGCAGTTACAAAATTTATAACCTCGACACTGGTGATTCAGTGCAAGATTCACTCTACATATGTGAGGCGAGTAAAAAACCGCTTTACACTTGCTATATTGATTTTCCTCTAGAATAACAACTGACACAGTTTTCAGTTGTTTGTTTAGTGTAGTTGGAGTTAGGAATAGAGAAGAAACAGAGAGAGAGAGAGACAGTGTGAGTTAGTTATGCTTTTTTATTAACACATTATGGAATGAACACACAAAAACTTTTGTTTTTCTTCTGAATAAAAAACAAGAGTGACAGTATTGTATAACAAACAAGAGTGTTAGTAACATATAATAATAATATTAACAATAATAAGTGAAAGATTTATATTATAAACATGAACACTATAGAGTGTGTTAGAGACATACAAGTCACAAATTTGATTTGACAAACATACACATACACAACCTTTAAAAACACTATGATTTTCTTCTGAATAACAAAACAAAGAGTGTCAGTGTTGATAGTAACATACAATAATTACAATAATAAGTGAAAGATTCATATATAAAAACATGAATACACACACTATAGAGTCTTAGTGGTGGCATACAAGCCACAATATAAGGTTGATGATGATGTTGATGATGGTGAGGAGAACCATAGTGGTATTTCACTATTAATAATTATGTACCTTTCAAAAGAAATGACGAGAAGTAAAATGATGCACTGTTTGACTTTACAATTGTTTCAACACATGTAAAATCACTTTTTCGTACTGTCAATTCTATTTCAAACCATAGTCTGTTGATATCCATTTTGAATATGAATTTAACACAATAAGTTCCACAATTTTCTTGTTGAACACAAGCTGATACAATTGCAGTATCTGCATGTCTTATTCTCATGCACTGTTGGTCAATATTATGGCTTATTTCAATGGCATCAACATTCAACCTAATAATTTTTGATATCATCTGTAACACACACAATAACACCAATAAAATTATTGCTACTACAAGTTGTTTTCTTTTAGGGTTAAGGAGAGGAGGATGTGGAGGTAGAGGAAGAAGGAGATGTAACAGGCAAATTCTCATCTGTTAATAATAGTGGAATTTTATAGTGTCCTAAAGCTAATGTACTAATTTTATCACTACAGATATACCTTTTTTCATCTTGACAACTAAGTGCCTTTCTATTTTGACAAATTGTCATTACTTTATGGTTTTTTGATCTAATTAAATTCTGTCTTCTGTACACCTCTCTACCTTCGAATAGACAATTTAAATAGTCTTGAAATGAACTGTATTGATTAGACTTTGGATGTTGAGCTGTTAATTCGCATGGCAATATACATCGTTTTACCCCTTTAGCCTTTTTAATTAGTCCTACTTTACGTTCAATCTCTAATCTATCTTCTGTTTCTTTACCAAAATGTTGTTGCTGTTGACCAATAATTTCATTATACAATCTACATGCCCATAGTTTTGACCGTAAACCCAGAAACTGATAAGGAGCTTTAGAAGCAAATTCATCTTTCATCTCACCAACAACCATATGGTTATGTGTAGAATAACCTGGGTGATCTACAGGATAATTTGATGTGTCTAGCCAATATTTTAAATCTTCATTTGTGCTCATGTCACAATAGATTCCGTTGTTTTTATCAGGTAGAAGAGACTATTCGTATCCTGATACAAGAGTTTGGCACGGGGACCATATATCTTTTTAATTACATCATAATGGAATGAATACATTACTGTTTTACTCAAATCTAAAACCGAAAAACCAATGTAAATAGGGTTGTTTAGCAAAATATTCTCTTTGTGTAGAGTTATACCACATATGTTCTTCCCAAAGATCTATTGATCTTTGAACGAGGGGCGAGCATATATTTCAATAGCGATTTCTCGTTATTAATCAACTTTAAATCCATTTGTTTCCATAAATTCATACAAGATCGACCGAAAATTACATTGTTGAGTAATTTGTGGAAATCTTTTTGAAATTTATTCTCAGACTGTTGTCTTAGCTGTGTGTTCAAACTTATGTATGGTTCTAGAAATTTGCTTTGTTCAAAAGAAATGCCTCTATGAATGTTTGTTAATTTCAATCCATGTTCTATTGCTTGTTTCAACAGTAAATAGTGGCATACATAATTTGTGTGATTTGTAAGTGAGGTTATGAGTCGAGTCTGATTGGATGGGTAAACTTTCTGATTTCTTGCCAGAAAAGGGAAATCATTGTGCATGTCGTGTAATTCTACCGGATATTCAATGTCGACTTCCAAAACATAGCCTACTGTTTGGTCCTCGCTCAAATTTTTCATGTTGGCAATAGCATTGTCTAATTCATGTCGACTCATCCAAGCAAAATTTTTTCTCCGCAAATTTTTCAACATTGATAGCCCGTATAAATTATTAATGTCTAAAACAGCTAGAAAACTGTTGCATTTTTCGGTATTGTAAGGTGCTCCAGTATAGTGATTATTTGCAACTGCATGTCTGTGAACACATGTAACTATTCCACCCCTGATAGAGGATTGGAAAAATGCGTACATCGAGTAATCTGTCAAAAGTTCCAACTTAATTTTAGTATATTTAAGCATAGCGTCAAAAGAAAAGCCAGGCAGTGTAAAATAGTGAGCTGGGTCAAGTTTGAAAATTTCGAGACTAATGTTGCGAAAAGATTCCATGTCAGCTAGGAGTAGGACATCTGTTTTCAAATATAAGTCACTGTATTGACCAAGTGTGCAACAATTGAAGTGTTTCCAAACCTTTTGTGCATGCTGATAATTGTCTGCACTTATTGTACTATCACAAAGAGAACTGTAAAATTTTTCTATAGGTGGTAAACTTTCCTTGTTCATTTTAGCCCAAGAATCACAATATTCGTCTGGGAAAATTCCTTTACGTGATACAAGAGGTAAACTTTGATGTTTGAAATGTTTCAATCAGTGTGTTTGAGAATACAAGCTATTTGCTCAATAGTTGGTGTAAGGCCAGCTGGTTGTAGTAGGTTGGAGGTTAACGAATCCAAACTATCGGGTAGAAATTTGTATGAATCAAGAAATCTGAGATGGAGTCGATTGGACAATTGTATAGTAAATGATATATACTTTTCACTTGTCTGAGGAATTACTTGTAATTTATCAAATTTATTACTACAAACGGAACCGAGTGCAGAGACAATTAGGTGGGTATCATAAGATGCTGAATTGTGTAGAAATACTGTGATGTATGTTTGACGTTGTCTTTGTAAGTTACATGCATTGCAAAGAGCAGTCCTGTAGTATCCAGTGAGATGACAATGATCATAAACTTTATTGTTTTCAAAAGGCTTTTCGCATGCATCACAAAATTTTGCATCAGAATGCATTTGCTCTTGTTCTCTAGTTAATGGAAACATCCCAATATGATATTCATCTATCAACTCTATGATCTGGGAAGGAAGCATATTCAGTTAAAGTGGTTAGAAAATGTATGGCAGCATTTTCACCTCTATAGAGTATAGGACGCCATGGTATTTTCTGTGATAGTGGCGAACTGTCTGGTATTTGTGTTTCATCTCTAACAAAATACAAACAGTAGGACATTACAACATGATTATGTTTAGTGTTTGTTGCTCGATTCCCTCTCTTTAACCTCCTCCTCCTCCTTGCAGTGCTATCGTTTTCACCAGTTGCCTCAGCTTCTCCATTATCACCACCATCATCATCATCATCATAATCATTATCAGACTCTGAGTTTGGTGGTGGTGGTTTAACGAGAAGATATTCGAAATCAGCATAACAGCTTAGGGGTAGTTTATACTTTCTCAATGGGTTTTTAAATTCTAAAACTGGTGGTGTTCCATCCTCTTGCATTTTAGGCATAGTAACTCTTGTAACTTTTTGTTGAGAACAATATTCTTTGTGTTCTTTCATTCGTTTTTCTCCGTCTCTATAGTTTTATAATGAGTGAAACATCATCAGCAGATTATTATTTTTCCATGATGTTTAGTCAGTTGTTTCCTAATAAGTTTTTCAAAATCAACAATTGAACAATATTGAGTTTTGGTTTCTACTTTACATGTAGCTACATCGACAACATCAGTTGCCCTTTCCTCCTCCTCATTCCCCTCACCCCCGCTCTCTTCCTGCTCCTGTTCATCGTCCGCTTTTTCAACAAGCAGTAATAAATCAAAGTGGTCTTGTCTAGTTGTTTTGCTAATTTGATGCAGATAAATTAGATTTTTATCGTCAATTCCATATACATTAACAGAAACTGACAGGTTATCCTTTTCGAATCTATCTAGTTGACAAATTGGGGTTGGAAAATCAATGTTATTGAAATGAATTTCCACTTTCATTTCATAATACTTTTTAATTACCGACAAAATTAGATTGTTTTTTTTTCTCCACTGGAAATACTCTGACTGTCGCATATTTTAGCCAATCCTTAATAGCCTAATAGCGTCTTCAATCAAATCAGACCCAATCCTTAATAGCGTCTTCAATTTGGGTCTCAATGCCCACAGTCGACCCACACGATTTTTGATAGAATCTGAAACAGAAGGTAATATAAATTTTAATGAGGAATTCTATAAATAGAAATTCAGATGAAATTTTGCCACCACATAGAGGTTATTATTTGATGCAGATGTTGCATGGTTAAAAGGGAATTGCTTTTAACAACAAGTACAAAATTTTTTCTCAAGTGCACATCTAATATTTTGTTATACACATTGATATTTTGAATCACAAGGCGAGGTGATGACTGTTTTTTAGATAAAAATAGTCCATTACTATACAATAGTCAGACGAGAAAGTCACGCCAGCTGTTCGTTCAAACATTCAAATGGACTAAGAATAAAGTAAGAATATTGGGTTTCCAAATTTTGTAGCATAGATGAATTTTAACTTGAAATACTCCTCTTCCATTAGGCCTATAGAACTAAACAAATAAGGCTCTATATAAAAACGGTCAAAATTTCATTTTTTAGATTTATGAGTAAAATTTAATAGTTACTGTAGGTACATACTGTGTTTTATGAAAAAAAACCAGTTGTATGCCGATATTTCAACCATTTTTTATTGGCCTACTAAATTTTGTAAACCTAGACCAAAAGCTTAAAATCACAATGAAATTAATCAAAAATATCCTTGACATATGGGTTGTAAACATGCATAAATAAATTGAAAATTTAATTTTAAAATGAACAAGTTTAAGCTAAATTTCGTCACCATGGAATGACGATATTTGGAAAATGTTAATATTTATGAGCTGAACTCTGGACAACCGTTTTCAATTTCTTGGATCACTGAGTTATTACTGAACTTGTTAAAAGCAATCACTTTGATGTTAGCCTACATAGACTATTTATGAGTGCCATAGCAACAGACTTTCATTGTTTGCAGGTTAAATTGGGTTGTTTGTCAAAAATTTATATAAAGTTCGATTGAATTTCTCACACAAGCAGTCCTGTGACAAAAACAATATATAGATAGCATAATGAAAATATGTGTGCAGGAATCGAAGTAATTGTAATTTATTTGGAAGTTAAGTAGTAGGCTACATGTACAATATTAAAAACTAAGCTTATTGTATTATATTAATTTTTAATATATTAAATTAGAGCTCTCTAATATTTAACAAATATACCTAACCCCAAACTCAAATGTAAACATGTGTGAATTACACACAATATTTGTTTTCAAGTTTAGACAATAAATCACCAAACGATCTCATTTTTCAAATAAAAATAATAAATGAAATAAACTTACCAAGTCAAAGTGGAATGGGTAGACACTTCTAAAAGAGTTCACAGCTTTCATCAACGTAATGAGAATTCGAACATGAAATGGCATCCATCGGTCGATCGTTGTTGATGAGAGTTGCTGGATCCGTTTTTGTATAAGGACTACTGTAGCGCTGTGAGTGGTGGAATTGGATGCTCGTTTTCAATGTGTTTTCAACGAGAGAGCAACCGTTGAAAACAATGTTGCATTTAAAACATTGAAAAATTCAACCGCCAACGGTTATTCAACCTCAACAACCAAATTTCAACGTTGGAAACACGTAGGTGCGCTACCTGGGATGGGTATATAGGTATTTATGTTCAACGGATCTCGAAAACAGCTCTAATGATTTTCACGAAATTTGGATTATAGTAGGTTTATGATATAAAAATTCGATTGCACTAGGTCTTATCCCTGGGAAAACTCTCTGAACAACATTAAAAGGATAAATCATCCTTGGCTGAAACAGCTGAGACTTTCGTCGTCTGTGGATAGTAATAAGCAAGGACGATCCTCCTTGGTAATAAGTGAGCGAGTGATTCTGTGGAAAATCAAAATATCGCATCCCCAAAATTCATAAGCTGACGTATAGCCAGCTGTAAAAATATAAACACGACCTAAAAGATAAAGAAACCGTAAGGGTTTGAAAGTTAAAATTATTCATAATTGATTAAAAATAATAGTCATATTTAAAATAAAAACATATTTTGCAATGTTTCCAAATTCATCAACAAAGTTAATTTTCTTCTTTTAATCCTTCAACCTTGAAACTTTTTTTAGCAGATGCACTCAGCTGCTGGGTGGCTCTCAATCAATCAGCTTATTTCTCATGAATAATATCATCTAGAAATTTTAATCAACTTGATCAAAATATCTGATTTGTTGACATGACATACGGTATATCATTCAAAATGAAAGTAAAATTTGTGGTCAGAAACCACATTAGTACTTTCCCAATCATTTAAAAAAATTATGATCTGTTTATCAATAAATAACTAACGAGCGAAGCTCGGTGCCCCAATACCGTTTCAGTATTATCTATAATAAAGTGAAGAGCTACTGGCATACACGTACGGGATAGGAAAATTATGTTTGACGCATCATCACGTCTGAACTACTGGACTGATTAACTTGAAATTTTGCATATAGATTCTTAATTATCCAAGGATGGTTATAGGCCTATTTTCAATTCTTCAAAATTTCATTACCGTACGTCAAGTTTTCAGTTTATCAAGTTTTAAAATAGATCCTTGCGGAGCACGGGTTCCTGCTAGTTTTAATATAACTTATCCACTGTTTTTTATTAATATTAGTATGAATGAAGTTGACAAATAATATAATAATGTCTCTCAGTTCAACTGTTTATGTCTTGCGACAGCTCGGATTTTTATCTTATTGTAGTTGCAGTAGACATAATTCTATCACAAAATACCTACTTAGTTATTTTATGAAATTTCAATGAAAATGGGTTTAATTGAAACAAATAAGTACCTATTGGAAGACCTTTTAAAAATGGTTTGCATGGACTACATCACGCCCACAGATTTGTAAGGGGTTTTCTTTGTGAAATTTATTTATTATTTATAAAAAAAATATTTCTTTTCCGAAAAAAATGAATATTGCTCATCTGATAATTTATTCTTTTCATGACAATAAATTAAAAAGTTAATTTATAAAAGTAACTTTTATAAACTTTAAAAAATGAATATTGCTCATCTGATAATTTATTCTTTTCATGACAATAAATTAAAAAGTTAATTTATAAAAGTAACTTTAATAAACTTAAAAAAATTAATATTGCTCATCTGATAATTTATTCTTTTCATGACAATAAATTAAAAAGTTAATTTATAAAAGTAACTTTTATAAACTTTTTGTAAAAGTTAATTTTGAATATTTAAACTAAAACTCCTAGTGTAGGTAGGTAACTCACTAAATTGTAAGAAACCTTTCCATATTTTATAAATTCAAACAACAATCATGGTTTATCGAAAAATCGAAATTAAACCTGAATAATACAGGCTTATACATGCTTTTCCACGTAAATTATTGTTGTATAGTTTGCAATTGCAACAATCATTCAAGGACTCCGCTCAAACAGGCTGGCCAACATAACAAAGTTTTTGTACGGGTGAAACGAAATGACTCAATATTATTCCAGTTTTCCTTAAATTTTAATTTTAGACCCAATTTATTAGTAAATTTTCCAGGAAAAAAGTGTTAAGAACGACCAGCTGTTGAACATTCTACAAAATATCAAGAAGTAAACAATATTACTAAACATCAGATGGAGCTTGGAGCACGACTGATTCTACGGTGGCCAGAAGGTGCAAAAGCAACCTAACTTACGGCCCGTGTTATTGTATCTCAATTTTTGATTTTTTGACATAAGTTAATACAAATTTGAGTGAAAATTGATAGGCCTATTTTAATTAAGTTTTTCTTGAGATGGTGTTAGCCGAAAGGAATTCGGATACTTTACGGAATGGCAAACGATCTCGAGGACCAAGTCCAAATGGTCATGTTTCAGATTCTAGTAGTGAGGAGGAAGGAGGTAGGAAATTCAAAAGATTGTTCCTTTTATATTTCTCTTTCTCTAGATATTTCAATTGAAAGGCAGAAATAGAGCTGGAGAAATTATTGTATAATTTTAGAAGTAAGCAAGTTTTTTTATCACTTTCTGTTAATAAAAATTGATATTTCATAGTAAAACATGGTTTATAGGGGTTAAATTTCCCATGCATACCCTAATAATTTTGCACAATCAATTATACTGTCATAAAAGCAGAATAGAACCCTGTGAGTGAAGATATTATCTTATTATTTTGTTTACAAAGTTCACCATCCCATTATTATTCAATTAAGTTATATTTACTGCAACTCTCAGTTTTTTCTTAGCCTACCTCTCGAAGCTCCCTGTTCAATCATCAATTTTATTGAGAATTTCAAATTTCAATGCCAATCATACTTTAGCAGCTACCCAACCTGTACTGACCCTCCAATGCTAGAGTTGACAGGTTTGTTTAGAATGATGTTTATGAATAAACAAATACTATAATTTACACAACTGAAGCCCTTTTATGCTATTAACAATAATAATTGAATTTTATCGCCAGCGCTTGACATAAATACCTGGTGTTGATGGGAGATGAAACTTTTCTTTCCGCATTCAAATTAAGCTTACATTGATGTTAATGTATTTACTTTTTCAATTTATGAATATTATATTTTACTATTGCAGTAATGCTCACAGGATTGTTGTGGGGGGGGGGTGGACGCAGACTAAGTCATTGAAATTATTGGGGGGGTTGATTGCTCACAATCAAAAAATGGTCAGCAGTGTTTAAAAATAGCTACTAACGACATTTGTTTGTATGAGGGGGGTAGAAGCTGGATTTTTTAATAAATTTAGGTTGGGGGTCTTCCCATATACATTATAATCTAAGTTGAATGATGTACAGGCGCTAGCTTACATAAGGCATACATTGATTGATTGAGTACTTTATATATGTAGATTGCAATATATACTGGCTTAATTATACACTTATATACAATAGCTTACAATACAGCAAAATTATAGATGAATTTACAAAATATAAATGAAGAAAATAATTATTGAGCTGTATATGATATGAAAAAAAGCAATTTTTAATAACTATAGATAAAATAGATAATATTCTTATGCATCTACATAAATTGGCGGAGCTTTGGACATATCAATGTCCATTCTTCGGAAAGAATATTCGAATATCCTTCCCACTAACTCTCTACCAAAACGTTGATTTCATTAATTCAACTGAAGATTTATTCAAAAATGAAAATATTGTAAAAGTTTTAATCAATATGAAGATATAAGAGGAAAAAAAATTAATAAAGTAAAATAATTATATAAGTAAGTGAGATCAAATCATTAATTAAAATGGAGTAGGCTGAAAGTAGATCATTTTGAGGCAAGTAGATCATACATGAGAGAGGCAGAGAATTTGACTTCAGATTACTGTTAGGGGGTCTTTAGTGTATATGAAATCCGATGTCACGTCCCAGGGTGGTCGACAGATTGGTGGGAGGAGGGTAAGTTGTAAAAAACGCGCGCTTATAAAATCGCCTGTCCTGCAGCTACTATTCATAGTACAGCTTTGACTTTTTCCTGAATATTATCTACATATAACTGACTTTCAATATGGTCCTCTACATTTTTACGATAATCCGCATAGTTTTTCCGGAAAAAATTAAAAATCTCGAAAAATGTTTTTTTTTATTATGGACTTTTTCTTATTTCTCGATTATTTAAGTCCAATAAACGTTGTAGGCCGTTTCTTCTTGAATCCAATGATGTATATAGTTTGGGGGTTACGATCATAGATGCGGCGGTGGGAGGGGGATAGCATTGTTACACTGCGGCGCGGTCCACCCCTCTTGATTAATGCGCGTAGCGGCCTGCCTATCGCATCGCTCCTACTAGTCTATGCATTCAAATTTTGTATTTCAGGAACGCTATCTTCTTTATTTTCGGTCGTTGAACACGATTTTTCAACTTTCAAGCCCCAATAATTGATAATTCTCATCATATTCTACAAATTATGGTCAAAACTACAAACTTCATCTCATTATCATTATTTATGATTATATTGTAATGATAAACCATCTTGGTAGGAATCCTTCGTGTTTTTCAGTCGAATATTTTATGAAGAGTCAATGATTAGGTATTCAATTTAGTTCAATGATGACTTTGGCAAGGTGTCCACGCGGCGGGAAAACCGGGAATTGTACGGGAATTTTGTCGAGATAGAGGAATTTTTTGACACTTTCGTCAACTAGCTAATTGTTTATTAATTAAGGACAGAGTTGCAATTTAGCCAGTGGATAAGTGGTGTATTAGTGATGGATGATGCAGGTTGGTGTATCGATGTGGCGTTTTATAAATATAGTGTATCGATACGGCGTTTTATCGGTGCGTGTATTGATGGATTCTATTGGAACGAGGAGGTTTTTTTCGATATTCATTATTAACGAATTTTTATTTATGCCGAACCGAACCTCGAACAGCGCAGCGAACCATGCACTTCGCTGCGCAGCGCGCCGTGCAGCGAACCGCTCAGCGAATTCAAACAATAAAGTGGTCAAGTGAACTTCATAGTGAACTGTCAAGTGGTGAATCTTTTTCAATTTTAATAATGAAACATCTGTACTGTTGATTTATTTTACTAATTTCGGCTTCAAATCATTAGTTTCCGTAGTGTCAATGATATCTGAAATAATTTCAAGACATAATAATGTTCCAATCACTTATTTTTTTCCAAACATGATTAGAATATTAATTGAATTGGTTTCTCTTATACATTCTTGTGATCAATAATTGATCATCCATTGAATCGATAATATATGTAATGATTTATGTAATTTTCTCATTACGTGGCCTATATAATTGTAATTTGTCTTTGGCAATGAATGGATTTTGATTTGATTGATAGGTACTAAATAAATAAAAACCAATTGGAGAATTCAATCAAACAGGCTCTAGGATATTATAATATATTTGGTAATAAAAGGATTTAGAGTAGTTATAATAATCTATCACGAAAAATTAATATTATCCACCTTGCTTATCCGGTTTTGATCAGGGTCGTTTCAAATAAGCAACATATTGGATAAACTGTTTCCATCTGCTTAATGTTTTTGGTTTTAATTATGTATAGTCCAGTCAAGGAAGAGTTCTAGAGGGAAAAGTTTAGAGGACAATTTTTGACCCCGCATTTCTGTTTAAGGTAGTAAGGAGGTAAACATATAAAAAGTCCCCACCCTACCATCTGTGCTAAGGGGGTGGGGGTGGTTCAAAGGTACCATTTTTTGGTTTCTCGCAAATAAATCAAAAGCTATACATCTTTTGGAGATGACTGTTCTATACAAAATTTCCTACATACAACACTTTTTCTATATCATCCATAGTTTTCGAGATATCCGCTCTTGAAGGTGTGACATTTTTGAAAAAAGAACAAGTTTGCTTCCATTTTTTTTGCTATTTTAGCTCTTATAACTTCTTAAAAATCGATGGAAATAATTCATGCTAATTATGAGCTCATAGAGCATCAAATTCTCTTCAATCTGATGTATAATTCCACACTTTTACGCATTTCCCTACGACTTTTGCAGCAGATTTAGTGTTGAATGTGAAATTTCCAGTTTTGCAACAATAGACCAATTGACAAAGGAATTTGGGAGGAGTGTTTTGAACACAATTTTTGACTTTGCAGTACTAGTCAGAACATGTCAAAAGTCCCCATCCCTACCCCATGTGCTGAAGTGATGAGGGTGGTTTAAATGTTGCATTCTTTAGCTTTTTGCTTCCACGCTTATAATCTTGGCAACAATGCGTTCAACCAAGATGACTGCTCTAAAATGAAGTTTGATAAATTCTCTACAATTCCTGTTAAGTGGAGTTTTGTGATATTCCTAACAGTTTTCGAGAAATCCGGTCTTGAAAGTGTGACATTTTTGAAAAAAGAACAAGTTTGCTTCCATTTTTTTTTTGCTATTTTAGCTCTTATAACTTCTTAAAAATCGATGGAAATAATTCATGCTAATTATGAGCTCATAGAGCATCAAATTCTCTTCAATCTGATGTATAATTCCACACTTTTACGCATTTCCCTACGACTTTTGCAGCAGATTTAGTGTTGAATGTGAAATTTCCAGTTTTGCAACAATAGACCAATTGACAAAGGAATTTGGGAGGAGTGTTTTGAACACAATTTTTGACTTTGCAGTACTAGTTAGGAAGAGAACATGTCAAAAGTCCCCATCCCTACCCCATGTGCTGAAGTGATGAGGGTGGTTTAAATGTTGCATTCTTTAGCTTTTTGCTTCCACGCTTATAATCTTGGCAACAATGCGTTCAACCAAGATGACTGCTCTAAAATGAAGTTTGATAAATTCTCTACAATTCCTGTTAAGTGGAGTTTTGTGATATTCCTAACAGTTTTCGAGAAATCCGGTCTTGAAAGTGTGGAATTGTTGAAATAGCAGGTTTTTATATAATTTTTAGCACTTTCAGGTCTTATATGGTAACTCTCCAACAATGCATTGTAAAAAACAATGCTTATTGTAGGTTTGTAGAGCATTGAATTCTGTTCAATTTGATTCATTGTCTCACTATTTAAAGCTTTCCCCTCTCATTGTTATAGCAGCTTTGATGTGGGGGGGGGGGGTAAAATTTTCAATTCTGTAACAAGTGTCAATTCAGCTGCTCCACATCTTTAACAGAGGGGATGAAGATGCCCACTTATGCTATGTTTAACTTCTAAGTAGTCCTAATTGAGCTGCAAAGTCAAATATTGTGTTCCAGATACATACCCCCTTCAAATGTCATTGTCAAATGATCAATTGTTGAAGCATTGAAAATTCAACCCCCTACATTAAAGCTGCTATAACAATGAGGGAAAAACTTCAAATAGTGAAACAATACATCAAATTGAAGAGAATTTGATACTCCACAAACCTACAATGAGCATTGATTTTTACAATGCATTGTTGGAGAGCTATAAGCCCTGAAAGCGCCAAAAATTTGATAAAAATCTGTTATTCCAACAATTCCACACTTTCAAGACCGGATTTCTCGAAAACTGTTGGAAATATCACAAAACTACACTTAACAGGAATTGTAGAGAATTTATCAAACTTCATTTTAGATCAGTCATCTTGGTTGAACGCATTTTTGCCAAGATATAAGCGTGGAAGCAGAAGCTAAAGAATTCAACATTTAAATCACCCTCATCCCTTCAACAAATGGGGTAGGGATGGGGACGACTAGTGGGACGACGAACGGTTCGGAGAACTGTTTATTTAACAGCTGAGTGTTAAAATTATGAAACATATGGCTAATGTTCGCTGCAGGGCGGATTGTCGCTACGCTGCACCAACTCTCTCAGAAAAATCTACTAGATGAACTTCTGTACCAGATTTGAACATTTTATTTTAAATACTTCTTGAAAATGTGAGAAAAAGCAGAAAAACGCTCAAAAACTGCTGATCTTGAGCGGAAATTAGGCATTATTTCAAAACCATTCCAAGAGAACATTTTTATACAGTTTCAGCAGAACCTGCGTACTAAATTTCAACATTTTTTACCTATTAGCTATTGAAAAAACTAGGAAAACGAAAAATTAACGCTGGAAAAACGCAGGTTTTGGGCGTTTCTTTTCATTTTTTTAAAGTCCGTTATTAGTGCGCCTCTAGAAGGCCAACTGGACATACATTCCAAATTTGAACGCATTTTCTTTGAATTATGTAGTGCAGGGTTGCAAAAATCTTTATTTCAATCAGAATTAATTCAGTTATTTCTTATTTAGAGACTTTGTTAGGATATTATGAGATTTATGGTATTTCAGTCTAATAGTTCTTTGACATTTTAAACAGGAATGATATGGTGAACTTAACATTCATGTGTAAGCCTCTCAAGTATGAATTTGCTCGAGAACTGTAGAAAAATGCATTGAAAACTCAATGAAAAACTTTAGAAAAGAACCACTCTACAAACGCTGGGCGCAACGCTTGGAAAAAGCTGTAAAAGCGCCTCTCAAGACAAAATTTCTAGACCCTTGCTGAACTTCTGTACATGATCTGTCAATTAGTTCCTGAGAAGGCGTAGAAAACGCAGGAAAATGCTGAAAAACCTTGGGACTTGGACGTTCCAAGACCCTCCCAATACAACATTTTATACCTCAGCTGAGTCTGTGTACCAAATTTAAACATTTTCTCTTGATTATTATTATTTTTTTTTAATGTAATAACATTGTTTGATAAAATAATAAGGTAGTCCTTGTGCTATTTTTCTTCCAAATGTATTTCTTACAAAATGTGTGAAAACGCAGAAAAAGTGCTAGAGAAATTTTTTCAAATCCGTTCTTAGTGCGCCTCTAGAAGGCCAACTGGACATCATGCCAAATTAGAACGTATACGAAAGTTGGTGCAGTAGATTTTTAGTTTCGTTGATTATGAATGAGGGAGTGAGTGCATGAATCAATACTATTTCGCTTTCATATGTGTAGATGATCACATAAAATGCAATACTCATATGGAATACTAGCAGGAACCCGTGCTCCGCAAGGATCAATTTTAAAACTTGACGTAATGAAATTTTGAATAATTCAAAATGAGCCTATAACCATCCTTGGTTAATTAAGAATCTATATGCAAAATTTCAAGTCAATCAGTCCAGTAGTTCAGACGTGATGATGCGTCGAACATAATTTTCCTATCCCGTACGTGTATAAGCCAGCTCTTTACTTTATTATAGATAACTAGCAGGAACCCGTGCTCCGCAAGGATCTATTTTAAAACTTGACAACCTGAAATTTTGAAGAATTGAAAATAGGCCTATAACCATCCTTGGTTAATTAAGAATCTATATGCAAAATTTCAATTAGATAGTCCAGTAGTTCAGACGTGATGATGCGTCATACATAATTTTCCTATCCCGTACGTGTATAAACCAGCTTTTTAACTTATTATAGATATAGTTAACGACATAACGACTGCAAGAGATAGGACTGTGGAACAGATTAGTGATGAAACAATGGGCCCGTTCTGTGTACATGGAATGTGGTAAATTGTCCGATTCACAATAATTTACCAAGTAAAAAGTTCCACGTTCCATGGGAGGAATTTTGACAGATTCTGTTCCAGAATCCTGTTCCAGTTCCAACTTTCTGCCCCACAGTCGAAGTGTGGTAAATTGTCCGACCTGGGGCCCGTTTCACAAAGGTACAAGTAGGTTACAAGTCTTGTTGCCAACCATGGTTTTGGAGAACAGCTGATTACTAGCGTTTCACAAAAGCAGAATTGTAAACTTGTAGTTACAATGAATTTCTACAAGTTTACAAGTGATTTGCTTGTTACGAACAAGTGTTTCACAAAGATTTTCATTGTAGCCAACAATTTTTGTCAAAATTACTTGTTCGTAACTATGAAATTTCTACCGAGGTGGAAAGCTATGTAAAGGATTTACAAGTGATCATTAAAATGATTTTAAATATTCAATAAATATTTCTAATAATCAAAAATGCCCTATATCCCTCTAAAATTGATTATTTTGGAAATATATGCATCTGGAAATCAAATTTAATAATTTCCAAAATAGTTATTAATGTGTTACCTCATAGGTTATGTGTACTATAGTATATATACACAGTATATATAGTATACATTATATATAGTACATCTACTATATATATATACAGAGTACATATAGTGTGTAGGTTACAAATTCAGCAATAAATGAAGTAGACTGTACAAAAAACATTATATTGCTTTCAAATATTTTCAAAGTAATCATTGAAAAGTACAAGTAACCTTTATAAAGGATGAAAAAAGGAAATCATCATGAAAATAGGTTATGTTTACTATTGAAGTACTTGTAGACTTGTAAAATTGTAAACTTGTAGATCATAAATTTTTGTGAAACGTGAGTACTTGTAAACTTGTAACTACAAGTACTTGTTCGTAACCATGGTTGGTAACAATACTTGTACCTTTGTGAAATAGGCCCCTGGTACAGTTCCAACAGGTTCCAACTATCTGAGCTCTCATTGGTCAATTATTGTAGTCTGCTTGCTTCTCTGCGCATGCGCTGATAGTTAGTTTACCATAGCATAGCATAGAATACATAACCAACAATGATGTTTGAGAACCATTCATTAAATGAATTTTTCTCGATAGAAAATTTGAGATTAATGGAATAAAAGATATTTACACTTTTCTAGACGGTACGTTTGTAAAACAGCCTTTCTTCATTCACGCAGCTAGTAAACAACACAGTTTAGTGTAAATCAACTTTATATGTGCGCGCCAAAAGCTTGAACTAACGATTTTGAAATGGCGTTTCATGGGAACATTTTGCACTAGTCACGTGATGGAACAATTTACGATTGGAACTGGAACAATAAATTTACTGTACACAGAACGTACACTATGATAGCGCCAGAAGTGTCTCAAACACAATAGTAGGTACTACATGAACTTTTTGAAAGTGATTTGAACCAAAAATTGTTGAAACAACAGAACTAAAACCTTATCATTCTACCTCCATTTAGAGAGGCTTTTGTTTGAGCCGAATGTAAATCTATATAAAAATGAATGTCTGTTTGTATGTTTGTTTGTTCCCTATAGACTTGAAAACTACTTGACATAACGGCATGAAATTTTTGGAATATGTTGTTTGAATATTGGGGATGATTTCTGAACAGAAATTTTCCCCCTATTATTGAGAAACTGGAAAATGTTGGGAACAAAATTATTCACCTCATGAAAGAGAGTTGTTCATATTGCATTCATTAATTGGGTACTGAAGAATGACAGAATAATTTACATTTTTTTTTAAATTTAGCTTAGCTTATATTCATCCTAAAATGGAAGATGGTAAGAATATGGAATATCCATTAAGATAGCCTTATTTTCAAAGATCCAGGTAGGAGGAAGGATGAGAATAACAAATATTCCGTACAAATTATTTCAGTGTCCCTTAGTCAATACCTTTTTTCCTTGGACTGGTCACAGATATTCCATGTAAGGGATGCGAATGAGATAGTTAACAAATTTTCAAATATGCTGTCTTATCATCTCTCCGTCTTCTGCCCAATGAAAAGACGCAAAAAGGGAATGCGAGACACAAGAGCACAAGGTAATGAGTGATACACTCCGGAACTGAAGGCTATGAAAAATCACATGTTAGTCCTGTATAAAATTTGGAAGAGCCGAGATGATGTAGAAGACAGTGTAGATTCAAAAAAAATAAGAAAACCACATATTGATACCTCAATCCGTATAATTTTGTTGATGTAAAAGTTGTATAGCTGAAATCATGAGTCAGTGCATGAAGGAATGTCTGTGACAAGGAACCTAAAATACGTGTATTCTAAGTACATAGGATGGGAATGTGTGATAGCTCCCAAATAGCCTCAGCTGATGTTATGAATGAATGAATGAATGGAAAAACTGTAGTAATTGCATGCCATGAATTCTTCAGCTGACGAAATGATAAGTCACAACATATTTTTTTTCTTATGCACTTTCAATGTTATTTTAATATCCTGAAAAAGGACGAAACAGTGAGTAAATTTTGTTGTCCAACGATCTCGACCTGTGAAAAGCTTCGAAGAATACGTGTTCAAAATTTGAAGCTGATTGATCAATTCTTTCTAAAGTTATTGTAGAACATACAAACAGACGAACAACGACTTTGCCCTTGATTAAGTCAAAAGTGAGAACTCGCTAACGCTCGTTCAAGTAAAATTTCATTTTTTTAACTTTCTAAACCTGAACTACAGTAGTCTATAAATTGTTTCCTATGTATGAAATTTTAAAGCAGATTTCAGAACCTTGTTATTCTTTGCCTAGATCTCGCAGTTTGAATGAGATCTTTCCCAGAACTTGGGACTACCAACTTTTTTTCGTAATCTCAAATTACATTGGTTGTACTCTTCTCAGGAGGTTAATTGATACCCAACCTTTTGAAACTTTTTCTTGGGGTTTTAAATGAATTTATCAATATCCTTGAGAAATCTTAAAACTGCAGAGAAATTAGGTTAACATAGGCCATATAACATCCGGTTTTTGAGAATGATAACACATCCATTTGAATACAGCACCTACTAACCAGTCCCTATTATTGAAATACAAACGCTATTCCACTTTTTGTTTTTTCTGGTGAATAAACAAAATCTAATATATATCATTTTATTGATTGGTATACAAACTAATTATTTAAATTAATTTATTAATATTAATCAAGAGTAGTTTTTATTTTCGGAACCAAAAAAATGAACTGGTTGGTGTATCTTTCTTCTGATTGGTTGACAATCGTGCGCAATCGTTTACTGCGCATGATATAAGTTTGTAATGTTGCATCACTGATGCCAAAGTTTAGGCCTTTTGTCTATCATGTTGAATGTTGAATGCGAATGCATTAACAAGTCACTATTGGCTTCTTTACTTTAACTTTCTTCAAATTTATTCGTGTTCTTAACTTGTTAATATTTCTAAATAAAATGGGCAGGAAAAGACCGAATGACGTTTTTGACGTTCTCTTGGAGCCGTGGACAGGTAGGCCTAAATTATATTGAGATGTTTGAATTGGTATTCCCGTGATATATTTAATTGTTCCATAGATTGCTAATAAATCATTTTTTAGAGTATCTTTAGTTAAATTACGTTTCGGTTATGATAGTTTTTCAACTTGGCTAAATCTTTTTTTTAACTTTATTCTTAACTTTCTATTGGACTTTAGTTTTTCGTAAAATAGTGCAATGTCAAGCAAGGAACGAATTGAAGATTACCACCCAGTCCTATGATGTTACGAAAAATGATTTATTCCAGTGATTCTTCCATACGCTATGTTTATAAATGATAGTTTTTGCATGATTTCAAATTGCAGATCTTGATTTTCACTATTTTAATTCTGTGAGTTGAAATTTAGTTTTGGTTTAAGTAATTCATTCCGGAAGTGAGCATATTCAAGTTAGATATACTTACAACTTGGTTTATTTTGGTTGCAAAATGATGACAAACTTTTTCTAAACTCTTTTCTAACTTTTTATTTAGTACCTATCGTGCATTCTAAGCTAGCTTTATTTTTTATCACTTTTTATAACTTTAAAGTAGGTAGTCTAATCTCACAAAGTTCAGTAGTGTGCTACGGCAAAGTAGCGTACCGGTACGCGAAAGATTGAAAACAAACATTTTTTATGTAAGATTAAGTAATCTATATATGTTTTTGAACAATTTAAACCACTTCCATGTAGATTTGGATAAAATTGCCAGCCAAAAAATAGAAAATGTCAAAAAATGGTCTCTGCTTTGCCTCCTTTCACCCGCCCCCTGATTAATAGTTATTATTTTAGAGGAATAGTCTAGTTCCTATCACTAACGAGAAACTTGAGACATCTTTTTAAGCTGCGTTTAAACCAAAGTTATTGTTTATTTTTTCGTCCTTATAGATTTTATTAGATAGAACGGAACTTGACAAACATGATATGTTTATCATGTGTATGATAAGGTAGTTGTGTTCAATCTAATAGAATCTATAAGGAAGGTAAAATAAACATTATGTTAATAACTTTGGTGTAAACACAGCTTAAGAATATGAATTGAAAAATCTTATTAACCCTACATCTTACCTACAATTATTTAGGCTAGCAAGGCCTACTTTTGTTAGCTCTTTCATAAAAGGGATTGAAGTCACCAATCCTTTTTTTAAGTTAGGTAAGCTATGATTAGCCTATGAAATGTTAGCTATAACATTTTACAATTAACAATTTAAATTGAAAAACCGTAAAATAGTGAATGACAAACACTTTCAAATGAATGTTTCATAAATTTTTCAAATTAGATTGTGGTTATCAAAACTGTTGCAACCTATGTTAGGTTAGGTAGGTACAGAATCATATTGACTTCTAGTATTCTGGACTTAGCCTATACTTGATGTGAATGCATTTCATCCAAATATTATTTTTATCTTTACATTATTTAAATGGTTTTAAGATAAAACAGCTGCTTATCTTACAGATGATTAAACTGAGTACTGATCGTGGTAATCATTGTTTTTACTCATCTTGACCATATGTTTATAACAACTACAATATTTAAAACAACTATTTACTAGCTTGATTTTATTATTAATTTATCGATTGATTCCAGTAAATGCTAAACATTTTTTATGTTTCCACATTATGAAATGACTCTTGAAAACAAGATTATACCTGACGGATTACCTGACCTTGACGGATTACGGAAACTTGAGAGTATCTAAATTTACTTTTTTATTCGTCACTTTTTTTGTTATTATAGATAAATACCGTAGAGACAATGGAGGTAGGTCTACTTTTCAGTATACAGAAGTTGTTATTTTGACTATTTACAGTAACCTGTTATTATTGAAAATAATATTGTGCCGACTACAATGCTTCTACGTATAATATATTGTCAGGTTAAGGAAGATGGGTGAGGTCTTGATTGTTCAGTAACAAGAAAATGGTTGACTACTGTTAGGTTGGCTGTCCACGTGGGCTTTTTCGTTAGTCCACAAGCATTTTGAAGACGCGCGAAATGAATTTAGTACCGTACGTCAAGACTTTCCTTAACTTACTTTTTCTCGTGACTGAACCTTTTATAGTTTTTATTTTCTATAAATATAAAAGAAAAATGGCACTGATTCATTCATTTACTTAGGTACTCATTCATAATCAACAGATCTAAAAATCTACTGGTCCAAATACGTTTAAATATAGCAGGTTTGTTCAGTTGGCCTTCTAGAACTGATTTTGAAAAATATTCCAAAGATGTGCCCAAATCTGTGTTTTTGCGTTTTCTTAGATTTTTCAAGAACTAATTGGCAAAAAATGTTCAAATTTGGTACACAGGTCCAGCTGAGGGACGGTTTGAAAATGTTGCATTTGAAGGGATTTGGAATAACGCATTAGTTCCACCCAAGGTCGGCGATTTTTGCGCGTTTCTCCGGCATTTTCTAGGTCTTCTCAAGAATTGATAGACAGCGCATGTTTAAATTTGGTACAGAACATCAGCAAGAATCTAGAAATTTTTCTTGAAAGGAGTTCAGAATTACGCCCAAGATAGGCGTTCTCCTAGCGTTTTTACTGCGTTCTTTCAGTTTTTTCAAGATCTAATCGAGAGAAAATGTTCAAATTTGGTACAGAAGTTCAGCTATGATATATACATTGTTTTCTCTTGGGTGCTTCTTAATTGGACCGTAGATACGCCCAAAATTAGCGTTTTCCAGTATTTTTCTGCGTTTTCTCACCTCTTTCATAAACTATTCGACAAAAAAATGTTGAAATTCGGTAAACAGGTTGATTGATCTAAGGTGAACAAATGTTTTATTGAAATGAAAGGGCTTTGAAAAACGCCAAAACATACACCCAAGATCTGTGTTATTTTCCTCTTTCAACAACATATCATCCTGCGCTGCACAATTTAAAGCAAAATGGTGATCAATCGAGTCGGAAAGTCTCTTTTGACTTTTGACGGAAAGAAGCAAGCTCAAGCCGATCCTATTATTGGATGATCCAGCGGGATTGTCCAGGGGGCAGGGCTCTATACAGATACGGCGAGCGAAGCTCGAAATTAGTAGTCATTCTTATTTCACTCGATTTTACTTAATAGAGTAGACTCCGATTAGAAGATTTCTGATTTGAAGGCGTATCCGGTTAGAGTGCTATTTTTAGACAGTTTTTGCTAGTACTCCATATAATTAAATGTATTTTGGATCCTAGTACAACGCGATGTAACTTATAGCTCTGTTTCCATATCATATTCTTGTTCCCAGTGTGTAAAACCCTTCAAAAGACTATTATTAACCAGTGGCAGGACAAAAGTATTATTTATGGAACAGTTTCTTCCACCTCTTGGGATTTCCCTGGTTAACCCGGTTGAATGGGGTTCAACACCCTCACCCACTTCCCAACGGTTACTGTTCTGAAAAGGCAGTTCTGTGAACTGGACATTGTCAGTACCGTTCATTGAACAGCCGTCGTGCGCAACATGTAATTTCTCAATGATAGCTAGTTGACTTGTCTTATTTTTGAACTTTTTTGGAGGGTGGGAGGGGGCTAAGTTCAATACAATTCAATACACGATGAATTGGATCAAGCTCTTCTAAAACGGTTTAAAGAGCAGCGTAATTCCAATACACAAATTAGTGGTGATTATAGTCCAGTCATCAGATACTGTAAGTTTTTTCTAAAAAAAATTCGAACATGCGAATTTTTCCGAGCAATTATTCTGGAGTATTGGATACCTTAAATAAAAAAAGGTCAACCTTCTAGCCCTGGAGCTCTTTACAGGGAGCCCAAAAACCTAGGATTCTCTGTTCCTTTTCCAGTTTTCTGCGATTTCCAACAAATCGAACCGTCGGACAAAAAAATCACTCTCGTTTGTATTTGATTGTATTTGTAGCTATCATTTTCTAACTATCACTCGACTGAGCAGATAGCGCTATCATTTCCATCTCCTCGACGTTACCAGATCGTTTTTAGAACAATCTAGAAATGTAATAAATTAACAAGATATTTGATCTCAATTATGAAAATTTATTTTTGGATTGAAGAGAACATATTTCGGCGAATAAAATAAAACGAAGAATATATTTATGCTCTTGCTAAATAGAAAATAATTGATTATTTTTAACAAGAATGAACAGTTAATATTAAATGAGATATACCAGTATCTGCTATCCTCTATAGAAGGCAGTGGCAAGGCACTCAGAGAATCGGCAACGCTGTTCTCTTTCCACACTCTTATTATAAAGTGAACCTCACTACAGACTCACTATAACGTGGACGTGCTCTGGCAGCTGGATCGAACGATTCAAGAAAAATCGTTGTTAGAATATGTGCTGAAGCAATAGAAGTCACCAACATGTTACTCACGAGTGGACTGCATCTGATTGACAATAATCTGCTAATGGAGCCTTAGCCTTATCTTCAATGGGCCTGATTAATCGTGAGCGACTGAGTCGGCCGACTCAACGTCCTGAGCCCAAAAGCATAGAGTTAGATGGAACCTTTTAAGTTTTAAGCCGACAGAAACAGTTCTCGTCGACAGAAAAGTCCCCCGGTCTGTTTCCCGAGCACGACACCAAAACTGGAAATTGGCAAGTGTCCGAGGGCATTGGGCTGACCCACTCACGCTTGCAGTGAAAATGTATGCGTGCAGTGAGTAAAGTCTGCCCTTGTTGAAAGAAAAGTGAATACTGAAAATCTCATCTTTGAAATTGTAAATTACCCAAGTATATGGGCGATAGTGCTGAGTATTGGAGTAGAATATCAAAGGCTCATCAAAGTGTATCCTAAAATAATAAAAAACTTCTTTCTATCAGTGCACAGATTATTATAGAAGAGCGTATAGTAAGCATTTGGTAAGTCTTGATGACAGCTTAGGATGGTTTCGAAAATGTCGAATTCTCCTTTTTTTCAATAAAAGTCTGAGTGCACTCTCCATCTTTGTCAAAAACCCATAAATGACGACACTTACTGGCTTATAACTGGCAAGTAATACTTTTGAATACAAATACACTATGATACATCTAAATTCAAAAGAGTGGTTTGTATAAATATTTTTGGACTGAACATTTTGTTGAAATCTAGAAGACATAACCTCATTTCGGACTTTTAATGTTACCTAAATTTGGGAGAGAAATAGTACAAGGTATTCTTAGTTTTTCTCCCCCGATCTGTGCTTCATTGTAAAAACAATTAAGAATAAAAGAATAAAAATAAAATAGAGAATAAAGAGAATGTCAAAAGTAATGTGGCTTTTTCGTAGAATTAATATTGTGCGACCAATCTTAACGGGATTATTATCCCCAATCGAAACTCAAATGTGGCGATCCACCCACCTGTAAATAATTCGTCCAAACCCCAATTCGCAGGTAACGGAATAGGGGTAGTTGAATTTTTAACTCAACCAAATGTGTCTAATTCAGCAACATTCATTCAATTAATCTACTCAAAATAATTATTGGATTATAGAGCAATAATTATCAAAGCAATTTGAATAATTAAGAGAAATTATTAAATAATTATTTTGAGTAGATTAATTGAATAAATGAAATGAATGTTGTTGAATTAGACACATTTTGTTTTAAAATAGGGAATCATTCCATCCATCTTAGAATGGTTGAGTCAATGATTTTTTTTGAATGGAAATATTTCACTCCTATGTTATCTCTGTTATGGAACAATGAATAGTATAGAAATACTCCCAACTACATAGAAACATGAACAATATAAACCTGTTAGTATTGTTAGTTCTGTGACTTCAGGAGCACTAACAAAAGAGTTGAAAGTTCAACTACCCCTATTCCGTTACCTGCGAATTGGGGTTTGGACGAATTATTTACAGGTGGGTGTATCGCCACATTTGAGTTTCGACTAGGGATAATAATCCCGTTAAGATTGGTCGCACAAAATCAATTCTACGAAAAGGTCACATTACTTCAGACATTCTCTTTATTCAAAAGTATTACTTGCCAATTATAAGCCAGTAAGTGTTGTCATTGATGGGTTTAACAACGATGGAGAGTGCTCTCCTAAAACTCGTTCTTTCTCCGTGCAACACATTGCAAGTTATATATGATGCAAATCTCGTCTCTGATACGTATTGCAGATTTTCTTGACTCTGAAGAAATTATTATTGCTTAGTATAATATTTCCCAGAAGCTCCAACTATCATGTTTCGTGAAGTGTATAACACTATCATGAAGTTTATAACACTATGTATACACTATGTATTGTCGAACATAATAAATGACAATATCCTCTTCCTTTATGAAAAACACGTCCCTCTTAAGACCCGCAGAGTAACCAGAGACCCAGCTCCATGGCTCACTGAGGAAATACGTCATTTGATGCGTGATCGTGATTATTGGTGTAAGAAGGCTAGGCAGTCTAAGATTCCTGATTATTTTAATCGTTACAAGCGCTTACGAAACTCGTGTAAGCAAATGATCAGGAACGCAAAGGCTGGCTTCTATCAAAATTTGATATCATCTAAGAGATCATCAACATCATCATTATGGCGAGTTCTGAGAGGGATTGGAGCCAGCAAAGAGAGGCAGCCACCGACCGTTGCTCACTCACTTGACGCTCTCAATGACTTTTTCACTGATATCCCTGTAGGTTTGGACCAAGCCCGTGCTTACTATAATTCCTTACCAGGAATCCAATCAAATGAAGACTTCTACTTTTCTGGAGTTACTGAGCAGGAGGTTTTTCTAGCTATTAGAAGAATTAAAAGTAATGCGGTTGGAGCTGATAGTATCCCTATCAAGTTTTTGAAAATCCTTCTTCCCATGATTCTTCCTTTCCTAATCCATCTAATTAACACCTCACTAATGACTTCAGTTTTTCCTGAAGACTGGAAACGCTCTATTGTTATTCCTCTCAACAAAATTCCTAACCCTCTCACTCCCTCTGATTATAGGCCTATCAGCTTATTGCCTGTCCTGTCAAAGGTACTGGAGATTATTGCTCACTCCCAAATGAGTCTGTACATTCATGACTCTGGTTTGATTAGCGATTTCCAGTCGGGGTTCCGTGGTGGTCACAGTACCACCTCGGCTCTGCTGAGAGTTGCTGATGATATCCGCGGGGCTATGGATGGTAGACAGTTAACTGTTCTAGTATTAATTGATTTTAGTAAGGCCTTTGATTCCATTTTTCACCCCACCCTCTTGTATAAACTTCGTAAATTGGGATTTTCAAACACCACTGTAGCATGGGTAAGGTCTTACTTGCAGGGTCGGTGTCAGAGTGTGAGAGTGGAGGGTGTCTCTTCACAGTGGCGTAATGTAGATAGAGGAGTGCCTCAGGGGTCGGTCTTGGGTCCTCTACTGTTCAGCATATACATAAACGACGTGACTAGTTCTCTACTAACAACCAGATATCATCTATATGCAGATGACCTGCAAATCTATAAACACTGTAATAAAAAAGATTTCAACATGACAGTAGATGAAATGAATGATGAATTAGTACGTTTACTTGATTGGGCAGGTAATAATGCGCTAAAGGTGAACGAGACAAAGTCAAACGCAATCGTGGTTGGTTATTCGAGACTACTGAACACACTTGACTTGACAGATGGACCATATATTACAATCAATGGCGTACAATTAGAGTACAGCTCAGACGGGAAAAACTTGGGACTCACTATGACTAAGACCTTGGACTGGACAAACCATGTGACGTTGACATGCAATAGGGTGATTGCTGGGATCAAGACGTTGAAGAAGATTTCTGACATTTTTCTTTTTTCAACAAAGGTTATGTTGGTGAAGACCTTGATTTTCCCGGTTTTCAACTATTGCGACATTGTAACTACTGACATGACTGTTCAACTACAACAGAGGATGCAGCGTGCGCATAACTACTGTGTCCGCTTCATCTTCAACCTCAGACGTGGCGACCATGTGACTGAATACTTTGACCGACTTGGACTCATGAAGCTACATGAATGTAGGTCATTTCATGCGGTTCTCTTTCTGCATAAAGTGTTAAAAACTCAGACACCCAGGTACATAGCTGAAGACTTTCACTTCTTGTGTGACATTGGTCGGGGTGGTACCCGGCATGGTTCCCATTTACTGGCTGTCCCAATTCATAGGACAGTCATGTTCAACAAGTCCTTTCTTGTGACGGCTTGTGGATTGTGGAACACATTGCCTGTTGAGCTGAGGCGAATTGAGGACCTCGTCGGTTTGGCGCGGCTGTTTTCAGGTGGATCAGGGCTGGTGTGGGTGGCTGGACCTAGCTCATGGTTCATTGGCCAGTTTTTCTTTCTTTTTCTCAAAACAATCAAATATTTATTATTTCTCTTTCTTCCTCTTCTTCTTCTTCTTCTTCTTCTTCTTCTTCTTCTTTTTCTACTTCTACTTTTCTTTTGTAACATTGTATTATCTTTCAGTTTTTATTCTTTAATTTCTATTCATATCTTGATTATAATTTAGGTTTTGTTATTATTTTTTTTTCTCCATTGATTATTTTTTGTATTTCAATAATGTTTATTCACCTTGTTTGTATATATTGTATATATATATTTTTTTTCTTAATATGATTTGTTTAATCTAGCAATTATTTAGCGTTGTATTGGAGGGTTGAGTGTAAGAGAGGGCCGGCTGCGCCCTAACTCCGCCCTCCTAGGTAAAAATAAAGGCAGCCATTCTATTCTATTCTATTCTATGTATCATGAAGTTTATAACACTACTGATTGCCAACAAACACTCCAGTCGTAAATGTTTATTATTATTAATTCAAGTCGAATTATAATTGTATCATAAACATCTGATGATCAGACAGAGGATGAGGCAAAAAAACAACCTTTTAAATATTAATATTATTAATATTTAATAACATTAAATTATAAGTATTCATTTGCATTCTTTTTCAGGCGAGAAAATAAGAGTCGGTCGAGACTTTCAAGCTGTATGTCCTGAATTAATCCCAGTTCCAGGTCAGTTACAAGTTACAACTTTCTTTTCAATAAAATTCTTCAAAATAAACTAGTTTTTACATAATTTTTGCCATATACCTCAGATATTAATTGACACTGTGTAACTTGGATGTACTACAGTATTTCATTTTAGTATAAATTATTATTTACATCTTGAATTTCTATCAATTTTCGTTTTTGAAACTATGTTTTTAAATAAATAATTTAATAAAAACATTAACATTCTGTCACGTTAACTCTGGAAACTGGAATCCAAGAGTCCAAATTAAAATTTATAAATCTCCCTCACAGTGAAAATGCTTTTCTTTACTGAACATGGATTTATGGCAAGATATATGATAATTTATTAATAGATTACATTTTTGTATAGTGTCTGTATAGTATTGCAATCTTTTTCTTTTATTGCACTTCTGAAGTTCTATGAAACAAGCTCCTGGAGTGGGAGAAAGTTTACAGGAAAGCTTAGTTTTAAGATGACATTTTGGAGTGGTTATTCTATTTGAATATTAATTTAATCAAGAAATAGTAATTAAGTAGTTTGCTTTAATAAAACAGCCTGTTGTAGTTTAATATTCAATGAGAGACTGATGATTTCGAGTAGTGTACGCTTCTCAAAGTGTATTTTCCATCTCTAATGAACTTCATTTTCGAGCTACTGATTCATGAAGCTGTAATAGCATCTTTGGTTTTTTAAAAATGAATTGAACCAGTTGAATATTCTGTTAGAATGGCTTTTTCGAATGTAGCCTAAGCTTCCCCATCTTTGCATAATCGTCGCTCAGATTTGTAAATCTATACGGTACCGAACCTAATTTTCAATGTATTACAGTATTTCATCATATTTTAGAGAATCTTTTATTTGTAACTGTAACATTATTTTTATTTGGTGTGCATTTTTCAATTTCTTATTTCCAACAGATCGCAGACTAGAACAATGTCCAGACAGAGCTCTACTCGTCTGGTCACCCACCTCAGACATCTCAGACACAAAATGTAAGTGCTCACAATAAAAATTTTGCCTTCATTTTTAGCTTTAACCATAATAAACCATTATAGTCTCAGTTGGAATACAGAACTATTGTGGCTTTCAAATGACTTGACATCAGTCACGTTCAAACAGTCCAGAGTCTGCATCCCTCTTAACTCTATAACAGTCCAATAATTATATTAATTATTGTACCTAACCTGCTGTAATTTAACCAAATTACATTTGCCAAGGTACAATAATTAATATAATTAGACTAATGTTGAAGAGTTAACATTGTAATGCTCATTACACTCTACTTTTATAGATTGAGAATAATTACAACAACTAGGTCCAGTTTCTAGAACACTTGGTAAATCCAATGTACCATTAAACTTATAGATTCAATGGTTAATCAGATTTAATAAGTGCCCTAGAAACCGGGTCCTAGTTCACAGTGAAATGTATTTGTTTGTTTGTGAATGAATCTATATAAAAGCGAAATGGCACACACTGACTGACTGACTCACTCACTCGCAGAACTAAAAATCTACCGGACCAAAAACGTTCAAATTTGGTAGGTATGTTCAGTTGGCCCTTTAGAGGCGCACTAAGAACGGATTTGGAAAAATTTCCAAAGATACGCCCAAAATCTGCGTTTTTTAGCGTTTTCTCAGCTTTATTGAGAACAAATGAACAGAAAATGTTCAAATTAAGTACAGAAGCTCAGCTAGGGGGTAATAATGTTGTGTTAGAAGGAATTTGCAATAACGTCAAAGATACGCCCATAATTAGCGTTTTCCACAGTTTTTTTGCTTTTTCTCAGATTTATCGAGAACAAATGAACAGAAATTGTTCAAATTTAGTACAGAAGCTCAGCTAGGGTGTAATAATGTTGTTTTAGAAGGAATTTTCAATTACGTCAAAGATACGCCCAAAATTAGCGTTTTTTGCTTTTTCTCAGATTTTTCGAGAACAAATGAACAGAAATTGTTCAAATTTACTACAGAAGCTCAGCTGGGGTGTAATAATGTTGTGTTAGAAGAAATTTGAAATAACGCCAAAGATACGCTCAAAATCAGCGGGTTCTTTGCGTTTTTTCATCAAGTAATAGACAGAAAATGTTCAAATTTGGTACAGAGGTTTAGGTAGGGTCTAAAAATTTTGTGATGAGGTGACTTTAATATTTTATCAAAGATACGCCCAAAATCAGCGTTTTCTCAGCTTTTCTGTGTTTTCTCAGTACTTTGACTTTCTGATGGAATGAAGCATGCTAAAATGAAAATTGCAGGCGAGCGAAGCGAGCCCGCTGATCTCATTTTTGATGATCCGTTCGGGGTTCCAGGGGGCGGAGCTCCTGGCTAGACGGATGTGGCGAGCGAAGCGAGCCTGTCGGCTAGTTTATTTATATGCAGTATAACTATTTCTTTATAATTATGATTCCAAAAAACAACACATTAGAAACTACTCTCGGTTGTTATACCATAATCTATCTCTAGTAAACATCGACCAGCAAAATATATATAGTGTGGATGGATTGGCCAATCTTAATCTTATTCATATTATGACTTAAACCACACTATCAAATTATTTTGCTAATCAATGTTGAAGCTTTCAGTTGACTAGAGAATGATTTTGGTGTATTAGCCAACACTAGTATCTTGCAATGTTTGATTAAATCAGTGGTTGTGTTAATATCAAGTCCTTCTTATCCTATCCAATATCGGTCTAGTAATCTCAAAAATTTTACTAGATTGGTAATTATTTAACAAATCTTGTTGATTGAGATTAAAGAGGTAGCTACTGTATTCTATTAGTAAGATTCGCTTTGAACTGTCAACATTCTATACAACCAATACCAATGCTTCCCATTCAACTAATGCTGTCTTTTTAAAATGGATCTCACAATATTCCCCCGATTTTTTAATGAAGCCTCTCAAACTTAGAGACAGAAAAGTAGTGGCGTCATTAGTCAAAAGTGCTTATCATTACGTCCTTTTTCATTATTTCAGACAGATGTAGTAAAAAGTACTGTAGTGATGTAGTAAATGTGATGTAGTTTCTATTGATGTAGTAAATATGATGTAGTAAAAAGTACTTGCCGTCTCCACTCTCCCTGTCTATGAGCAGCTAATGTAAATATAAGCATAGAGAAAATATAGCATAAGAAGATATTCCATGGTAAAGGGCGTATACGATGCTCCAAATTTCACTGTCAAGTCAAGCCGACAGTTCTAATAGTTATTTTTCGAGAGGCTATGTGACGCTGGTAATCTCTCATACTCTGTCGTTCTTACACTCTCACCCGCCCAAAATAGTAATAATAGACAATAGTCGACAGTAAACGACTTGAGTTAACAAAAGCTATAGCATGGGAAATCTTCTTATGTTATCTTCTCTCTATGATATGAGTCTATGAGGGTTATAATGATTTCGAGAAGTTCCATTCAGTATGAATGTGTTATGTTTTAGTGGACGAATACATATCGCTGGCCAAAGAGAAGTACGGCTACAATGGAGAACAAGCGCTGGGCATGCTGTTCTGGCACAAACATGACCTGGAGCGCGCCATCTTGGATCTGGCCAACTTCACCCCGTTCCCCGACGAGTGGACGGTCGAGGACAAGGTGCTATTCGAGCAAGCCTTTCAGTTCCATGGCAAGAGCTTTCACAGGATACGACAGATGGTCAGTCGAATCAAAATCAAACATCATTTATTGTCAAAAAATACAAATTTGCATAAAAATATCATGGGTTTAACTTGTTTTTTTTCTTTTTGGTGTATAAATCTCATTGATTATGCTCAATGCAATCAAAATCTTTTGTAACTCTCCAATATAAGATATTAGAAATAATAATTTTATTTTCAATCTCTCTCAATAATTCTAGAGTTGTCTTTGATCGTGGATTATAAGGAGTTACTTGTGGTAAATGAATAAATTGACGGCTTATCCTCTAGCCAATTATATGGTAGCATATACAGTGAAGATTAGAGTAGCTGCGTAGTTGCTAAAGAAAGCCTTGAGCCTTGATAGACTTCAAGTCTATCATTAGAGACTATTTCCAGTGCTGTGGTCAATCTGTTAGGTTAAGTAGTTCAGGGCTATGTATGCCAGGATGGAAATCCTCTTGTAAATTTGGATGGAAATTTCTTGTAATCTGATCTCCCACACTTTCTTATAGAGTAGCCCATTTTCAATTTAATCTCATTAATTTTTTTCTCATGTTATTTCACCCCCAGTAGTTTCAATAATGGAAAAAGGCAATTTTATATCCATCCATATATGCTGTCTGAACAATGTATTTCTCATCTATTTCACTATCCATGACGAACTGCAAAATCATAATTCGTTTTGAACTATTTTGACTAGTATAATTTTTGAATAATAGTTATTAAAAACTAGTACTCACGTGTGGAGAGCTTTCGGATTTTATAAAATCCATTTTCAACACTGCTATCTTCATCTGGTTGTCATTGGAAGGTAGGAATAGGAAGCGGTCAGTTGGTATCGGTGGTGTTGACGGTTTTCCCTCATCCCCATGTCTCCCCCCCTGGAACCTACTACTGTAATATCATATTTGTAAAAGATATATAGCTGTTTCCATAATAATTCTCACCAACTCTGTATAATTACAAGTTGCAGATCTCAGAGATCAATACAACAGTTCATAAGCGAGTTCTTCAACCCAGGGGGTCTCTAGTAATAACTATTATTAAAAAATTAGACTAGTCAAAATAGTTGAAAAGGAATTATTCGTTTCTATCACCCTTATTCATAGATTGATAACGTATGTACTGATTTGTTGCCAGTTGCCAGACAAATCGATAGCCACACTGGTGAAGTACTACTACTCGTGGAAGAAGACACGCAGCAGAACCAGCCTGATGGACCGCCAGGCGAGGAAGCTGGCAGGAAGGGGTGGCCAGGGGGTGGGGGGTGAGGAGGGGGGTGCCGCCTCCGATGCCAACTCTGAGATGGGCTCCAACACAGACTCTGACTCCGACGAAAAGGTTAGTGCAACTTTTCAAAATTGCTCTCTTAACTGAAAGATTATTTGGGTGTCTGAGTTGCATTTTGTTTTGATTTTATATTTTGTTCGAAATTATCTGGGTTTTAACCCTCCGTTAAATGCGCCTCTTTTCCAACATTATCAGGTCGATTGAATGAAAGCTAACAATTTCTAATTCTAAGTAATTTTCAAACAAATCTTAGGATTTGAGTCACTTGTATAATCTTATTCGTATACCTAGAACCAATGACTAGTTGCCAGTCACTAGATTCTAGTTTTTATTCAATCTACACATTGTATCTACCCACTTTGAATTTATTGCTTGAGGATTCATTTATTACATCGAGTAGGCAAATTTATAAACAAGAATAGCACTTTAGTGAGATTTACTTCAAACAGTTGGCATTATTTGAAAGGGACGTACTGTATTGATTTTATTTATAGGGAATGCTCATTAAAAAGTGAAAGTGAATCTTACATTAAACACTAGAACCATGGGCTACCCAAAATCTCTGTTCAATCGATATTTCATTGTCAAGAAACATAATAAAGTTACAATAGAATAGAAGATGGCTGTATTTAATTAAAAAAAACAATAAAATCATACACCACAATCATGTCTTAAAACTCAACAAATTATATATGTAACCAAAAGAAAATGATCGTAATATGAGAAATGTAACACAAGAAAAATGTTTTGACATAACCCGCAAGGTTGTCTGCCAGGAATCGGTATCATATAATCTTTACATTATACACATTTCACTTATATCTTCTACGAATTCATGAGTAATGCAAAAATTTACATACATGAAATTAAATGAATAAACAAAATGAAAATAAATCTATTAACCTTGTCAGAAAAAATCATAACTCACTCTAAAACCAAAAAATAAATACAGATGGATGAATAATATTACTTGCTCCACAACTAAATTTAATAATTGAACTGCCTTATTAACTCTTTCCTAATAGAAGCTGGCCTGCCCTTTCCACATACAGCGCCAACATACACCAATCTTTTCTATTCAACCACTCTCTCATCTCCAAATCTGTTAGTATGTTTTTGCCAGATACATTTTCCGTACCCCCACTAGAACTGGACAAACCCCTAGAAATGCCTTATGTCCTCTCTCTGTCTCAAATTTTAATGTTACAAACAACGTCATTTACAATAGCCTAAACAAAAAACAACTAATTACTCAACAATAAAAATAATGCAATACATAATAGCAAACCCTAAGACGCCTAACACCATTAACGACATATCACAGTAAACTTTGAAATTCTATAAAAAAATCTCCCATAGACACCTTTCCAGTAGTAAATCCCTCAAGTGAGTCTTGAATTATTGTGGAACGTTCATCGTTCGAACACAAGTTCATTCAATAGCCTTACGGACAAGTATCTCCAATTTTTCTGAGAGCTTGTATATTGGTTGCTCTTAATTCTAACATTAAGGCTGCCTCTTGTGGTCTAACTAAGGATATCACTATTTACCCTAAAACTACTATGGTGTTTTTTAACATATAAACAACACGAAAAGTGAAGGCAGAATCAATAACACTAATTTACAGAATAGTGCTCTACATGAAGCTAGGGGTGGCTCATTGCAGATATCCCAGTCAAGTCGCTTGTAACGGAGGGTTAAATATTGCTACACTTTATAGTCTGAATAAAATAAGTTGATATCTTACAAATATTGGAGTTGCCAGCCTGTGCGAAATTGCTGCTCTCTCATGTAAACCCATGTGCCTTGTGACTATATTCATTGTGACAAAAAATGCTGTCATAAGCTGATGCAGCGTTGTCACATTGGATGCATTGTGTCATAAGGGCTTGCATGGAAAAATCGCATCTCAATTTCACATAATCTGGCAACTTCGATATTTATTTTCATACTAAAAATATGTGGAGGCAAACAGGTAAAACCAAAAACTTGCCTCCTTAACACAAGTTGCATAATATCTGATATATTGTAGAGTAAAGTAATTCCTTTTATAGATTAAGAACATGCGTGTAAATAGATAAATCAATCATTCAATCAACTCATTTTATTCTGAGTATAGTGTATGTCACTATAAAAAGGTAGATTAAGGTGTCAATTGAGCGTTTCATGGAGCATTTGATTATGTAAAAGCATAATGAGAAAATATCATAGCTTATGCTATCTTTTCTCAATGGTAATAGGTAATAACAAATTTGATCAACATATTTTTAAAATTATTCTTGTACTTACTATTCTTGTAGCTACTGTTTGATTAATTTAATGGGTACTAACACTAGACATAACTAGTAATAACATTATTATTGGGTACTAAGAAGTGACATGACAGTACGCGCACCAAAGCCAATGAAATATTTTTTCAACTTCGGTTACCCTAATAACGTTTCTTATGAGTTATTCCGTTTGCGAAAATGACACTCAATTATTTGAGTTATTATAAATTCAGAACCATTGTTAGAAAGATTCTATTGTGATTTGAAAATTATCACAATCATTGTTTTATTTTCTCGATAATGAATCACTCTCAATACTCTCATTAATTGTTACTGTTTAACGGGAATTCTATTTAAAGAACATTTTAATACTAAATATTAAAAGTTGATTGGCTTTTGTGGAACCGGCTGATAGTTAAATTTTTATCTTAGTTTGGTTTATGGTGCTGGCTTAATTTCATGATTCTTAATTCCTAGGAACATATCTATTCAATACATTACCAATTCAGCATCACATAAGATTTTTTTGTTTTGGATTTCTATTTCAACTAAGATTAAACTAAATACTCCAACTGGGTGACAAAACTAAAAGAAACTATGAATATCATAAAATCCAGTTAGGAATTAATTAGGTATTATCATAATGTACTAAAGTTCTGCTTTTGTTAGTATGGAACATGAGCGTAAGTACAGACTGAATTTAGGAAAACTAAATCGAAAAATGAACGAAAAGGAAATTGAAAAATAAATAATTTCATCTGAAAGAATGTCTGGGATCTTCTAAACAAAACACTCTATAATTGAAAACTGATTTTAAGAAATGTCTTGTTTGATCTATTGCAGTATTTTCATAAAAAAATGTCCTGCTTCAGTACTACCAATCATTATTTGTTTCAAGTGATTTTAACCGATCTTACGCTGCCAGTAAATTTGGGAAAGATGGATGCACGTCGCTCCTATTTTCCAGTAATCTAAATACTGTAATACAGTAATCTAAAAACCAATAATCTAATACACATAACTTCGATGAATTTATCACTTTAGCTTTAAGACGACCAGGATATAATTGAAGGAATTTAAACTAGAATCTCAGTTTATCAGCAAACATCTACTGTATTTAGCTTTCACTTCATAGTTATTATATTAATTTTATCTTGTTTTTTTTTAATAAAAAATATAAATATCATTAATAACTTTTCAAATAACATTGAATATCGTTAATCATTAATAGATTCATTTAAAAAATATCGTTAATCATTTAGAACTTAAATTTATATTGTGGTGCTGTAACATAAGATCATCATATCTTCAATATTTGTATATTTTTGTTTTTGTTAGAAATATTTTCAAAAGTGTTTAATCTACTGATAAGTTAATGCTTGCAAAGTTATTTTGTCTAGCATTTATATTGTCATCCTTGAACAGGCAAAAATTTACTTATATCAAATCTCTACTATGCTTCCTCTGTCATACAACTAATAAATATTCAGAATGCTCTTTTTCTTCATTAAATTCATAATTTGGGGAATATTCATTTAATACAATGATAATCTAGGGAATGCTGCACTTGTATGTTATATTAGTAAATATTTTTTAATTGCTGAAAATTGAAATTAATTCTTTACTTAAAAACTTTATTGAAACCAGCCAATGACACTACCTTCCCTTATTTATTTTTCCATTAATCCTTTTCAAATCATCAACATTTTACATAATTTTAGTTGACTCCTTCAGTTTCAAATTGTAACCTTTGTAGTTATGTATGTAAATGAGTATGAGTAATGGTTGTTTCGTATTTAGTGTTTTTTTGTGAATTGTCTGTGATTGTGAGTAGCTGTTCCTTTTTATTTGTGAACGTTTTAGTAGCTAATTATTTCTTCTATTGAATCACATTGTATTAAAGTCATTGGTGCTGTTGAGACCCCAGTATAATTCAATCAAATATGTACAAAAGTTTAGATAAATGGCCTATTAAATAAAATATACATTTCCCCTTAAAATTTTCTTTATCAAGCCGTCAGCTACAGAAAATCAAGCAGAGCGTGATTGTAAGATTAAATTTATTCTAAGTTTATCCTTTATTGTTTAAACTTCTGAATTTATTTCAAATTGTCGATTTGTTTTGGGTTGTCGAATTGTTAGTTTGAACTGCACATCCCCTATTGACCGACTAGATAAAAACTCTACAATGAAGCTTCTTAAAATCGATCTATTCAAAAATAAATTCGTTTTTCCTAAAAATTCATTGACTTTTGAAAATGGTGGCGTCAAATTGAAGTACTATAATAATATTAGTATTTTATTAGTTGATTGTCCTTTGCAATTCATATCCATTCCAATTATTTCATGGATTCCTATTTGATTGATGGTGAAATGTCTTTTTACTGCAACTGTCATACAATTATACAGTATTTAGCATGATAGATGAGTGTAGCTATTGAAAGGAAATCGTGCGTGCAGATAGCACCCATATTTCTAAAATTATCGATTAGAAAAGCTCTAACCCTACTCAAACTGTCTATCAATCTAGTTAACATGATTGTAGAACTTATTTAAAAGTCAGATTTTCACTTTCTAGAGTCAATCTGATTTTTTTGAAGTAAACTTGACGTTTCTGGAAAGTCATTCTGACTTTTTCTCAAGCCTCAATTCCTCAAGATTTATAGAAACTCCTAATATAAATAGGAATATTATAGAAACTCCTCATTGGTGCCCATTTCATAAGTTTATAACAATAATTTCACTGATTCACAGTGCCCGTTCCAGTAGTTAAGCCTGATTCAATTTTTGTTTTACATTCTGGAAATCATCTAGTTTTGAACCCAAATTTTTACCTTTTCAAAGATGACAATAATTCAAATGGTCTTTCATTTGTTTTGTTCTATCTGTCGCTGTCTCTTTCTTCTCTGTTCCGCTTCTATTGCGTTTCTCCTACTATTATATTAACGCTGGTTAATTTATGTGTGTAGGGAAAGAAGTATTTGGTTCCACGTCCGAAGCACAGCGACAGCGTCTGACATACATAAGTTCCGCAACTTGAGCTTAAACTAAGCTTAAATCCCCTAAAATCAGCTTTGAAAGATGTGCAAACTTCATCTGTTTCACTATTTAAAATAAATAGTTATAATTAGGTCAATATTCATTAGGTCAATTGTATGTAAATTGTAACTAGTAACTTATTTCTATTGTATCAATAAATATAATTATAATTTTTCACTAGTCTCGTTTTCATTTTCCGTATTAAATGCCACTGGCCTAATCCTTCCCGTACTAAATCCCCAATATAATATACTCGAATAATATCCATTACTGACCTTATGTAACAAAACTAGGTAAAAATCAAGTTCTAGATGTGTATGTGTGAGTGTGGTTTGAGTGTTGTACATTCGGAAAGATCATTTTTATGAGAACAGTACAATCGTTTCTATTAGTTATTTAAACTATCAACTACTTTGTTTAAACAACTAAGTAACTATACAACTAAAATATATTTAGTTGATCAAGATTTTAGTTCTGTTTATCATTGGTCAACCATACTGAATTTTACTAATGATCGAAGATCAAATATTAATTGATATTTTTGTTCTCACATGTGGTTTTATATTATTATTAAATTAGTCGTGAATTATCAAGCAGAGATTAGGCGGATAATCGAACCTTACTGCTGTATAATAATTTGTTATTGAGAAATATCGTACCTTCATAGTGGTGTATGACTTGTAAGCTAGTAGAGATTCAAAAACAAGATCCTCGAAAATTGTTCTGATGCGAGAACATTGCTAAGTTCAGGTCCAGAATTTTGTAATAAATTAATTAATGTGTATAATATAATGTTGATTCAAGTAATATAGTCCTAACTGAAGCTTGATGGAATCGTGACGTGGAAGCCTCACAACTCAGCTACAACGAGAGTCACTTCAAACAGTCAGCATTGATGTTTTTTCTATAGGGAGTGTTGACAGTATGAAGTGAATCTCACTATAGGATGAAATGAGAAATCTATCAAATTATTCCTAGATGAAGTGGCCTTTAAGGCTGTACGGTACACATTTTTATTTTTATTTCAATTGGATAATCTTTTCCAATATAATTATTAAGATCATTATAAGAGTTGGAAAAAGTGGCAACTGAAATTTTTAAGTGGTCTAATAAGCGAGTTATGGGTTGTTGAAGTGCTAAACTCAGTTTTCTATCCAGATCATAAACGGTTTCGAATTTTCCATTGGAGTTTTTTTTTAATACATTCAGTATATCATTGGCTTTGTTCTAATATGTGTTTTTTTCGCTATTAATGCCAAAATAAACAAGCTATCGAATTTACAAAAAATGTTACTTTTTTATTTATGAACGATATGAGGGAATAAAATGTTTTAGTTTGGAAAGATACATTTTTTGAATTTTTAAGAGAAGTTCTAATAATATAGTCGAAACCGTTTATGATCTGGAAAGAAAACGGAATCTGGAAAGTTAGCACTTCAACAACTCGCTTATTAGACTACTTAAAAATTTCAGTTGCCACTTTTCTCACTCTTATAATGATCTTAACAATTATATTGAAAAAGAGTATCTAATTTAAATAATAAAAAAGTGTACCGAACAGCCTTAATGCAATCTTATCTCCAACTTGACCTTGATTTGATTTTCGTTTGAAATTGGCAATATGTTGGTGAAGAAAATAAGTATGATATTGCATTTATCGAAAAGGTTATGAGTATGTAGCCTAATTACTAAATAAACATCCAATAATCATAAAATTGAGTTTTTATTGCTAAAATGACGACTTAACGACACAATTAATAGAGGTGAAATATTTGCTCACTGACTTAGGCCTACTTTTATTAATAAATTTTTCTCAATTTAGTCTACAAGTTGACATTTTAGTCTAGTAGTTCGTGATGGATTCATCTGTACATTCAAGAATTATTCATTTATGTTCTAAATATAGTTGAATCTTATTTATTGAAAACAATTATATTTCAATGAGTATTAGATAAATTTTATTTGTGGTGAATATTGTTATTCCTTTATCCACATCTATTGTAAATGAGGTTGTACCTTATTAATAAACATTTGGAAGGTAATTTGGAAGGGAACTAGATTCCCATATATTAGTATCACTTAAACACAGTAAAAATATTGCAAGTTTTAGTAGGTCTTTTCCTACCCTGCCCGATCGAGTAAATGAACCCATCAAAACTAATGGGAACAATATTTTCATTGCACCGCAAACTGACACTGATACTGATTCGTGGCAATTCAGTGAAGAAGACGCTCACACTCGCTATACTTGGGTCATTAGACTTAGATAATATGCTTTGTAAACAAATCGTAAATCTGGTGTATTAATTTTTTCATTATGTCTTTCGAATAACAATAATAATTCATGATCCAAAACTTTGAAGTTGAGCTCGACTAGTAGGTGAAACCATAGACTAAGTAAACATCTGTGGTAAAACTGGTTAGATCTGTGGTATAACTGGTTACACCTGTGGTATAACTGGTTATATCTGTGGTATAACTGGTTACATCTGTGGTATAACTGGTTACATCTGTGGTGTAACTGGTTAGATCTGTGGTATAACTGGTTACACCTGTGGTATAACTGGTTAGATCTGTGGTATAACTTTTGTAAGACTGTTTAAGCCAGAACAATAATCCTTATGAACTTAACACAGGTAATCAAAGAAGGATCAATAATCATAAAAATACAGAATTATTCTTGGAATGCAAAGAATACAGAAAAGAAAAAGAAAATATCTATAGGCCAGCTTGTGTGCAAAACTGACCGTTGCTAATGGAGAATTTGGCCAGCTATGCTTCGTTCGGCCATCTATCGAATTTGGCAAAACGTTTGCACATTAGTTGCCCACATTTTTTTCTTCCAATGATCTTTTCCCAAAAACTTATTTTCAATTGAATAATAATCAATTGAAATTGATGTATGTTTTGTGTTGAGTGTTTGTGTATTTTTCCCGATTAGAAATGGACAATCCATAGAGGAATTCGTCGCAAAAGTGGGTCACCACCACGAACCTCCGCCTCCGAGGATCCAGCCAAAGAAGTGAGACTTTCCTTCATTTATTGAATTTACCTCTCAATTTGTCTAATCTTCCTTTCCATATATTGCGTTTTTTTATTGATCCCTTGCGCCTTTTCTCTGATTTGTAGTATTCTATTGATTTATCAGCTAGTCCATCAATTGATTGAACATTTTATTCGATTTATTGGGCATTTTCTGATGTATTGAGTACTTTTATTAATTTCTTGGTGCATTGAATATTATATGATCTTTTATGAATATTTTGATCTTTTGAATATTTCACTTTATTTCTTGGGAACGTATTTATTGCTTGATTTCTTGAATATTTTCCTTAATTCCTTGAATATTTTTATTTACTTCTTCAGTATTTTTCTATTTCTTGAGTCTTTTTTCTACTTCACACTATTTTGTAACTCTCTAGATCACCACGCTTTTTACAGAGTTTGTCTCAAACGGAGTATTAGCTTATACTATTATCTTATTCTACAAGGTAAAACTATATTTTCGCCTCAATTTTGGCCTTTTATTTCTCATCTAAGCTTTTTTAGCATGTTAACTCTTCATTTATATGCTTATATGTTTATTCTTTCCATAGCAACAGAAATTTAACTTTAATTTATTTTCTATATAGTGACCATATTTCTTATTCATTACAATATTTTTTTAATAAATATTTTCCATCGTCAACTCGTAATCAATTTGTAAAATTAAATTATTCCAGTCATTCCTTTATTGTTTCAATAGTGCTTTTATAATTGATAATTTATAATGAGTTCAATTCAAATTTGACTATAGATTTTTATGCAAAACGAATTTGATCGCTTGCTAGTCATAATCGTTTTAATCACGTAATTAATACACATTTTTGAAAATTAGTATCTGTTTCATTTGTAATATTTTAATAAATTTATATCTGATTGTCTGTATTATTTTGAATGTTGTCGTTTGTTATTATTCTGGACATGACTTCTATTATATTTTTTCACATAAATATCAGCCAAAGTTTTAATTTGGTTTATTCGAATTTGTTATTCCAATAAATGGAATTGTTAAACATTTAAAATTTAAAAAAGTTCATTTTCTGCATAATTATCCAGGCAGTTTCAGTTATATCTTGAATGTCCACAATAAAATAATATCTAATTTTGCTGAATAAATATTATTGAAATATGGTAGAAATACTATTGTGATCAATAGATCTAGTCAGCTAGATCAGTTGACTAGTATTAAATCACTAGACTCCAGACTATAGATTATCAATTATTGTATAATCTATAATAAATTTTGATATTTTCAATTCTCTGCTAAAGATTATCATAGATTTGTTATAATTTCCCAATTTGATTAATACTGCTTCAGATCTCTCGACTAGTATTAATCACTAGACGATCAGAGCTGTGATGTACATTTTAATATTTTTATCTCCACTAAATCATAGATTTATTCTAATTTCGTAATAATCTTTTATTGGAATTGCAGAAGGAAGGTTCTGAAGGCAAGTCGAATGTTTGTTCGAATTGTGGCGTGAGCTGCACCAATTTGCAGCAGGCTGCCGGAAAAGGGGGCATGTGTGGTACTTGCCATACTCACTGGAGGTAAGCTAAATTTACCTAAATTTATTTCAAATTAATTCTACATGCTGTGTAAAATAGGCTAAGTTTAACAAGTATGACGAGAAATACAAAACATTCCTCTGCTGCAAAAATAAACTTTAAACAAAATAAATATGCCTCTGATATATGAGAATGAAATGTGTAATACTGTGTATTATGTATTCTAATACATTGACTCTACATAATGCCTTTGTAATGGGGCATTTAGTTACGGTTTTCGGGAGTTGGGAGTCATAATTTATATTGTAGGAAGCAAAATATGGTTCTATATGGTTTCTATTGTAATAGGGCTCCACCCAAAACAGGGTTGTATCCATTTAATAAGTCAATTTATATTATTAGTTTTTAAATCTACAAACTTATAGTATTTAAAACGAGTTTTTATAACATAATTCGTTCTAAAACGAGATGTCGTAAGGCATTGTACAGCACGGCAGAGATTCAGACTGAACGCTCCAGCCTTGAATAAGAAAGACAATGCATAATGCTAAATCAGCTCTACCAATACTATACTATTATGAGAGGGAACATAACTTATTTATTTATATTACAAATTACACTGATATGTAATAACATATTGATAGACAAAATAATATACTAAGGCAATCCTTGTGTTGTTTTTTCTTCCAAATTTAGGTGATGACACAGACCAATAAGAGGTTAGGCTATGTTTCCTTCTGATGAATTGTTCCATTTGATATATTTGTGTGTTATTTCGTGTAGATAATAGATTTCGTGGTTATGTTTTCGTCACTGATTGTTTCATTTGATATTTGTGTGCTATTGTTGTGTAGACGCACAGGCAACGTCCGGCCGACACATGGGCCGGTGAAGCCACGCGACCGCCACAGTCACATGGCGATGCTGCGGCACAAGCGCAAGCCACCACGTGGCATGTACATCAACCACGACGACCTCCTCGCCATGGCCACCACCAGTCACGGCCACGGCCACGGCCAAGGTCACGGCCAAGGTCACGCGGCCAGTGGCGAAAACATGCTCAAGGCCATGGATCGCGAGATCGTGTCGCTCAAACGACAGGTCAGTCATCAAGTAGCTCTTCACCAAAACAAGTCACTCAAATTTATTTCTTGTACTTTATAATTTTCAAGTGAATTATTTTATATTAGGTATTGTTTTTGTGTTTTTTCTGTGGCAATAAATTCGATTTGGCTTGACAAACATTCCAAAAAGTCACTCTCAAGTAGATGTTATTTTTATGATAATATATTGGTTTAACAGAGATTCGAAAAACGCACTCGATTTGAGTGTTTACTTTTTATAATATTGGTTTGACAGAGATGACACACACACACACACACACACACACACACACACACACACACACACACACACACACACACACACACACACACAAGAATTTCAATGTTAATGGTTGATTGATTGGTAAGGCAGCCTACTCCAAGATGGCGTCATGTACAAGTTTAGCGTATATTATAGCAAATAATATTACAGAAAAAAGTATAAAGTAAGCTGGGGAGTCCCTTACAAGAAGTTCCCACCTGGCCTGAATATATAATCATATAAGCCGTCAATCTGCCTTACGACTGGCACATACTTCAGCCTGGACCGTTAGTTCAACCATCCGATAACACGGGAGTGGAAGTGCCTCAGATCTGCGAGATTTCCTTTTGTCTAGTATATGAACATAACCTAACCTAAAAGATTCTGTTCAATTAAAGGTAAAAGAATATGTTAGGGAGGTTAGGTTTTGACTTGAAAAAAATGGCAATGTGCTAATATTATTTGAAATGTTTTGATAATTTTAGATAATATACACAAATAACAAAAAGTTGAAATACTCGCACTCCTGAGATATTGCACATATGACACTCACGGGAGTGACGTGACTCAATTTATATTACAGTAATTATACTGATATGTGGCATTCCAGCTTTAGTGGTTAATTTTATTTCAGCATATTTTAGAAAAAAGCAAACCACATGAATATTTAATCTATTTACACAATTATATCATCACAGGTTCAAAACAACAAGCAAGTGCTGTCATCTCTGAAAAGGAAGACTAGTGAAGGAATTGAGACAATGCGACCCCCGGACACCAACAACAGGATCAACGCCCGCTGGACTAACGATGAACTCCTCTTAGCTGTGCAAGGTCAGTCATTCTTTACACAATCTCATACAAAGGCCTGCAATCAATTTAATCAATCTAGAATTCTTTGGAAATAATTATAAAACTGGTATCAAAACCTCATTTAGACTATAAATGCCTATCAATCTCAATTCGAGAAAGGAACAATCTTGGATTAATTATGTTGTTTCTCTCCCAATCATTGTTTCGATTTTTTGCTTGTGTAAATGAAATTAATTATTATTACATTTAATTCTTCATTGAAAATTGGTTTATGAACTTCTCAAAGTAGGTTTGTTCTTCCTTGGAGCTCAATCTTGCTTCCATGTTACTGATGTATTCAATTTATCTTCTAAAATGGTACATTAAATACCCATTTTCTATCTATATTGATACATTTTTCAACACTAGATTCATTTCCAAGTTTCAAAATAAATTGATAAAACTAACAAATAATAATTATTTTATCATTATTCATAATAACTCAATCATAAACCTGATCACGTTGTAATATTCTAATAATAATAATATATTCATTTCTGCAAAAAATAACACATACAATACAGATAACTCGTACAAGTACAATAAACAATAATAATTATAATAGTAATTATACAATACATGATAATGAAGAATACCAAAATAAAATTGCTTAACATATTAGCTGTTGATCAATATTTATTTCTATATTATTATTGTAGGTATGCGCAAATATGGCAAGGACTTCAGCGCCATTGCAGAGGTGATTGGTACCAAGACGGAAGCGCATCTGAGGTCGTTCTTTGTCAACTACCGGCGACGCTACAATTTGGACGCTGTTCTTGCCGAGTATGAAGCTGAGCATGGCCCTATTGTCGATCCTACCGAAAAGGTTTGGTTCAACTCCAAGTAATCCTCGATTGGAACACTCGAATGTGGTTTATTCAAACACCATTTGTCTGAAGAACGATTACTCACTACAGCAATGAATATTTTTTATTCCTCTTTTTATAATTTGATAATTGTTAAATTATACAATCCATAAGAAAAGAGTATTTTCCCACAAAATGGGAAATTTCAAGTTTTTTAGTAAATTATTACGAAATTACAAGTAAGAGTTTTCAATTATTGAAAAACATTGTAATATTTATCATCTCCACTTTAATAAAATTGAAAAAATGCAGTGTTTTTTAGTTATGGAGAAGTTCTACAATATAACAAATTTTATCAGTTTCTAATTAGTTTATACTGTATATTTTAAATATATTAGTAAATTTGTTAAACTCTTCAATAGTGTATTTATATATAAGTTCGTTCTATTGTATTTTAGGCTATGCTGTTTTTTTACCATATTTACTTGGAAAACTGGCTACTCCTGCACTGATTACCAGAGAGAAATCCCCGTTCTTTTGGAATTTTATTTCTCTGCATTAGTATAGGAAATTTGTGGAAAAAATTTCATCTCAGAATAATTTAATTTAAAATTGTTTAATTGAAATATTACTTTATCTGTCATTTTCACTACTCTAAACGACATTAGCAAACCAAATACTTAAAAATTGCACATACAAATGTTTTAGAAATCGTAAATCATTACTGACATTTTCACTCCTGACTATTTTTGGGGCAATGAGAACCAGGAATTTTGATGTCCAATTGTAATTTGAAATGATAGTATCTTAACGCAATCAAAAACTATTCCTCACTCGCGCCTAATGTACACCAGTAACTACAGTTCAATCTCAATGGCCATTTTTACTCAACGATGTTGCGACGACATGACATAACAGAATGTCATCCAATTGGACAATTGGCAAACAATCAGACGACATTCTGGGTGTTGTGCGTAGTGAAATTTTTGTGAGTGGAAACGCTCAATAACTTCAGGAAATGAATTTCAATATTTATTCATTTACAAGAGTTACAGAACGGATATGATGTACCAATCTAGTACCGTATTCAGTTAATTCTCAATTATTCAGCTGAAAATTACTATACAGTTGTTTGACTTTGTTTTGTGGTTGCATTGGTGTACTTGGAATAAATGAATTTGATGGGATTTGTGTTGACAGATGGAAGTGGACAGCAGTACACCAGTGGCCAGTAGCGACGCGACGCCAGTAGCGGCGTCTAGCGCCAGTTCGGTGCCGCTAGCATCTGCTGGTGTAGTCAGTACTGGCAGTTCACCTGCGGCCACGCTGCCCAAATCGGTCGCCAGTAGCGCTAGTGTCACCGCCAAAACGCCAGTCGCTACTAAGTGATACCAGGCTAAGCACAAGTGTGTAAAATTTCGCAATTCAGTTGTAAATTAATTCGGAGTGGGTCAAGAAAAAATATAATGACTTCTTTACTTGATGGGATGGGATGGGATACGATAAGCATATTAATAAGTCAAAATTTTGACTTTCTCTTTATTATTATAAAGAAACACTGAACCAACCTATTGTCGATTCTACTTTACTTTTACATTAGGCTGGGGTTAGATCAAACGAGCAAAGAGCTAGAACACAAGTTCTGGAGCATAAAACACATCGAAACATATGAGAAGCATGATAAATTATGTCTCCAAAAGTGTATGAATGCAATTTTAGTTCTCATTGCTTTACAGCTTTTGAACTGGCTTTAACCAGATTTCTATCAACTTATGCTCAGAACAAGCAATCGCTCATCCGATCTATCCTCAGCCTTTCAGGACCGTTGTTTCTGCTCTACTGGTGACGATGTGTTTGTTTCATCATAAAAAGTGCAGTCCTCTTATAGAAAAATGATAAAGTGGCAATAAAATTAGTGTTTTTCAATAATTATAGATTTTTTATATTAGATTAATTTAATTTTAGATTAATTATTCTTGTGTAAATTGGAGGAGGGACAGCTTTATTATGATGAAATAGATATTGCTGATGGAACTATTTTTGTGTTTCATCTATATTCTCAGCAGGAAGAACAGCTAGAAAAAATCGATGAGAGCTACTATTCAAAAATTACTTTCCCGTTTGGGAATCGAATCCAGCACTTCCTGTTTGTCAGCCAGGCATGCTACTCCTACACTAACGAATAATATCTCGATATTAGCTTTAATCAATTTTTCTCTAGCATGTTGTCAATACTTTAAAATTCTTCAACGTAGTTGATTTTCGTTTAATAATTAGCATGTTTCAATTTAGCTTGTTTTATAAATCAGTGTATGTGAATTAATTAAAACTCTTATTCCTCCAGTTCAAGTCAATTTCATACTTTGGAGTCGATGATAATCTTTTATTCTAGATTATTTATTAACCTATCTACTATATCTAGAATATGTTATACTATATTCTCTTCTAGTGAAGTTGATTAAGTAATATGAAATATATTCTGTTCTACAGATAAGTTGCTAACCGAGACATCGATGGAGACAGTTGCTGTTTTCTTGGACAACAAATTAGTGGGTGATGTTTCCTGAATATTTTAAACTTTGTCAATGCAATTAAAAATAACCATTAGCATTGGTTATTGATAGACTGCCTTATTTGCAAACTACACACAACTATTTAGCCTGCAGCTTATTATAGTTTGAACTTCTGGAAAAATGTGAAGATTTGTGTAAGAAGAAAGTATAAAGTGCGATTCCTTTATCACTGGACTTGAATGTAAAATGTGTACCTTTTTATTTTGATGAGAAGTGATCTTTGATCTCAGGAAATTGAAACCGTTTTGGGATCTCAGTGAGATTAATCATCTTAACTTCGTTTTGCTAGATATAAAAGAGGTCTGTCTACTCATTTCTTTTCATATTTCAAATAATTCTATTTGTATTATTCAATCAATTTTTCTGTCTTTTATATTGAATTGAGCCTTTTGCACACCACTGCGACGGGAATGGTGGGATCATTTTTAAATGTTGAAATCATGACGGTCATGCGATTCGGAGTGGTGTGTTGTGGTTCAAGTAGTGTAGGAAATGTATCAGGTGATGAGAAAACAAGTTTCAATTTTAGATTTTGAAGTAGGCCTATTATAAATTCGAGCATAAGCCTGTAATTTCTATACAACAAATTCATATCGCAAAATTGAATTTCAGAGATGCTGCTATTGTGTGTATGTGTATAGGAATAATGTTATGATATGGTTGATTTGGTGATGAGTACTGTTTTCAAGTTTTTGGTTATTTTCTCAGTATTTTATTAAGCTAATTGAAAGCATATACCTTTTTCAATACTTTTATATCATATAACTTGGTTGTCATTTCATGTTATTATCTTTTAGAATAGGAACAGCTTTTGATTTCTGAAACTTGCTCCCAATACTTGTGGTATTGTTATTGGAATTAGGCCATAATCATCATTTTTAGCAAAAAAGTGGACAAACATTATTTTTATTTCAAGTTTAGTTGGTTAGATGTTTCACCCGTACTTCAAAATTACAATTATCTGATTAATAATAATAAAGTAATTGCTTGGATCATTGATGATACTAGCAACTGGCTATTGATGCTATTTTCGGTATTTCCAGTCTTATAAATATTTATAATGTCGTACATGATGATTTCTTTCATACAGAGGAGAGTTGCCCAGCGAAAGTTGATGTTATCTTGAAGAGCTCTCTCTCTCTCTTTCTTTCCATCCCCATTATTATAATAACATTCAATTCATATAATTCTGTATGTTTATAGATTATCTTATAGTTTCTTGAATACGTTCTTTATCAAATTCATATATTTTGATGAGAGAGTTTTTTAATATTATTATTAGTTGAAAATTGAATATGCATATTTTTAAAGAACGCTCTTAGCAAAGCACGCGTTGGTGAACCAATCAGAACGATTCCAGTAGATATAGTGAGATTCACTTGGAACTGTCATCTGCTGTCCTAATAAACATCAATGCTTCCCATTCTTCAAATGCTGATAGTTTGACGTAAATCTCACTACAGTTTAACGATTCTGATTGGTTGCTAGGCAACCAAAGCGTGCTTGGCAGAGACAGTTCTTAGATATCTTCCATTTGTATTCATTTATTAATTTTCATCAACAAATTTTGAAGATTTTGATAGTTTTTCTGGGTTATTGAAAAAGAAAAATGTCTTGTTTGAAGTAATCCTTGCATTATTTGGGAATATTTCAAATTGAACTATAACGAAGTTTTCTATCTAATTTAATAATAGTACTGTATTAATCAAACAACATATTTTTTAAACTAAAGTTGAAACCAAAGTTAAACTTTAATAAGAATTAGCTGTAGTAGGCCGTTATCAGTGAAGATTTATAGTTAATTTATAAATAGGAGAAAGCCAAAATTTTGCCAGAAAACATAAAGAATTCATCAAGAAATTCAATTATTAGATTAATAAATATTCTGATTTCGACTTTGTTCAGGAATAAGCTTCCCTGTTTTTTGTAATTCTTAATTCTCCTAATATTCATTTATGAATTATTAATGAATGAATGAATATAGGTCTGATTCTTCCATTTTTTCTATTCCAAAATAGGTTTTTATCTACTTTCTAGAAAATTTACATTTGAATGTTTATTTTTTTCTATGTTAGACAAAAGATATCCTTTATATTTTTACGATTATTTTCTTATAGGATAACAATTATTTTTTCAATGTTTTCAAATTAGCTCAAAGTTTTTTATCAAGCCCAGTTATGATTGAATCGCTTAAGACAACAATAATACTGATTCAATATTAATTGGCAGTGTACAGAGGGTTTAGGAATGTTCTACATCTCAACCTGATTACAGTCAAAACTTTTTTTGAATTTATCTATACTTGAATTATTATGTATTGATGGTTAATATGGAATGTAATATATTAAATTCGATGAATTTATACTTTTTTGTATTCAAAAACTGCCAATTAGAGTTACGGTTATTTTCCTTTGTCGATTTAGCTTTTAAGTTTGTGTAGCCATTTAAGATTGCATTTATTTAAGTTTGTTGTCCAATATGTGAAATTCCGGCGTTGACGTTCATGCAAGCATTTATTCCATGCATTATTTTCATATTGTACACATATTTACATTTTCTAGAGTTCAACGCCAATTATTATATAATTTAGAATATAACATTATTATATTAGTCCATTATTTTAGTAGGTACTGCAAAATATAATTTATAATTTAGTTCTGAGAATTGTACGGTACTGTAATATTAATTGTCTAGTTATTGTTAATGAATGTTTCATCAAAATTAGAAGCAATGTACGTTGTACTACCAATGGATAACTTTATACTTATTCTATTATCATTTCGTTTTATAATATGAGTTAATTTAGATTGTGTTACCATAGTTTCATTTATTAACAGTATTCAACCATTATTGATGTATGCAGTCTCATTATTTTGTAATTGTATTTTGAAGTAGCGTAGGCCTAGCCCACCACATTCTCACTATTTTAAGAAGTTTTCCATCGAAATATGATGGAAAAATATCATTTGTGTTCTATTTTAATGATTTGTACTTGATTTCTTTTATTCCCAAAAATCATAATAATTTTCACATATTCAAATTATTTCTTATAAAATTGTCATTGTTGAATTGATAGAAGTTTTTAGTTTTGTTTCTTGTAAAAATGGAATACAGTATAGATGAAATTGAATATTCATGATCATATAGCCTAACTCATTATCTTTGATAATGAGGATGATAATAAACGTTGGGATTTTATGCTGCGGGTAGAAACATCCCCTTCGTTTACGTTAGCTTGGGAGAAAAATTAATAAGTTAACCTTCTGTTCTAATATGTTTTGTTATTTTTTAATTTGATGCTACTATTTTCAAATTTCAATTTCAACCATTCTTCTGTATTTCGTCATGATTATTTCCAGCTTTGTATTCTCGATTTATTTTGAATATTTTCAAGTCTGTTATTTTCTAAATTATTTAGTAATGAGAATATGAAAAACATAGGTAGGCCTACAATTTTAGTAGACAATAAATTTATATTGAAAATAGTTGAAATTTCATCGTGAAATAAAAACAACTTTAATGAAAACCTCAAGTGGGGCTGAGAATCTATATATTCAACAAATTTTCCAACTATTCTGATGTTTCTCCAAAATAATACTTCCACAACAAGATTTTTCGCATCATATAATAAAATTATTATACTGAGATTCACTTTGAACATTGAGCATTTATTGAATGTGAATAAATTATGCTATTCGTAAGGCTGACAGTGTGAAGTGAATCTCATCATGAATGAATTCCAATACGTATGCACTTTATAGGAAGATTTTTTTCATAAATATATGGTAATAAGGATAAGAGTTGAATCCTATTAGTTATATAATAAGGTATGACGAGGTAATCATGTGTTATCTAGCGATTAGTACAACACATTATACTGGTAAGTTTTAGTTATAATTATGATGAAGTATACACTGTTCACATATTCCTATATCAGCTAGTAAAAATTATATCCAACATTTGTTCATCTTTTACTTATGTTCCTCTTTTCACTAAAAAGAATTGTTCATTGTGTTGGTTAGATCATGGAAAGAACTTGCATATGGTGGGGGGGGGGGTAAAGGGGCTCAATTTGACCCCAGAGTGAGATTCACTTGAAACTTGGCATTTATTCAATGGAAAGCTTTATTGAATGGATGTTATTCATGAGGAACGCTGAAAGTTCAAAGGTGAACGCACACAGCTGCAGACAGACAGACACTGAAAAATCAAACGTCTGCATGCTGACGTGAACATACATAATGCTGACAGACGGACGTACATAGTCTGTATAATAAGTAACCGGACTGACCTCAGCAAATTTTTTATGGGCAAAATATGTACAATTTTTCATTAGATATCTTCAAAGTAGTCCATATTGGAGTCGGTAACACGCTGATACCGGATTTTCAAATCCCTGAACGCTCCCTGGAAGTCGGCAACCTCTAAGCTGTCTAGAGCCCTCGTTGTAGCACGTTGAACGTTTTCCAGAGTCCCGAACCGCGTCCCCTTAAGTTGTCTCTTGATCTTGGGGAACAAAAAGAAGTCCGGTGGTGCCATATCCGGGCTGTAAGGAGGATGTGGCAACGTTACCCTCTACTGTTTGGACAACTGCTCGGTGACGAGCAGGCAGGTGTGCGACGGAGCATTGTCGTGATGGAGGATCCACGAATCGGCAATCCGACGGACTCGATGAACCCGGGCGGTTAGTCGACGGAGCACCTCTCTGTAGTACTGGTCGTTTACAGTTTGGCCAGTACTACAGAGAGGTGCTCCGTCGACTAACCGCCCGGGTTCATCGAGTCCGTCGGATTGCCGATTCGTGGATCCTCCATCACGACAATGCTCCGTCGCACACCTGCCTGCTCGTCACCGAGCAGTTGTCCAAACAGTAGAGGGTAACGTTGCCACATCCTCCTTACAGCCCGGATATGGCACCACCGGACTTCTTTTTGTTCCCCAAGATCAAGAGACAACTTAGGGGACGCGGTTCGGGACTCTGGAAAACGTTCAATGTGCTACGACGAGGGCTCTATAGTGAGGTCCATGTTATAATGACAGTATTTGATCAACTTTGGTTTTGGTATCCTTGTCAATCATTCGACAAAGCCGGTGGTACTATCCTTTTCTAGGTCAACAACGATGCCAATTATGTTTTTGACAGTGTAGAAATATGATTAATTAATGCAGAGAATTGGCATCGCTATTCTTCTATCTTTATCCACTGTCATTATAACGTGGACCTCACTATAGACAGCATAGAGGTTGCCGACTTCCAGGGAGCGTTCAGGGATTTGAAAATCCGGTATCAGCGTGTTATCGACTCCAATATGGACTCCTTTGAAGATATCTAATGGAAAATTGTACATATTTTACCCATAAAAAATTTGCTGAGGGCAGTCCGGTTACTTATTATGCAGACCCTGTATGTGTGCGTTGCAACGTTTGGACACCTCAGGAGGGGTGCTTCCTCCGTCTGTATGCGGTGTGCGTTCTCAAAGTCACGGACTTGAAACTTGTTCCATGGTCCAATTTACCCCTTCCGCAGAATCAAGAGGGTACTATGCAAAGCAAAAACATTTGATCTACCAGCTATTTGAGTCAAAATCCTAGCATGCCATAATTTCTATAATTAACGCTAGGGCCACATGAGCGCACATAGTGCGTCCGTTGCAACTTACTTTTTGCGGCCGTCGCCAATGACCTAACACGAGCGTTGAGTGTGGTGCGTCAACGTCAGTTGGCTTTACGTAATGGAACCAGACGAAGCAATAACTTTAGCATGTCTCGACGTGCATTGTAGCATTTCTTCGCAGTTCAAAAATCACCGTCCCTTACGACTTCCGTTACTTGGAACGCACGTACCTCGTGTTTTGTCACCAATTCACTTCTATGTATTTCTATAACGGACGTCAAAAAGTAAGTTGCAACGGTCGCACTTTTTGCGCACATGTGGCCCTAGCCTAAGAATACAGCAGTCAGGCATGCGCAGTTGGCTTATTTCAACTTCCGCTTGCCCCAGCACCCAACAACTGGGGATCTTCTCATTAGACCATACCTAGAGTCTAAATGTAAAATCGCATGTCTAGTAGGTTATACAAAAGTCAATTTTTTGTGAAGCATTTGAATGAATTATTAGACTCTACCTCGTTCTGTGTGAATAGTATAATTCATTCATGGGTTTCAAAAAATCAAAGTAGTAATTGAATATACCGTAATATTTTTTTAACAGATATGGAATGAGCGGAGCCTAATATTCTTCATGAAAAAGACCCAATTCTCGTGGATTCAGCCATTGTTGCAGAGGACATACTTGGTGCAAGTATGCCATTTTTTATTAACAATAGATTACAGATGTTAACTGGCCAAATTTGGTCAGTTAACTCTATAACGGCTCATAAGCTCTAACGGCGTGTGTGAAATCCGATTTAGTCAGTTAAGGGCTAATTGGAGTTTACGCTTCCTCTAACGACACGTTTAGTTCCTGGTGAAACCCGGCCTAAATTATTAACATTTTGTTACTTTTTTGTTACAGCTTAATGTTTGAAGGTAGGTAGGCCCCAACGTTAGTAGACTGTCTAAACTAACTTTGGTTAGGCCCTACACTGTACTTTATTATACCATAGAGAAACAATAGCGTAAGTAGATAACCCATGGTATAGGGCGTTTATGTCATGTCGCAACTTCTTCTGTTATCTCAAGCCGATTACTGTCGATTTTTACTGTTTTTTGACCGGGTTTATTGAACGGCACAATATGAGAGACTATCAGCGTCATAAAGCTTCACGGGAAAGAACTACGTGGAATATCAGCTTGAGATAACAGTAAAAGCTGCGACATAAACGCACTATACCATGGGATATCTACTTATGCTATTTCTTGTTTCTTATGCTATTGTTTCTCTATGATTATACTTGAGCTATTGCTGAGTTGCCTACAGTAGGTACTCTGAAAAAATTAAAGTTATAATGAAATTTTCAAGTATAAGCCCCAAAGAATTATTCACGTTTGTAAAAGTAATAATAATTATTGCTTGATAAATTAAAAATAAAATGTTAGGCCTATCCTACTATAATAGCCTATATAGCCTACATAACTTTCCCTAATCAAAGTTTGTATCAAGTCTTCAGTGCTTTAATTCAAATTTGAAACTAATTGATTTTGCCGCTTTAAAATGGATACTGTTGTCAAGAGCAGCTTGATCTTCAAGCTGATCAGATAATTTTTACTGAATTGAGTATTTTTAATTCGATGATAGTGTTTGGATGATAATTATCACTAAAATGAGAATATAATATTAATTTGTAGAATAAATATCTACTAATGAATAAAAATTTTATTTACACTAAAGTGTACATTTTTAAAGCTCCGGCTTTCAAGCCGTTTGTTTTTTTGGGTTGCCTAACCTGCGATCCGGCTTTCTTGTTGAAGTTGCTGTTTCTTGTCATGTTTATGTCAAATTGAACTCAACTTTTCGCATTTTTCGCTCCGAATCGTATAAACTATTGTCGTCGTTTAGGTCTAATTAAAATATCTACGGTGTTTGTAGAGTGTTTATTTTGCAAGGTAAGATTATTTTTTATATGGTATGTAATATTTTTTGTGTTTGTAATAATTAATAATGTTTTTATAGTTCTTGATTCTACGGTACGGTATTGTTTTCTCGTTTCTCAAGTCGTCAGGTACCTAGCTAAATATCAATTTAATTATTTGTTTAATATTATAAAAATTATATGACAACTATCAATTTTCCATTAAGCTATTAAATCTGAAGACATTATATACATTTACTTTCAATATCATACGTTCATGCTACCCGAAAAATAAGGTTGATAACCTCCTTTTGATTCTGCAATGCGAATGGTTTTTTATATTATATGAAATACTTTTCAAGTTTTTATTAATTACATCGACTTGTAAAACATTAGAATAAATAAACTACTACTTTACTCATTTTGATCGCTTAAGATTAGAGTTAGACTAAATTAAACCAGTGGTCCCTAAAAGTTTAATGGCTCACCGTCCCGTTTTTATGAGTCATACATTTTCCTAAAAATAACTCACAATACTCAGTTATTTAATAGGCATATCCACTTTCTTGCAATTTTTGCCAAATCAAGCCATCGGACAGAAAGACTTAATTTCTCTTTTTTTTAATAGGCTAGGTATTAAATTTTTGGATAAAATAAAAAAATCTGAGCTTTCTATCTCCATTAAGTAAGTCCTGAGTTTCAATGTTTCAAAAACAATTCAAATTTTTGAAAAAAAAAATTAAGGAATTTCAGTTTTTAATCCTATATCTTCCGATTTCTAATTAAAATTATGATTAAAAATCCTGGGCGTAATGTTGTGCTCTACAGCTTGATACCAAGTAGATCGTTCTATCTTAGATAACTTAGATTTCAAAGTGAAAACATTTTGTATTTTGAAAAACATCCAACCTTCAGTCTCAACCATCATCATTAACTTTATTCTTCACACATAGATATTTTGCTCCTAAAGATTCTGAGATAATGTTCTACTAGTATCGTTGGATGCTCAGTACCGGTATTTTCTAGTTTGATGGTCGCGCATAAGGATGTCTCAATGATCAAACTTTCTTATAGGCTACTTACTACAGCTCATTCTTGGTTCTTCAATAAGGCGGTTCAAAATCACATGGAAAGGGATTTGACATCACATTGGAGTGAGGGAGAGACTGTTAAAAATCCTGAAAAGATAGCAGAGATTATGAAAACACATTTTGTGACCATTGCAGAATCAATTGGTGATAGAATAGAGTTTGGGAAGAGGGCGCAAAGATTGGATGAGCCTGAAGTACAAAGGAGAATACGGAATTTTGTTGAAATAGATGAATCCACCCTCAAACACATAATCTCTAAGTTTTCGCAAAAATCTTCATATTATGCTCTGGATGGAATTAGTATGAAGGTGGTAAAATTCTGTATAGGAGAATTGATAGTCTCGTCTTTGTTAAGCCGGGTCCAGACGCTCAAGTTTACCATCAGTCTTTTGCTCAAGCAAGAGACGGATCGTTTGGTTCGAGAAAAAAAATTGCGTCCACACGCATCCGTTTTATGTCGTCCGTTTTCCTATTTACCGCAGCTCCACTGCGTTGATATTTCACAATTTTCATCAATTCTTTTCGATAGATTATACGCATAGAGTTTATTTTTGTTGCTACTAGCAGTGCCTAGTAGCAGAGGGGTCAATCTCCTTGACATTTATTCACTAGTATGTCATAGGCGTTTCTCTTTTTATCTCTATCACTATACTCTTTCGATTTTATTATCCAAAGACATGGATGTGCTTTGTAGAGTACAATGAATTCAATAATGAATTCGCGTGGGTATGTGCGTAAATCTGACATAATAAGAATAACTATATAAACCAACTAACTGATAAATAAAATGAAATAACTAATAATAAGTCTGATATATAAATACTGAAAATATATTAATGCTGATTCACCACATACAATTGTTTATGATAATAGACCGGACACTTGTTAGCTCAGTCAGTATACACTCACTCATCGAGAAGTTAATGAATACTGCAATCTGCGATAGAAACCAAGTGAAGTAGGCTACTGTATGTCCTGCGCATGTCCTTTAATTAAACATTGCCAACAAGCCAAGGGTATTGTACTTATACAATACAAGGGTATTGAGTGAAATGATTTTCATAATTTCATGTTTGGTATGCCTGTCATCGCCTTGACAATGATGTTTGACTTCTGTCAATGACCGATGGAAATTGGGCTTGATATGGCTTATTGAGTCTGAATTGTATACGATTGACATATATCCGGTAGATGAATAATAATTTATATCGTATTTTTTCAACTGATAATGCTGATTCAACTGGATAATGCTATATTTAACAACATAATGACAAAAATATTACTGTTAATCGCTAAATGGCTTCGTTTACATGTCACATCTCGAGACACAGTGATTGTAAATGGATTGAAATTTGTAGATAGCATTCTTATCAACAATATAGAACATCTTATTATAAATCATGATAGTAAATCATAATATCAACATCAAATTCTGAGAGTATCATGAGAATCAAAAAAGGTTATGGCGTTATATACAATTAATAAAAAAACTTGCTTATTTTCAAGTACTCGCGAGGTGTTTTATTAATTTGAGGGCGCTGAATCCGAATCTGAAATCACAATTTCTCTATCTCCATTTTT